>NC_134468.1:34446882-34905416 GCF_964194025.1 Convolutriloba macropyga | reverse complement strand
CTTTGTATGATTGCCAGCGTTTTTTCTGGCATGACCTTGCAATCTATAAAAAAAACTCTTTTGTCCACTATTTACTGCAGTTTGATGCCAAAAACTAAAGTAAATCCATAATATATGTATATATATATATATATATATATATATATATATATATATAAATATAAATTTATTTATATATATATATATATTATATATATATATATATATATATATATATATTGATTCAAGTTTACATCGATAAATGCGCTTTTGAGTCTTGCAGAAATTTTCATGCGTAAAACCTGGTATTCTCAAAGTTGGAATACATTCCAAAAATATAGTGCTAACACAAAAAAGTCGATCTCAGACTGCACATGTGATATACTTAATTTAACTGCTCTCTAAGTACATTAAATGAGTATTTATGACGCCTATCAATTTTTTATGTGTATTATATGTCCTTGTATAATGTCACAGAATTTTTTCAGCATAAATTGTAGTATGAGTCTTGGATAATTCTTAAGAAGTTATTTAAAATCATAGTTTGACTACTAGGAAGCCATGCAAAGCATATATGATCTCGTATGATTAAAGGGAATCATATACAGTTTATTATGAAATAAAAAAATGTTTAATGAGTGATTCGGGGAATGAAGAAATGTCAAATTTTTTATTTTAATTGCTTGTTCTCTTTTCTAGGTTTTTGGGAAAAAATGAAACAATCACAATCAAACGGCATGGGTAAAATTTAAAATCATGTATTTTTTGATAATCAAATTTTTATCAAAGAGATCTAGATCTGTTTCATTCATTTAAGCGTTTTTATTAAAAAAAACTTATTTTTAGAGACAATAAATTTCAATTGCTTTCTCTTTTTATGATTTTTTTCAACTGATAAGTTACAGTCAATCAACACACCGAAATAGGAAACCATCAAAACTGACCTAACAAAAAAAATTGTTCGGACAAAACACAAGAGCGCTCGCCTAGTACTCTGCGTTGCATAGAGAGGTTCAACCTAGTTTCTGGAGGACTTGTAAAAACGATGAGCCAAGAGTTTTCAATTCCTAATAATTGAGGACAAAAATTAGCTACCAGGATTGAAGCTTCTTCTATTTCATAATAAATTCAATTTGCGCATGCTTGATGACCCTACTTTCAAACCAAAGGATTCATATATAATCATTGTTTGATCAGCAAGATATCGTACATGCTCTTTGTATGATTGCCAGCGTTTTTTTCTGGCATGACCTTGCAATCTATAAAAAAACTCTTTTGTCCACTATTTACTGCAGTTTGATGCCAAAAACTAAAGTAAATCATAATATATGTATATATATATATATATATTATATATATATATAGATATATAAATATAAATTTATATATAATATATATATATATATATATATATATATATATATATATATATATATATATATTGATTCAAGTTTACATCGATAAATGCGCTTTTGAGTCTTGCAGAAATTTTCATGCGTAAAACCTGGTATTCTCAAAGTTGGAATACATTCCAAAAATATAGTGCTAACACAAAACAAGTCGATCTCAGACTGCACATGTGATATACTTAATTTAACTGCTCTCTAAGTACATTAAATGAGTATTTATGACGCCTATCAATTTTTTATGTGTATTATATGTCCTTGTATAATGTCACAGAATTTTTTCAGCACAATTGTAGTATGAGTCTTGGATAATTCTTAAGAAGTTATATAAAATCATAGTTTGACTACTAAGAAGCCATGCAAAGCATATATGATCTGGTATGATTAAAGGGAATCATATACAGTTTATTATGAAATAAAAAAAATGTTTAATGAGTGATTCGGGGAATGAAGAAAGGTCAAATTTTTTATTTTAATTGCTTGTTCTCTTTTCTAGGTTTTTGGGAAAAAATGAAACAATCACAATCAAACGGCATGGGTAAAATTTAAAATCATGTATTTTTGATAATCAAATTTTTGACAATTTTAAGTTCAACTGATTGTAATGATAAAGTCCGCCAATTAGAATGGAAGAAACCAAAAAATTCCGTGAGATCTAATCTTCAATCATTGATTCTACTAAAACAAAATAATTTCGCAGTAGCAAAACGGTTAATGAAAGTATTGATTCGATTGCACGCAGATTGTAAAAGCATCTTGTAACATAGTAACCACATGATATATATTTCTATTTCATCACAGTTTTAATCAATACTTCATAAGTTTTTTTCGGTATGGAGGAACTACGTATCACAGAAACTTGTGGCGCACGAATTTGTTGATTCCAAAGCAGTTATAAGCTGGAATATTTGTTGTTTGATTCGTAATTTTGATGTTGGAAGAGATACCACACTCGTGTAATGGCTCCGCATAAAAACGATGACCAGTTCTTTTTAATATCGATTTTGCCGAAATTTCTTCGCAAATAAATATATAATTGTACAAAAATTTTCCCAAATTCTCATTATGAAGGGTGAAATCGGGCAACTCGTACAATTCGGTGACATTGTTTCAGCGAAGAATAACTTGATAAGTATTGACGCTAACTGTTATCGAAAAAAATATTTCTTTACTAACGCTTATTTCGCCTGAAGTGCTTCAATTGGTCCTGGTAATAATGTTCGTTAACCATTTTGGTTCTTGGTTACAATGATATAAAATTGTGTAAATTTTTCTCATAAACATGTCAGTATTTCATGAAAAATTGGATACCGACAGAAATTTCAAAAATGAAACAACAATCGAAAAAAATAACGCCCTCAATCACAAAACAAAAGGAAGAACAACTCTTTTTCTTGATAAAACAAAAAAAACAAGTTCGCAATTTTTCTAGTTAATCTAGATCTTTTTTTGCGTTTTCCGCTTTATGTTTTTTTCTTTATAAACATAAATTCTCTCCAACAACAACCAGCACTTTTTTCGTAAACGGTTTTCAATTGAAAGACAATGCGCCATAAGAAAACACAGAAGAAAAGAAAAAAGACTGCAGCTTTTGTGTCAAAATCTTTCCTACTTTACCAATTAATGCTGCCTTCAATCAAAATAACTCAGTTTTACTTCAAATCCCTTTTAGAACAATTCGTTTTGCTAATTGATAGCAACAACCTTCATTAGTCATATCATAGTTTTTATTGAGCTCAAAACATGAGCTCATGCAACACCTATGCTCACTTCTTAAGAAAAATCGAAAAATGGATCTGGCCCAGTATGTAATATTAAGGGAAATATAAATGAAAACAATTGTTGGCCGAAAAATTACATCAGAACTGACCAATTAGATTATCCCTAGAATGTTTCAAATACACGTCAGAATGTCGGTGTAGTTTTGACGTAATAGTCTAAGTTATGTTGAAGCGTACTCCGTGTTTTTATATTTATTTTACGAAATATGTCGACAAATAGGGACTCAACTTGGCGTTGCGTGCTTCTCTAAACTTGTTATTTTAATACATTAAAAGTTTGAGGAACTTATTAATGCTCGGGCTATACAGTGTGCGAATAATGCGAGCGTAGAGTTACCATTAGCAAACAGAAGACGGCAACGATAATTTTGTCGGCTTTCACATCTTTTTATATTTATTGAGTATTCATCTTTCTACTTTATTGCTGAATATTAAATCATTTGTGCACATATCTACTATTTTTAATTGTTAATGTTTTGAACAATGCGAAGTTCAGTAACATATTTCCCGCCCAATCACTGCACAGTTTTGTTGGTTCGTGCTTGTTACTCAATATTAACTATTTAATTGTTTTTTTTAGCAAACTGAAGGCATACTAGTGTCATGTTTTTGCTGCATATTTATGTTTTTCAAAACCCGTTTGAGAAACAGGGAAACTTAACAACCGCTGTGATGTCCTTATTATCATGAAAACTTCTGATCAGTCTTTGAAGAAGTTTGATGCGACCGAACTCTGTTAAAGGTTTCATTTGTCAGTATTTAACGTTGATAAAAAAAACGCTTTTAACAACAATAAAAAAACTCATGATGATTTTTCTAGTACTTTTCTACGCAGTTATAGTGCAAATTTAAATTGTCGTTTAATATAAATTTTTCGGCAATTTTTATCAACATTTTTCAAAGAGATCTGTATCACTTATTTACGTGTTTTATATACAAAAAACATATTTTTAAAGACAATAAACTTCAATTGCTTTCTCCATTCACGATTTTTTTTTCACTGATAAGTTAAAGTCAATAAACACACCGAAATTGGAAACCATCAAAACTGACCTAACAAAAGAAAATTGTTCGGACAAAACACAAGAGCGCTCGCCTAGTACTCTGCGTTGCGTAGAAAGCTTCAACCTAATTTCTGGAGGACATGTAAACACCATCGGCCGAGAGTTTTCAATTCCTAATAAATTAAGGACAAAAAATAGCTAGCAGGTTTGAAGTTTTTTGATTTCATCATAAATTCAATTTGCGCATGCTTGATTAACCTACTTTGAAACCGAAGGATTCATAAATAATCATTGTATGATCACCAAGAAGTCATACATGCTCTTTGTATGATTGCCAACGTATTCCTTCTGGCATGACCTTGCAATCTATAAAAAACTCCTTTGTCCACTTAAGTATTGACGCTAACTGTTATCGAAAAAAAAGACTATTTCTATACTAACGCTTATTTCGCCTGCAGTGCTTCAAATGGTCCTGGTATTAATGTTCGTTAACCATTTTGGTTCTTGGTTACAATGATATAAAATTGTGTATAATTTTTTGATAAACATGTCAGTATTTCATGAAAAATTGGATAGCGACAGAAATTTCAACAATGAAACAACAATCGAAAAAAATAACGCCCTCAATCACAAAACAAAAGGAATTACAACTCTTTTTCTTGATAAAACAAAAAAAACAAGTTCTTAATTTTTCTAGTTAATCTAGATCTTTTTTTTTGCGTTTTTCGCTTTATGTTTTTTTTTATAAACATAAATTCTCTCCAACAACAACCAGCACTTTTTTCGTAAACAGTTTTCAATTGAAAGACAATGCGCCATAAGAAAACACCGAAGAAAAGAAAAGAGATTGCAGCTTTTGTGTCAAAATCTTTCCTACTTTACCAGTTAATGCTGCTTTCAATCGTAATAACTCAGTTTTACTTCAAATTCCTTTTAGAACAATTCGTTAACTGATTGCAACAACCTTCATTAGTCAGTCATATCATAGTTTTTATTGAGCTCAAAATATGAGCTCATGAAACACCTATGCTCACTTCTTAAGAATAATCGAAAAATGGATTTGGCCCAGTATGTAATATTAGGGGAAATATAAATGAAAACAATTGTTGGTCAAAAAATTACATCAGCATTGAGCCTCCTGATGTACACCCGCAGCAGTGTCACAGGCATCAGTATAGCTGTAGTCTACGACGTCAAAATTGCCAAAAGAGTTGAAAATTGTGCATTTAAATCTGCATCTCAAGAGCTATCATATGCTTCTTATTTTATTTTTCTTGGATGCGTATACAATTTCTGAATTCACCTGGAGTAGAAATCAGCCTCAAATAAATTTGCCGCCATTTCTAGAGAAACGTTGAAACAGTCGATATGTTTTTGCGTTTTTTGAGGCATGACAATTCGGCCATCTAGCATCCAAATGGTTTTTTAAAGATCAATCTAATATTAATTGTAATTGTCAAAAACACTGCAGATCCAAATTTAACTGTAACAGTTATTGCGTTTGATCACAATTGATAAATTGTCGACAGACTTTTCATTACTTCAACTTTTTTCTTCGTTGACCTATTTCAAGCCAATGTATTTCAGTATTACAAACATCCAAAACAGTTTCAGTGACGAATCAAGGCTTACAATCTCAACCAGTTTTATTTTTTTATTTGCAAAATAAATGCTTTGTCAGCCAAAATTTTATATTGATATGGCTAATTAAAGATAGCACATCGGGCTGCAAATTTCGTTATCAGCCAAAATGGCGATTCGTTTGAGGTTTTTATGGATTGTCATTGAAAACCCCAGAAAAAACTCGAAGGCCACGGGAATTAATTGAATTCCAACTTCGCTACATTTTTGAGCGTACTTTTCGTACTTCCTGTCCTCGACAGCTGACAGGGCAAAAACAAACTTCTCCGCCACATCCACAGTAAGGCAGGGCATACAAAAGCAAATTTTTTTTTGTGCGGAAACATGTTTGTTTTTAAGACAAATGATTCAGCGTCAATATTCACTTCGAAAAAAACTTAAACAATTTTATTGCTCTCTATTTAGAGCCCAAGATTCGAAACGGACAATGCAAAATCGGATTCACTCTTGGAATACATTACAACTCAAACCGATCTTCGCTGTTTTAACTCTGATGTGGCACCATTCGGGGAAAAGTTAAACTCTAACGATATCATCTGGGACTCCATCGTTACTAAAGAAAGCACACCGAATCCAATTGTTGAATTGCAGAGGTTTAATGGTGGTGCCAAACCTGAAATTCAAATCTTAAATAGGTTTGGCGCTTTTTTATTGGACAATTACCAATTATTTTCGACATGAAAATTTTTTTCTTCGCAAAATTTTTTTCTAGCATTAGAAATCAGCAAGCTAAAAAAAATTATGAATTATAAGACTTACTCATGTGACCAAGACTCAAAATAAAATACCTCAACTTAGTATAGTTATTAATTACGAATGTTAAACATAGGTATTTAATACTGGAAATAGTTGTTGTGCTGTTTGACCGGTGTTGAATTTATCACTTGTTTCACACTAAAAAGGAAAGATATGAAGAATTTATTTTACAAAATTAACAAAATTTCCGTTTTTTTGAAAGTGTGATAGTTTTCTTCCTCAAAACGGTGAAAAACTCATTGTTTTAAGTTATAAGCAGAAGTTCATTTCTTTTTGATAAACGCTGACAGCCCTGTTGGTTTCAGGAAGTTGTACATTCGATTTTTATATCGCAGTAAAAAGGGGTTGCTTTCAACTATCTCTTCAAGTTCACCGTTTTCATTTGTAGTTTTATTTGCGATCTTTTTCTTCCTCGTGTTCAACTCTACAAGTTCTTCAGCTTTTTTCTGAAGACCTGAAACATTGTAAACCAATTTCAAGCATTTTGCATTTACGCTGTTTTTGAACGCTTCTAAATTATCTGGTGTCACGTGACCTTTGCGTGAAGACTTTTTATGTTCACGTAAGTAACTGTTTTTCAACCGCAAAATTATTTGACGAAGTTTTACTACGTCGTTTAGCTGCTTTTCTGTAAAAAGTTGCGCTTCCGGCTCGTTTTTCAAACGTAACCAAATTGAAATTCGTCGTATGCTTGGTAAAACATTAAAAGGTGAAGGCATGGTTTCGTGCCCCGAAATGAACTTGAAATAATGCATGGTTCTTCTGAACAGAAACATTTCATCTTCGTGTTTAAGTGAATCCAGCACCGCAAATATGATCAGAGATTTTAATAAATTCAACCCAACCACCACAAGAAAGAAAGCATAAACAACGTACAAACAAACAAGAGCCCATTCTTGTGGGGTAATGTACTCTGGGAAGTTTCTGATCAACCTACTATCCGGGTTAAACATTGTGAATAAGAACTCCATCAAAACTTTGCCCCAATTCTGATAATCTTCCATTTCTTCTCGGCTGCTTGGGATAATTTGTCGAAGAGTACAGGTGGAAAAACCTTCTCCACGCCTTCGAGGTCGCTCCTGTGCGCATGTCTGCTGAAATTCTGCGTAGCTGCGGTGAATAAGCCCGTTTACTGAAACTGTTACCGCAAGTAACGTACAAAAAACTATCAAATAAAACCTAAAACCAGCGGTAATTGCTTTTCCTAGAAAGTACTGCGGCCTTCCAATTAAATCGGTCATTCTGGCTAATTTAAACAGTTTAAACAGCAGGAACAGAAATCCCAAACTTCGCATTGAGTCGGCAAAATCGTAAGGATGAGCAAATTGTTCGGTCCGCAATCCTGGGGTCTCATAGCCCCCACTTTTAATGATAAATGTATATTTCACCAACATGTCCATTAGGAACGTAAAATTAAGCAGAATGTTAAGTCTGTTTACCCAATCGGAGCAATAAAGCTTCATTCCTAGAGCCCAGATATCTCGGACTTCGCTTAGGATATTGCCCACAGTCCAGATAAAAATAAGAGCATCGCTTAAATATGTAATCCAATTATTGGTAAAAGTTATTGAGAAAATTCCCAGAACCGCATCTATAAGGAGCTGTTTCAATTATTAATAACTTCAGTTATAACCATGTACTCCTATAATATCAACCTATTCAAACTCTTCTTCAACTTTAAAAACGAAAGTGTCTGTTTACACACTAAACCGAAATATAAAATAGATACTAAGAACCGTCTTCTCCCAATACGAGCAAAGCAAGAAAAACAGTATATGAAGTTGCAGTGCAGTGAATTTTTATCATCAAATACTAGTTTTTTCTGAGCCATTTTTTCACCAGTTTTTCTGAGCCATTTTTTCACCAGTTTTTTCTGAGCCGTTTTTTCACCAATTTTTTGAAATAAACCATCATTAATATTCTGTAGTATGTATGAGAAGACCAACATGAAATGAAGCAATATCAAAGCGGGAGTTGTATACAGTGTCCCGCTCTCGAAGTTCTGTAGTTCAAGAAAATAATGAGCAAGCAGATTTTTCGTGGTTTTGCTATTGAATATTTCATTCTAACAACGCCTCCTGTAAATAACTGAGACCAGATAACTCAAAACCAACCGATTGTGTACATTATGAACTTTTCCACTTTTTTTAACTCCTTCAGTTTCATTATGCAATTTTGAGCAGCAAAAGCAACATTAAACAAAAATTTTATTCGACAAGTATCCCAAAAAATTCCTGAAAAACCAGATCAACTTCACTAAATTAGATCATGCTTGAGTTCAAAAAAATTTTAGAAGTTTTGCTCTGCCAAAATGGCAAAAAACAGCTTGAAGGAACATAAGGCAACACTTAGAAAAATAGAGAAAATCAGGCAATTTTTCTGTTAGCCGGGACGCCATGTTTGTTTGTCTTGTCATTTGCAAAACATACATTAGACCAAAATTTTATTTTTGCATGTTCTGGTGACCCATCATCTAGCTTGCCTGACATCTCATAGATCAAAATTATATTTAGAGTTATTATAACTTGAATGGTGCACAAAAATTAGCTTAAATGGTGCAAAAAGGCTTGACAATTCTGTTTATTTGTAACTAATTCCGTATTTATTTAGCGAATAAAATTTTGTTACCCGTCAACTGAAACTTTTTTAGAGATTCGGTCTGGTACTAAGAAGGTAGCAGCACTGTGTCATCTGATTACGTCAATCAATGCAGTTAACTGAATTTAAATGATTGAAAAAGGGCTCATTTTATCTTTCAGCAAACCAGCGGTGACTAATTTCAGATACTGAACGGCAAAAATAAGTTACCACCCCCTATTTTTACGAAGTAGAAATTCAATTTTAATGGCAACGTAAGGACAGTTTTAAATCACGTTTTGAAAACAATTCCAACACCATTGATCCACTACACTAGTCCTCTCGAGAAAACGCAAGGTTCACTTACCAGAAATCCCAATGTAGAGTTGGTCAACTTCATCTGCGTTTTTTAGCAGAAAAAAACTTGTCACAAGACGTCTTATCGGTTCACTGTTGTTCAACTATGCCTAAATTTGCTCTTGCGTTAAACATTAGAGAGAAAAAAGATGTGTATAAGCTGAGACCTTGTGACAACTTTCTTTTTGCTCTGAACTTTGGATGAGTTTTATCTACTTTGCATTTGGAATTTTGGTAAGTGAACGTTGTGTTCTGTGCGAATTTCATCGGCAGAGCATAGGCCTAGTCTAGTTGATCAGTGCTGTAAAAAATGTGTTCAAAAATTGATTTTAAGTTGGAGTAAAAATGCCTCAAAAATCAAATTTTGATTTGGTAAAATTAGGGGTGCGAGCATACTTTTGCCGTTGAGCATAAGTGCACCCTCATTTAGCATTTTCGGTGTCAAGATACTCGACGAAGAGGAAGTATCATTTAATTGACAAGCAGTGTAAATGGCTCAAAATTGGCAAAGAAAATTTGGCAGATAAAAGAACCCAGCAAAATATCAAACTTTGAAGCTATCATTAACTATAGTTTTCAGAGGTCTAGAAAATATACCCCTCGGAAAAACCGCACATGATTTTAGATAGGCAATAAACCCCCAAGGAAAAAAAACCCATTTTAAGTTTCAGTTATGGTCATGATAATTCGCTCGGTTGTGATGGTTTCATGAGTTAAAAAGATCAGGCTTAATTTCAAAAAAATAAGAAGTTTTGTCTGCCAAACTGGCAATAAACAGCTTGAAGGAACACAAGGCAACAATTAGAAAAACTAGAAAAAATCAGCCGTTTTTTCTGTTAGCCGGGACGCCTTGATTCTTTGTCTTGTTATTCGCAAAACATACATTAGACCAAAACTTTATTTTTGCATGTTGTGATGACCCACCCATCTAGATCGTCTGACATCTTATAGATCAAAATTACATTCAGGGTATTTATAAATTGAATGGTGCAAAAAATAGCTTAAATGGTGCAAAAAGACTTGATCACTCGGTTTATTTGTAACTGATTAATCATTTCTTTAGCCAATAAATTTTTACCCGTCAACTGGAACGTTTTTAGAGATCCGGTCTGGTACTACGAAGGTAGCATCAATGTGTCACCTAGTTACGTAAACCAATGCAGTAACTGAATTTTTAAATTGAAAAGGGGCTGCGTTGTTCCAGTATATCAGTCAACAACCCAGCAATGATTAATTGCAATTTCATATACTGAACGGCAAAAACAAGTTAGCACCTCCTATTTTTACGAAGCAGAGATTCAGTTTTTGTGGCAACTTTAACCAACTTGAAGTCACATTCTGAAAACAATTCTAACACCATTGATCCCCTACACTAGTCCTTTCGCCTACCGATGGAATTCAAAAAAAAACGCAACGTTCACTTACAAGAAATCCCAATGTAAAGTCGATCAATTTCGTCCAAGCTTTTAGTAGAGAAACAATTGTCACACGACGGGTTATTGTTTCAGCTCTGTTCAACTATACCTAAGTTTGCTTTTGCGTAGGTAGAGGATTGGGCTAGTCTAGGTGATCAATGTTGTAAAAATTATATTAGAAAATTGTTTTTAATTTGGAGTAAAAATGCCTCTAAAAACGAACTTCTATTTGTTAAAAATAGGGGTGCTAACATACTTTTGCGGTTGAGCATAAGTGCACTCTCATTTAGCATCTTCGGTGTTAAGATACTCCACGAAGAGGAAGTAGCATTTAATTGACAAGCAGTGTATATGGCAAAAAATTTTCAAATGGTAAACAGCAATCTGTAAACCGCACTAATTTTGACAGATTGCTTGCTGGATCAACTGAAGTTCTAAATTTTTATAGTTTTTACTCTTTTAATCTAGTTTAAACAAGGAGCTGCTAACTTCTTGTTGAAAGACCTAAGCTAATGTAGAAATGTTTCAGATAAAAGAAACCAGCAAAATATCATATTTTGAAGCTGTCATTATTTATAATTTTCAGAGGTCTAGGAATTATACCCCTCGGAAAAGCCGCATATAATTTTAGATAGGCAATATACACCCAAAGAGAAAACCCCCATTTTAAATTTCAGTTATGGTCGTGATAATCTGCTTGGTTGTGATGTTTTCACGAGTAAATAAGATCAGGCTTGAGTTCAAAAAATTTAAGAAGTTTTGTCTGCCACACTGGCAAAAAACAGCTTGAAGGAACATAAAGCAACACTTATAAAAACTAGAGAAAATCAGCCATTATTTCTGTTAGCCGGGGCGCAATGTTTGTTTGTCATGTTATTCGCAAAACATACATAAGACCAAGATTTTATTTTTGCATGTTTTGGTGACCCACCCCTCTAGATTGTCTGACATATTATTGATCAAAATTACATTAAGAGTATTTAAAATTGAATGGTGCAAAAATTAGCTTAAATGGTGCAAAAAGACTTGATCACTCGGTATATTTGTAACTGATTAATCACTTCTTTAGCCAATAAATTTCTACCCGTCAACTGGAACGTTTTTAGAGATCCGGTCTGGTACTAAGCAGGTAGCATCAATGTGTCACCTAGTTACGTCAACCAATACAGTAACTGAATTTTAAAATTGAAAAGGGGCTGCGTTGTTCAAGTATATCAGTCAACAACCCAGCAATGATTAATTACAATTTATTATACTGAACGGCAAAAACAAGTTAGCACCTCCTACTTTTACGAAGCAGAGATTCAATTTTTGTGGCAACTTTAACCAACTTAAAATAACATTCCGAAAACAATTCTAACACAATTGATCCCCTATACTAGTCTTTTCGCCTACCGATGGAATTAAAAAAAAACGCAACGTTCACTTACCAGAAATCCCAATGTAAAGTTGATCAATTTCGTCCAAGTTTTTTAGTAGAGAAAAAATTGTCACACAACAGGTTATTGTTTCAGCTCTGTTCAACTATACCTAAGTTTGCTTTTGCGTCAACAATTAGAGAAAAAGGATGTGAATAAATTAAGACCTTGTGACAAGTTTTTTTCACTTTGAAACTGGCATGAATTTTATCTATTTCGCGTTGGAATTTCTGGTAAGTGAACGTTGTGTTCTATTCGAATTTCATAGGTAGAGGATAGGGCTAGTCTAGTTGATCAGCGCTGTAAAAATTGTATTTGAAAATTGATTATATGTTGGAGTAAAAATGCCTCAAAAATCGAATTTTTATTTCGTAAAATTAGGGGTGCTAACACACCTTTGCCGTTGAGCATAGGTGCACACTCATTTAGCATTTTCTGTGTTAAGATACTCCACAATAAAGAAGTCATTTAATTGACAAGCAGTGTAAATTGCTTAAAATTGGCTAAAAAATTTTAGTCGGTAAACAACAGTCTTCAAAATCGCACAAATTTTGACAGATTGCTTGCTGGTTCAAATGAATTTCCAGATTTTCATAGTTTCTACTTTCTTAATCTATTTTAAACAAGGTACTGCTGTCTTCTTGTTGAAAGATCTAAGCTGATATGAATGTAAAAATTTGGAAGATAAAACAACCCAGCAAAATATCATTGACTATCATATTCAGAGGTCTAGGAAATACACCCTTCGGAAAAAACCCCTACATAATTTTAGATAGGAAATAAACCCCCAAGGAAAAAAATCGTCAAAGAAATAAACCCCCACGGAAATAAACACCCATTTTAAATTTCAGTTAAGGTCGTGAAAATTTGTTTTGTTGTGATAGTTTCATCAAGTCCGACGGGCCGCTAAGGCATGGCCATGGTCCGCGAGGCATGGCCAAAAGGCGGTAAATGCTCAGCTCGCTAAATTCAAGTGGAGTTTTTTTCCGTGTGGTTTCATTTCCTTGGGGTTTTTTTCCTATCTGAAATTAAGTGTTTTTCCGTGGGTTTTTTCCCCGAAACCGTGGTGTTTTTTCCTCTATCTAAGATTAAGTCATTTTTTCTGTGGTTTTTTTAAAAACCGCATTTTGAAGACTGTAATCTTCATATCTTTAAAAACGCAAATCCTATTTGCACTTAGGACTATTTTTTGTGGAAGTAATTGATAAACAAAATGCTGAAGAACAAGGCTAGCGTACTGCATAAGATTCAGGCAGCGAAGAAGGTGTTCAAAGAGATTTCCATTTTACGTAGCCTTGATGGAAACTTTGTGGCTTCGTCAGCATTTTTTTTACTGACTGCATTAATAACAGATAGAAAAAAAAGAAATTAGGAGCATCATGCAATTAGTATTTATTCGGTTTTATTTCTAAAATTGGCACTCAGATCTTGTAATGAAATTTAGAGATCAGCTAGAGGAGTTGATTGGTCAATAATACTTTGAGTATATAGACCCAACCGTAGGAAGTGCTGAGAATAATTAGTTCAAAGCACTTAGGAAACAACTGGAATATATGTTCGATTCTTGATATTTTAAGTAACTTCTTCAGTAACAACGGAAAATGCCTAATTTTAATTAAAACACTCACGTGCACATTTTAAAATGCCAAATGTCTGCAGTGCCAGAAGTTAAAATACCAGAAGTTCCTACTTAACCGTGCACATTTCGTGTGTTAAGTATGGTTTCGTGACTCTGCTGAAATCCCTTCGAAATTCTGACTTAACATCTCGAACCGTTTCGAGGGTCTCAATATACTTCGCGGGTTCTCAGTGACTTCAAGCAGTAGTGGTTGTTATTTTTACTACTGATTTTGGCTCTACAAACAATGTATTTGTGCTAAATTTTAAAGTCGTTTCGTATCTTTTATTCTATAATTTTTTTTGAGAACTCCACATAGTGCTGAAGTAAACATATGCCTTCTGCTACCAAAAACGTGTTACGTACTGCCATTTTTCAAGCTTTTTAGACACTCCTTAAGAAATCTCAAAAGTCATGGATTTCTTGGCAACCATATGCAAGACCATAAATATTTATGGTCTTGAATATGGTCGCCAAGAAATAAAAAATCGAACTAACCTAATTTGCTTTTTTTGAACGCTTAATGTAGTCAGAAGATGTTAATTAAGCTGTTCTCTGTAATTTTTTTTGTATTTTTTGACTTTGACTTTTATGGTCTTATATGGCACCATAAATGTGTGTGGTCTTGGATATGGTTCCCAAGACACCATGAACTTCAATTTTTTTTCAAGTGTCTTGATGAGTTTTTCTCCACTCAGAGTGCATTGTATGGGTGTTTTAAGAGCTTTTTGAGCAATGTTGATTTTTTTGCATGGTCATCTATATGGTTGCCAAGTTACCATAAACTCCATATATGGCTTGGATATGGTTGCCAAGAAAGGTTTATGGTGGTCAACCCGGGACGTAACCATTACTTAATCTAGGCTCGTAATCTGAGAAAAAATGCTTACAAAATGCAAAACTAAAAACATGGACTTTGAAACAGCGCCTATGAGGTAATCCAAATACTGATACGGGTCGTTCCAGAAGAACAAGGCCGATTCCTCATCCCATCGACCAAACAAACATCCACGATCTGGTATCTCAATAACTTCCACAAAACATAGGATGTTCTGCGCAGCGTTGTCAATTTCTCTCTCCGGACTGACCTCCCAATGTGTACTTGTCAACAAACTTAAGAACACCAACATTAGATAGAAAACAATCTGAACTATAAATCTCATGAAAGGCATGTTGAGAAAGTTCTTAATTAACTTCCCTGTCGGTGATTCACTTTCGGGAAAGAATAGGTTGAAGAATAACCAAACTGGAGTAAGCAAAGCCAGAAATGACATGAAAATTAACCGCTTGATTATATGCGATGACTCGAAGTCCTTAAGGGCGATTGGTCCTTCGTAGAACTTTTTCTTGATCAGTTTCTGGACACTGCTGTTGGCTACAAATTTGCTGTGGTTCTTCATCATGGCGTATTCCAGCCTTTCCCAGGGCTCTCCAGGAGCTACTATGTTCTCGTCTTCTGTCGTCATCTGACTGGAAAACAATTTTTACAGTCATTTTTCAATTCTTCGTCAATTGAATTCCCTCTGATTAGGCCATCTGCAAGTGTGCAGGGGGATGGGCAGTCTGAGATCCATTATCTTGTCTATCCCCTTCCTCCCCAACCCAGCTTAGTGGGTATATAACTTCTACCCCCTCCCCCCTCCCCTGGTGCATGCACTATATATTTTACATAGATAGAAGCGTGCTATATAACAAAACATTATTTTTCAGTGGGTGGGGGGGGGGGGTCATTAAAACATGTGGGTGGCGGGGGAGAGTTGGAACAGACTAAATCCACAAACTGAACTCAAAGTTACGGTGACTAGCCTGAGTTAATATTATCTTCATCTTCATTTTATATCAAGCCAAAAATAACATAGATTTAGTACTACTAAATGCGACTCTTTACATTCAATTGATAAATTTAAGAATACAGCGAAGTTGATAAATTTCTTTGCGTAACAACATATAGAACAGCCAAAATATTCCTTGCTTCACAAACTGTTCATCTACCAAGACTTATCGAGATCTTAGCAAGCTGCGCCGAAAAATTTTCTTTGACATGTCTTTATAAGATTTTGCCAAGATCTTACCAAAGTGTTACAGAAAATTGCCCCCAAGATAATGGTCAAGATAATTTTTGCCCTCAAGATAATGGTCAGATATTTTGAGCTTCGCCAGAGTTCCCCATTTCACTGGGATCAGTTTAAACAGCTATCAAAATTAAGGCGCATTTGGAAACAACACAAAATTTTTCTTGATAAATTCTGATTTCCTGACTTTCGTCAAATGAGAAGCACTCTATTCCAAAGATTTTATGATTGCTCGATGCTCCAAAGCTGTACGTGTTATAAAGTGCAAGACACGAAAGTATGCAAAATAAAAAAAAAATGTTAATTACATTTTCTCATTACATTATTTTCTCATTACATTATTTTCTCGTTACATTATTTTCAAATGACTTTTCGACCCTGGTTATCTGTGCTAGAAAAAGTAGAAACTCCCATCATAATGTGAGATTTCAATACTTGTTCCGACCCTCTTGAGGGGGGAGGAACTATATACTCAACTGGGGTTTTTTTTTTGTTCCGTGAATTTTCGCCGCACGATATATTCATCGTAGAGAGTTGAGACTGGTATCATTAGAAAGCTCATCCAGCGTAGAATATGGAATTAAAAAGATTTTTTTAATTTTCGATTTCTACAGAGAGTTATCGAGGTTTAAAATTCTGAGAAAAGAAGAGTGAATTCACGTTGTTTTTATTCACATTTTCCGGAATTTTTGCCTAAATTTTCGTCAATTTTGCTAAAATTTGTTATAATTTTTAAGAATAGTGTCGTTGATTTTATTTTTGAAGACGAACAAGCATTGTTGATTGTTTGATTTAATTTTTTTGGTCAAAAAATCTGGATAAACATTTCAAAATTTAGACTTTTTCATCAAAAACAGCACGAAATAAGCTAATTTAGTCCACTTTGATTAAATTTGCCGACAGTACATCCCCAAACAACACTCAAAAAATCTTTGTAGACTCAGAGGGGGGCTATTTCTACTTCAGAGTCCGCTGAGAGTGCACTGTAGTTAAAACCTTGCCGTTTTTTGCCAACTTTACTCGTTGATTATCAAAAATGCAGAATTTATTTTGAGTTTTCAACTAACAAATTATCTATATCTACAACATTCGAAAAATCAGTTATTCCTAAGGGACAAAAAGTTTTATTAGGGCTTGTTTTTGGCCATTCTAGGACTGTTACAATCCAAAAAAAATCGGGTTTTAATCAGTCGGTCTTTTTTTTTTTTAAAAAAAGACATTTTTTAATAATAAAAAACAGAATATATCAAATCAAAGCTCAGGAGTGATAGGTCCAACCAATTTGCTTGTTAAGCAGCTCCAAGCTAATGCATTAAGTTTTTTAATTGAAAATTTATGGTCGTTTCTTTTTTTAAAAATTATTGACCTTTCAATAAATAATGGCTTAATTAACTTTTTCTCTACTCTTTTTCTTAATTTGTACAATTTCCAGCTTAATGTCAGCAAAAAACGACCGCTTCTTCTTTCTACTTATTTAACATTTATTCTCAGTTGCAGTTTTAAGCCTGAAATTATTGTTTTCTGGCTTTGATACCACAAGATTTCAGATTTTTTTTGTTTTGATATTTGCCAGTTTTTCACGTTTTCTAATTTTGTCACATTATCGCATTTTTGACGGTTCTCATGTCACCTCATTGGCAATCAGAATAAGACACAATTGAACATATTAAGATTCTGAAAGATATACATCATCGTTTTAACGGCCTCGACGCCTCTTTCTTGATGAAATCAATTGAATTTTTTAATTTTGTCTCTAACTGTCATTTATACTTTGTCATTTCGGTCGTATGAAATTTCCTGTGTAGTGATAGCTTTCATTGGCTTTTCATAGAAGAGTAGAAGAACCGATATTCTGATATTAGTAGATAGCTGATGGCTTTCATGACGATCAAAACAATCGTTTTCCAAAATTAAAAAAAAAAATTTTTTCAACTTCGCAATTTTGTTCTTTTTATGTTTCTTTTTGTTACCTAATCTCGTTAGTTAACTACAGGTCAAATATAACATTATGGGTGTCAAAGGAATAAGAGGGATTGGTGTCCCAAAATCTTTTAAAGAATTTGTTATGACCTTACTGGCTTCGACACCGGTTTTTCACAAAAAAAAGTAAACTAATGTGATTTTTGTCATATTTGACGTTCTTTTCGTAGATGCAAGAAATATTCTGGATAATTACAGGTCTCGAGGGTTTTTTTTGAATAAACGATCCTATTTAAATAGCTCTATTTGTTATTAATGCCTTTCATGACATTAAATGTAATTTTGTTTCGAAAAAAAAATTACATACTTTAGCACTTCGCTTTTTTGTCTGCTTGTTACCTAGTCTTACTAATGAATAGCCACGTACTAAATTATAGCTGTTTGAAGAAGGCGCAATCAAGTGTATTTTGAGTGCCAAAAATTGGCTTGACGGTTTTGACAGCGTTTTCTGGCAAGTTTCAATTGAAATTTTGTTTGTTCTTTGTTGTTCTTTTTAGCCGCTTTAAAAAATGAATAAGGACAGGTCCTAATGCCCTTCTATAGAAGTAGTGGAAATCGTAAATTTGTGGTAATATTAATTGATTCCTAATGGTATTTATTACTTTGAAGTTAACTGTTTCAAAAAAATAAGTTAATTTTTTTACTTTACTGTTTTTGTTCTTTCTTGTATAATTGTTACCAAACCTTTTTATGGACTGGTCGCATATGTTTTCTGGGGATTTATAAGTTATTTTTGTTTAGTTTTGGGTTTATCTGACGGTATGTTGATTTTGTTATTAAATTTAGTTTTTAAGAGGGACATAAATTTTTTGATGTAATTAATGTTTGTTGTTGTTGTTGTTTGATTTTGCTTTTCGTCTTGACTCGCTTTCTTAATATTGACATATTACAGCAATCTAATGCATCAACTTTTACTCCACTGAGTTATTTGCTTTGGAGGCTATCTTATCGTTGATACAGAATTTTTTGAAAAAGACTTGGGCTTGTTTGGGAATCGCAAAAAATAATTTTTGGGTTCTTCTATCTGTTCCTCATTTGGTAGACAATTATGCCAAATTTGTGGATGGGCGGGGTCGGAACCTTATGTGCCATCGCACATTACCGAGCCGCCTTGTTATTTTCAACCCTTAATGTTACCTTAAAATGAGCAGCAACTCCTCGAACGTGGTGACGTGTTTGATAAAATCAGCTGCAAACTTCTCACAACTGTCTCGAATCGCAACCACATCCTTGTGAGCCACGTCAGAATACGAGGCAATGTGATCACATGCCTCAGAAATTTTAAATGCCACCATAATTGGATCTTCATTCATTACACACAAATACACGGGAACTGACAGAGCTGAAATGGTCTGCAAAATGGCATCGAAACGAATGATAATTCTCGACTCACGGGGATTGTACACTGGTACTTTTAGGGGAACAGCACCACGTGAAAACAGATATTTCAACATTTGTTCATTCTCGTTTGATGACGCAATCATTACGGGAGACACACCAGGTCTGTAAATAGTACCAGTTAGGACCGGTCGGTTGACAACCTCTGGATCGTGGTTTATGAAGTATTCCACCGCTTCTTTGAAGTTGATTTCGACTGCCATTATCATTTCATCTTTTATGTAAAAGTCATATTTTTGAATCAACAGCTCAATACATGGCATTGAATGGAGCTTTACAGCCAGTCCCAGTAATGTGTGTCCGAATTCGTCTCTAAATTCAAGATTGAATTTTGGATCAACAGATTTTGCTGTTTTGATGGACCGTTCCAAAGCTTCAGGTGTTTTCTCGTTCTTAAAGCATTCCAGAATTTTTGTTCGGATGATTTTTTCTGGATTTCCAGCGTCAATTCTGAGTTGATTCTCGGTGTTTTGAGACTGATTGTAACGATTCGCAGCTTTTGAAGCCATTTTTACTGGTAAATTAATGAGCTAACGAAGTGAAAACTAGTCAGTGCTAACTAACACAACCAATACAAAAAATCGATTTGATAAATTGAAAAATTGAAACACAAACCAAAAATAACGACCAAAGTTTTTTGCATTCTTGTTGTATACTACATGTAATGCATTTTTGCATGAGTATAAATATGAACAGTGATAAGTGCAGTCATGGGGCTATATCTGCTGTATGTATAACTTTCGATGACGTTAGCTCAAGGCTGCTGGCCATACGTGTACCTTTAAATGTCTGTTCAATTGAGGTTATTTGGTCTGTGTACTGTTCTCAAAATCAAAGTGTGGACGAATTTGAGAGATAGTAATCATTAATTATTATCTTCAATATCTAGCCAAGAATCAAAATGTTTAGCTCTTCGATGCTTGAACAACTTTTTAAGATTTTTCAAAGCTTTTTTTAAAATTTATTTATCAAAGATTGACAACAACTATCATGACACTGAAAAAATATTAGATAAAATCCCTTACAAATGGAAGCAATTAAATGGGTCCTCATTTTCTATATTTTGGACAAATGTATAAGATAAGACAACGTATTTCGTATATCCTAGCACAGTTTTGGCACGTGTTAGGTTATGAATACCGCAGCTAGAATAAAAGTGTTTTTAACTAAGTTGGAAATTAAGTTTTTAAAGAATGAGCGAATAAAAAAATATTGTTTACAGCTGCGACCGACATTATCTTGATAAAACCATCTTTACAAATTTTATGAGCCAGATTCTGATTTTCTGTTTTTAAGTCGGTTTCCAACATTCATTCAGACTCGATTTAATTGCATAAATTTTAAACGTCAGAAATGTGTCAAAAATGCTCTATTTGTTGCTACTTTCAAGAGGGGTAAGGATTTGTTAAGGGTGTCAGCTTCTATCTTTTCAGCGGGGATACAGAGAACGGAAATCGTGTGTCTTGTCTCCAATATTTGTCTAACTGCTTGCTCCTCTTGTGCGTGACCGGGTTTAGCAAAATTAGATAGAATCCTGATTGTCTCCCCAACTGCTATGGAATGCTTCTGCTAAATTACAAAACCTTGCTTTGAGGCACAGTGCTTCCTGAACCGTTGGTGCCTTGACCTGGTATTCCAGTACTCTGCATTTGATGAAGATACAACAACGGTTGCCTGCTTCTTGATTCCACGGCTAATTAAAGGGCAAAGTCCTTTCAGTGTGAAGCTATAAATTGTTGTTGATTTCATGTCCCTTACAATTCCAGACCATCATGCTTAATATCCCCTTTTAAATCAAAACTAGAAATTTTGTATAAGTAACTCTCAACTATGACCAACATTGGGGATATGGAATTAGTCAGCTTCTACATTTTCGGGTATAAATGTGTGGATGCAGTTATGTGTATGGAAAAACCGTTTATTCTGGCAGTGTGTATGATTTTGTATGTTTGGCATAATAAAGTAACGATCCAAATAGGTTTTGTAGATTCTCAGATCCACTTCTTTGTCTCCTTTTTTTTGCTGCTAGTATCTTTTTTAAACTTAGCTAGAGTAAGCGAGGGCTTGCAATCAATCATTTGAAACCTGTTTTGTAGTAATTGTAGTCAGTAAGGATCTTGCCTTCCTCACATCTGATTCTCAGGCCCAGAGAAAAGTTTGCGTCTCTCATGTGGAAAACACCTTGTAGCGCAATCTTGATATCCAGAACACTGTCCGGTTTCTCATGTTGGTGACATGTCCTCCACCCTGAGAAAAGCGGCGACCCTATTTCTCTGCTCTTGTAAACTAACGATGTTTGTTTACGCTGCTGAAGACTCCTTGTAACTATTAAAGAGAACTTAAGCCAAATCCTTGAACAAGGTTTTACCAGTCTGCATCAAATCATAAATTGATTTAACTAGTCGACATTTTCCCGTCTCTGCCTAAATTCACAAAATTTTGGCCTTTTTTATGATCACTTTTTTCTTCAAAAGGCGAACGCTAAAATGCTGTATTTACATTGAGCATCGCATTGCATCGCTGAAATCTTCAATAGAAACCTTAATATGTCCGGATTAAATGTTAGAGAAAAAGAAGTACTATAGTGAAATGTTTTCATTTGTAAGAATCAGTTTGCCTAAACGAGTGATTTAAACTTATCAAGTTAGTCACTGGGTCCACGTTTGCACTCTTAAACCCATTAGCGCTCAATTGACTTCTTGTTGTCGAGTGATATCACTACAACCCGAGTTCCGTTATCTAACAATGCGGTGGGATCATCCTTTATTGACAGTTGTCTTTGGTCCTACTCATATTTTTGCTTAGCTTCATAATTTGATTTGGGTTCCATAAGAAAGGCATCAATCATAGCAAGAGGTGATCCCCTTTAGCTTATTGTCTTCCAAAAAACATCTGAATGTTTTTTTTTCATGTGTTTGTCGTCCGGCCTCAGCTGTCTCCAATTGCTTTGCTGCTGCGCCTGATCGATGAAGGTAACACTCTCCGCCAGCTAGACGTCAACTGGGTCACTATCATTCATTAATAACGAGACTTCTAGACTACTACTGATTGCAATAGGTCCTTCGCTTAGTGCATTTTGGTCAAAACTGAGCTCTTACACCTGAATGTTGTTTTTGCTGTACGCCTATGATCTCAACGTCATGCCACATCTTTGTTATTGCTATCTACGTGCCCTGCCTCTTGTTTTCGTTCTTCTGTCTCTGGTTGCCAGAATTCCAAAATTTCTGCACTTTTTTTCTAACAGCACAATTGTTCCTGTGCTTTCAAATGTTATTCCAACCTAAGTTCCTTGAAGATCACATATGGATCAGCCATCACTCTGAGGTCAATGGGTATGCGCGCTTGTTATCCCCGGTAATCACTAGTGTAACCCACAATTTTTGGCAAAGTTCTTTGGGTTGAAGCTTGCTGATGTCATCTCCCACTCGACTTCATGAAGACTGTGCAGAGAAAAAGTTATCAATTACGTATAGGAAATTACCCTTCGGGCCCCGCTTCTTCTCTCCTGAGCATCTTTTTTCTACTCGTTTTAAAATCAATTTTCCGATCTTGGCTGAACCGACATTGGCTGCTCTCACCCATCACCTTGGGAGGTTTCGAATCAATGTAGAATCCTCTGGCCATCGCCAGTAATGTCATGTTTTAACTCGGGTCTTTCCCATTATAGCCCCCCCCCCCCAGCTTAGTGGTCAGATAACCTATAGCCCCCCCCCCAATCATGGTAATTATACCATAATGGAGGGGCTATAATTTAATGGGGGGCTATAATGGGAAAGACCCTTTAACTCTCAGCAAGCCCATTCTGTGGTGGCGTCTTGGACATGGTAGTCTTTTGGAGAGTAACTGTATTTAAATAGTACGTGTTAAGACCTCTGTTGCTTAGAAGTTTTTGAAGTTGAATGGGTTGGCGAGCAGGGAATGGGCAGTTTCAGACCGAACAGTGCTTTATGTTTTGCCTTCAGTCCCTCAGAAAACTCAAATTATATAAGGTTGTTTGCAAACACGTTTAATAATAGCGTTCTACAGTAAAGAAACTCATCAAATTTGTGAACACTCTCATCTCCTCTGCTTGAGTCTTTGCCGCTTTTCGAATTGTAGTCTTTCGAACTTTGGGAAAGAGCATATATTGCGCAAGTTGGGTTTTGAGTCCCAAACCGTCATTTTCTGCATGCCTGGCATCACCCGTCTAACAAAAATGACCTAGTTGTCTTTACTACTTCCTTGCATGGTCTATTGTCAGGTAGTTCGACACCATTTTAAACTCTTGAGCACTACAGTGCCAATAAATAAGAGTGTTCAATCGAATAATTTTT
The DNA here is from genome assembly GCF_964194025.1 of Convolutriloba macropyga. Taxonomy (NCBI): domain Eukaryota; kingdom Metazoa; phylum Xenacoelomorpha; order Acoela; family Convolutidae; genus Convolutriloba; species Convolutriloba macropyga. The sequence continues at coordinate 34,881,701 of NC_134468.1, read as the reverse complement.
ATAAGAGTTCCCTTATGGAATTTCCTTTAGCATCTTATTTTTTTTTTGCTCGTTAAATTTGACCACGCTACGCGCATTAAAAAAAATTTCAGAGTTGCAGAGCGCAACCATTCTGTAATGTTCTCCCCTGCTCACACGAATGCTTATCCTCACGCTGGCTCTGCCGACCTTTTTCTGTTTTTTGCTTGGATATGTGACCAGTGATTGAATGGACACCAATCACAATTAAGTAAACACGTCCTTCTTCAACATGTGATTAGTGCAGCCACAGTGTACCTAAAATCCAGCTATCATCTAACGTAATGGAAAAGAGTTGCCAGGTTCACCCATTCTGGTCTATTGAATGTTGGACCCCTTGCCTATCACTCACGCTTGTCTTGTTCTCTGTTACTGTTACATTTGCTTTCCTTCTGCCGTGTACTGTATCCCTGCTCATGAAGTCCATTGCAACGCGTTGTTGTGGGACTGAACACAAAATTACCAGTGTCCTTTCATGGGTCTCCTCTGAAGCTTACGCTTAGCTGCCAGCGCTAATGAACCACTATGTTCCTTGTGCGTCTTTGCTGCTGTGCTCCTATGTTCGGCAAACTTTTTTAGCTCTTTGATGTTTGGTTGTAGGCTGAATTTATCCCCTAGGACAAAGCTTCTTTACCTCATTGGTAGACTGTTGAAGACTAGTACAACGCAACGAAGAGAGTCTCTGAGGCGTCTTTTCTATCTTGTAGCTTTTGGGGACATCTGCTCTGTTCTGATGAAGAGACTGTTCAAATCCTCAGATGCCTCATGTTGATGCCCATTTTGAAAACAAAGTCATTTTTGTAGATTTGTGCAAAGACATGGTCTCACGCACAGTCAAGTCACATCGCCAAGAGCGTTGTTGCGTCTACAAATCACGCCAGAGGGCAAATGTTTTTGATAATTTTGTCTTTAATTTCAGCAACCGATTTCTCATGTGCATCCTCAGTCACTTTGTGGAAATTCTTCTTGTTGTTGCCAGCTTCATTGGGCAAGAGCTTGGGCTAGCCTGTTAGCTCAGATACCTTGTAGTTCAAGCCTTTTGTATAGTATTTTTAGCGAGTAAACGCGTGAAAATCAAAATTGCTTTGTTTTGCAATATTTTTCTGTGAATTATAAAACCGCTGGGTCCAAAATCTGTTGATGTTATGAGTTTTTGCAGCCCGAATAAAATATTATTACCCAAATCAGGACTTTTTGTTAAGATAAGCGAATAACAATTTTTTGGGTCTTTCCCATTATAGCCCCCCCATGAAATTATAGCCCCCCCCCCATTATGGTATAATTACCATGATTGGGGGGCTTTAGGTTATCTGGCCACTAAGCTGGGAGCTATAATGGGAAAAACCCAAATTTTTTACAATAATCTTCAGAGAAAATTTACAGGCGAGCCATAAGATATCTACACGCAAAATCTGATTAGTTGACTTAGATGTTGATTTATATTGTTTTGATGGCAAAAGCATTAAATTTAGTAATTAACATGCGAGTCCAATCCCTGACCAAATTTTGTTAGCTTCAATGAGCATATGATGTTGGGGGCTCAACATCGGATAAGTACCATCTATTGTCTCAAATCACATCGCATGGATAAATTGTTTAAATTCCCAGCAAAAACTATCTTATTTCGTTTCAGTAACCTTGATACTTTGAATAAACTCCACCTGACTTTATTTGGTAAGATTAATTCTATATTTCTGCATACGATAATCCAGGTTGAGATTTCTCCTTCGGTTTCTAACAGCATGGAACCCGAAACATCAAACCGTTTTGCAAACGGAACCATGAAAAAACAATACAACCGTTTAGCAACTTAACCTAGTGATATACATGTATTTAAAACTTATTGTGAACAACAACCAGTGGTTCTCCACTTAGGATTCCAAGTTGACGGATCACTACTGGAGGAGGCTGCTAAAGGAATATGTTCCTGAGCTCAACAAGAGAAGGAAGCGGCAAATATCAAAAGATGAGTTAGATAAAAGTGGCATTGTATGGGTGCTCAGAAACTTCACCCTCAGAATCATGCTCAGAGGTTCAGATGGAATATCAAGGAGCTTCGACATCCGGACGGCTACAGGAATAGACCAAAGAGCAGCAGTGAACCTAATCCGTGTATTCTAACGATTGTCAAGTCACTGAAACAAGTTAATTTAAAGACAAACAAGAACTCAAAATCTGAATAGAAAACCTCAGTGCTAAATTTTATTGAGATTACATTTTCATCTCAATTGTTGACTGTTTGTTGACAGGAGTGTAAAGGAACCAAGTGCCCTTAAACTTTCTCTCCCGCACACACATTTTCCTCCCACCACACACATTTCCGTCCTCTCAAGCCCTTTCAATTCCCGATTTCCATTCCCCTAACCTATTCCCAATGTTAATCTTTATATTTGTTAATTTCTTCGAAGAAATCAGAATGTCCTATATCATTTATAGTAACGGATTTACTGTTTTGTCCATAACTTGTGTGCCAATGGCGCGATTTGTAATTTATATATAGAACTTGATTTGCTACCATGAGTGCGACTATCAAAAACATAAATATTGTTGAAAAATTGTCTTGGTATGCAAGAGGAAGCTATGTATGAAGGTAGGCCAAAATGCATAAAAAATCACCATCAGTTCTTCCGTTCAAGCATGTTATAAGTCAATTGGGCTCAACAGAAAGAATCATTCGTTTTTTTTAACTAAAGCAATCAACCATTTTAAATATCTAGCTATAAAACTATTTGGTGTTGAAAGAAATTGCGCTTTATAATTGATTTTTATAGGTAGGAGAAGAAGACTTCAGTCAGAGCGCAAATCGACATCAAAAACTCTTCACTCATTTTTAATTCAGAGATGAATTTATCTTGTTATCTCAAGCTCATTTAATTTTAGAACTCAACTTTGCTGAGGAAAGAAGCAACAATTTAGCTGAGCTAAAAAGTTAAATTCGATTTGTTATCTCTCAAGAAATGACGTTTAATTTTTTTCGAAATTTCGCACTCATTACCACATTATTATAAGACATCGTGAGTTGTGCAAAGGATTCAGATTCTTTAAGCTTCGGAGGTTTTATTTTTTGCTGCAAAGAGAAGTAAGATTGGGTTCTTGTGTCTTTTTAGTATCCTAAGTAACTCACTTTTATCTTTGAACACCTCAATAAACAGCAAATTTGTGTTGTAAATATAACAGAAAAAAATCGGTAATTTCTACCGCATTTCCTCCAGCTCTGATCACAAACTCCTCTGGCTCTAACTGCTCCCTCTGCTTTCCTGAACGAAATTCTGAAATGTTTGGGAAATCGAACCAAGAAGATATTCAAGATGTGCGTATGTGTTAGAACAAAAGTCTTATCGGTTGAGGGACTTGGTGCCCTGACACGAGGGCTCAAGCGTCCGTGTGCTGAATATAAGTACCGAGGGGACTACAAATTAAATTTTAAATTTCTCAGAGAACGAAAAGTGAAAACTATCAATTTTTTTCTTCAGTATATGCAAATTAGAGAATATTTTGATAACCCTTTATCTGTCGAATTGTGCTTGAAACCGCTTTTGGTTTTTCCCATAATACTCCCTCACGAAACTCTCGTTGTAGTGTATTTACAGTATGTGTGGCTATACGTTATATGACCACTTATTTGAGAGGGGGACGGTCGCAAAAGTAGCAAAGACCAGATTTTTTTCTAGGCCCTAACTTAGCTGACAGCTGACTGGGCCGCTGAGTTTGGGCCAAAAAATTTTCTTAAAAAATTCTTTTGAAGCACGCTTTTATATAAAACGTGCTGCTTCACGTGAGTTTTTACCAAATAACTCAAGATTTATCTGCTAAGTTGGATAAATTCAAGATCTATCTCCTCCCTCAGATTTCAGCGACTGATTTTTTTCTCTATTTTTGCCCTATGTTCTATAAGGCACTGATGAATTGAATATAGTCGATTAGCTTGTGATTTAACCTTAGAAACTGACGTGGAAAGCACAAATGCAGTAGAAGTCTGAGGTGATTCCCTATCATAGCCCCCAAAATAGTGGTCAAATAACGTATTGCCCGACCCCCAACCAAATCATGTTACTTATACCGTAATGGGGACTGTAATTTCGGTGCGGGTCAATAATCGGAAAGACACGGAATTTGTTTCTACAGCGCAGATGTTTAAGTTTCCTGCCTTCATTTATTTGCCTCGAAATTTATGTTTAACCTTCGTGCACCTACTTATTTGCCCTCATCAATTTGAGTGTTTTTCTTTACTTGTTGCCCCTACTTATAACACTCTAACTAACAAAATCTCACTTTTGACAGTTTTTCAAAATTTTAACACAAGCAAAAAATAGTTTATACTCTCTGATTCCCTAAATACGTAACAACATTAATACCAGTCCCCCTAAGGCGAATATATATTTTTTAAATTTATGTTTCGAGATTTATTTATCGTTTCCGCAAAACACTTTCAATCAAGTGCTTTCTTGCTATTACAAATAACTATTCGTAAACTTAGTCACAGTAACTTTAATTTCTAAATTATTATAAGTGGTCTAAATTGTTTCTTTTTTTTGTGTCTCATTGATTAAAGCCCTATTGGTTTAAATCGCCTCGCCCTTGTACTTTAATCAATTTATACACGCAGAAGTATTCTCGAACTATTTTGTATTTGGAAACCGCAGGGTACGATTTCATCGGTCAATTAAATTTCGAGGAAGAGAGCTTAATTTGAATGATTGAACTTAGACTTAACGACGTATAACAAAGTAACTTAGACTCAACTCCTGTGTATTTTTAAGAAGAACACTTTTCTTTCACTAATCTACAAAATTGTCTTCATAACTTTAATTTCAGATGAAACTCAACACTTTTGTACCCTTTGCTTCTCTAAATCCGTTAAAACAAAATCGTAGTTCCCATCGGGCCTCGTGCCCAGCACTCGGGGCCAATCACCCTTGTGCCAGGGCACTAACTCCCTCGGGCGACTAACTCCCTCGGGCGACTAAGATTTTGTTCAAAAATATACCCTAGTGTCTTATGGTCTCATCCACTTGAATCTCACAAGATCTTGGAATAAAAACAATTCAAACTGTCAAAGTTTATGCTCTGATTATACAGTGAACGTCAAAAGTAAGTTAGCAACCAATATTTTTTGTGAAATAAAAGTATAATCTTGACGTGATATTATACCCCAACAGGCGATCACATGTCGAATACTATTTTCACATTTTTGGTTCCCTGCCCCATTGGTCCTGTCTCCCTAATAAATTAAGGTAATCCGCAACCTTAGCTTACCAGATGCCCCATTGTAAATAGGAATGAGCCGACATTGGGACTACAAAACCGTTGCATTTTGCATTTTCTCTCTAGATTAGATGCAGGTAAGAGTACTAGCGTGCGGGAACACTGGAGCAAAATTATTTTCAAAAAGTTAGCATTTTGTTTTTTTTTACATCAAAAAAACTACAGATCGCTAACTTGCTTTGGATTGTCAGCGCTCAGTGCAGCAAGTAAATGAAGTACAATAACAGATATGAGTAGACAAACTTGGTCAACAAACAGCAGTGAAGATGTGGCTGTTGACAGCTGGAGGTCCAGCAAACAATTGGGTGAAGGGCACTCGGGTGCGACAGGAGGCTCTGATAGTGATGCTGAACAACAAGATCATCAACCACAACAGCTGGCACCAGTGGTACACGATTCCTCGCATGGTCTGTATTGCGTTAATCAAAACTGTTTCAAGACCTGTTTTGAACCATTTTTTATTGGTTTAGAACCACCCCGAGAAAGTGTCTGAAATTTAATCCCGATAATGTGTCGCTTTACGGAACTTTTCGAAGTTCAATATTTACTCCAGATTTTCTGAAAAGTTGGTTTTGACTTGGGAATCAACTTGCAAATGGTGTCCAAGTCTAGGCCAAGACTTGCAAGACTAGTTATTATTGTACGTTGACTTGCTCAGACCTAGAAAACGAAAAAAACCGAGCAAGCGGAAAGCGAGACAGTAAGTAGAATCAAGCAAGATAACGTAGTACGAATATGATTATTATCGAAACTTCAAATATTCTATATTTGTGGGCAATCATTCCTTCTGATGAATGATTATTAGCTCTACGTCATTTTGAGAGCCGCCGACATTAAACGTGCGGAAAATAGTGACAAGATCAAAGGATTAGAATCGATTAGACTTGTCGCTAGTATTCGAACACGAAAACTAGCGACACATATAACAAAATTTGAGCGGATCACACTTTTTTTGCGCTCACTTACTTTCTTGATCTTAATAATTGTGCGTAAAGTACACGCATAAAACAGCAATATGCCGAGTATATATTTTCGAGCAAATCTTCTTTTTTTAATGTAATGCATCTGCATCTCAGGCGTTAAACATGAGAGAAACTTGCAATTTCTCTTAGAAGACTTAATGTGTTTTTCAAATGTGATTTTGAGAGTTATAACGCACAGCTTTGCCTCTTTCTTTTTTCAGTGGCATGAGGCTGTCATTACTAGAGCTGTTTAATTGCTCTCAAACGAAGTTTGTAGCAATTATATTTTTGGCTTGACCGATTTTTCGTCTGACGCTTTTGACTTTTCGTCCTCAAAAACGGGATAAACAGGTAGCGCCCAGCGGGCATTAACTGCTCTTAGAGCTTTTCAGCTCAAACTGTTTTGGAGACTTATACTTAGGTTGTGAAGGGCGGTTCTTAGAGGTTGACGACACCCCACTGTTGACCCCCCCCCCCCCCCCCCCCCCCTATTGCCCTCAGCCCCACCTCACCTCGCTGTTGCCCCCCCCCCAGCCCACTGTTGCCCACCCCCTCCCCATCAGACCCCCGAAGTATCCCCCCACCCACCCGCCTCCCGTGGCTACTGACGAACAATCAATCGCTAAAAACACGCCATTTTATACTAATTTTCACAAGTTTTTTGAAAATTTTTGTCATTTTTTGTGTTTTTTCAACCCTAGGTGTCAAGAATACTCCTCTAGGGTTTTATATTACGTTACTGCATAGTTTCGAGGAGCACGGGTTTTATATTACGTTACTGCGTAGTTTCGAGGAGCATATTACGTTGCATGGTAGTGGAATGGTTTCAACATTTTAACAACCCAAATTTTAGCCTTTTTATGACAAAACGTGACATTTATTTCAAAATTTTTTTTCAAAATTTTTTTTTCAAAATTTTTGACATTTATTTCTAATTATATACTTCTTTCCCGATGCAGGGGCCAGAAAACGTCCTTAAGGGTTTGAAAATAAGTTACTGAAACAATTTTTTTGCCATGGAATAGCTTTCAATTTTTTAATTTGACAAATTTTATCAATTTATTTTGATAAAATTTGCATTTCTTTCAAGTTTTTGTTGGTTTTTAGTTTTCTCCAGCCTCAAGACTCGAGAAACCTCCTCTACGGGTCAAAGGTAGTTACTGTATATTTTTTAAATGTAATGAACTGTTTTTCCAGATTTCAACACCACGAATTTCAGCTTTTTTAAAAAAAAAATTGCAATTTTTAATTTTTTTTTAACATTTATTGTCAGTTTATTATCGCTATTATCAGTTTATTTGTCATTATTGTCATTTATTCAGGTTTTTCAGCCCAACAGAAAATCTCCGTTAGGGTTTGATAATGAGTTGATGAAAAATGTTTGTTGGCCATGGATTAGTTACAATTTTTATCACAAACTTTAGCAGTTTTTTTTGCATTTTCTAATTTTTTTAGTTTTTTGAATTTTTTTGTCAAAATCTTGGTTTCTCCAACCTCAATGGCCACAAAACCTCCTCTAGAGTTTGAGTTGAGGTTACTGCATAGCTTCTGGATGTAACGGAGGGTTTTCAAGATTTTAAGATCAGCAATTTTTAAAATTATTTGCAATTTTTCAAGTTTTTTTTTAGTCTTTTTTACTCTTTTATCATTTTTTTCCGGCATCAGTGTCCTAGGGACCTCCTCCAAGGCTTCTTGAAAATCTGTCGCATAGTTTCTAGATTCATGGAATTTTTATCAATATTTTAATGACTCCAGCTTTAGCACTTTTTTGATAAAATTAATTTTAACTTTTCGAAAAATTATTATGTCCAAGTTTATGTATGTTTTTGAGCCAGTAAAACTAGTTAAAGCTTGAAATAGTAATGCTGGATGGTCTCTTGAGACAATGAAATGGTTTTGAAGATTTTAATGTCTTGAATGCTAGCAAGATTTAGTTAAAAATTGTGATTGTTTTCAAAATTTTTGAGTGTTTTTGTCCTTTTCTGTGTTTAACTTTCATTACTGGCCAATGAAGTTTTTCAAGTCTTGCAGATGGGTTACTTGACATAATTCAGGAAGGAAAAAAAAGTTGTGAATATTTTCACTGCGAAATCTGGAAGCTTTTTCAATTTTTGCAATAATTTGCAAATTTTTTAATTGTTTTCTATTTGATTTGTTTGCTAACAAAGCTAGAAACCTAAAAGTTGAAGAGTCGAATCAAGCTAGCGCTGGGTTCAATAAACCGTGGCTAGCTACTGACGAAGCCAACCGCTCGCCGGTCGTTTGAGAGCAATTCGCCCGACGTTAGTCGGTTATGTTATTAATTGCTCTTCAACAAAAATCATGGCAATTATTGTAAACGTGTTGGTCTTTTTTCATGCAATTTTTTTGCTTGATCATTTTGCTTTTCTTCTCCTAAAACACTATTTGACTTATCAAGTGACTTTTTCTAATTTTCGTTCTTCATTTTTGGTTGATCTCTATTGTTCTAACTAAAGATTTTTGCTAATATAAAATCGATTGCAGCAAAGCACGTAAAAGGGGGGAAAAGGGACTGGTAGCCGAGTTAGCAGTGCATCTGGTTATGGAGGTGGAGATCAGTGGTTCGAATCCTTGTGGGTTCAAATATTTCCCCACCCGTCTGTCGTTAGAGAGCAATTCTTCCGATATTAGTGGGTTTATGTTAAACATTTTTTTAAAAGAGTGTGAAATGAACTCAATGTGAAATCGACAAGAAATATCACCAATTTCAAATATAAACACCTCAGAAAAGGCGTCTGCTTGAGAAAAAAAATTTTCTCAAGTAATCAGCATTTCCCTCACTCAATTGGTGCAATGGTTTTTTAATTAACTGAAAAACAAATTTAATAGTAACCCACTAGCAGAAGTTGCAGTATCTCTGTATCGTCTTTTCGCTCGGCGATGGTAAAACCTACCCTTCTTAGAAGCGAGAGTAACATTTTCCAGTGTTGAGAGGAAAACATGATCATACAAACCGATTTCCGTCCGATATCTGCAGAAAAGAAGAGCGCGTCTTTACAAAAATATAAATCTAATTTTCCAAAAAAAAAAATGGTTGCAAAACTATCTTAAAAGTTTTCTAATCAACAGCCATGAGTTGAACTTTTAGGAAAGATATCAGTTAGTGCTTGTTAAAGGGGAGATTTCAATTGGTCGCAAACAACATTTATTTCTGATTTTTCTGATGCTTTGAACAGTTTGTCCTCAAAAAAGTCTAGAAGTGCACAATTCATCGAAACTGCTGGGAGCTCATAATATTTTACTGTAAATGACAAATTTTGGCGGTTAAGACCCCCCCTCCTCTACCCATTCTCCCCCTCGCTCGTATACTTCCTATCTCACTGCACGCTCTTCCCCCGCGCGCTCACTCCTCACGCAAAAGTCTGGACATAAAGGCACAAAAGTCTGGTGAACGCACAAAAGTTTGGACATAGACATTTTCTGTCAGGGACGGTCTGGATATATCGGTTTTTCGTCTGTGACCTCAACCTGGGTTCCTAAGCCTAAGCCCAAGCTGGCTACTACCGAAGCTATCCTCTCACCGGTAGTTTGAGAGCAATTCGCCCGAAGTGAGTAGGTTATGTTTGTCATTCAGAGCTTCGCTCCAATCAATAAGTAAAAATTACACATTTAGTGGTTAGCTAAATGTTGAGAACCAGATCCATACGGTACTGAATTTTTCCAACAATTGTTGAGACACTTGAAAACGGATCACTTGTGTATCCAATAGAGTTCTCCCCGTTTTAATTGATTGGGATTTGATATATGCGTTGATTTAATTCAAAGGGGAAACAATTTATGATCATATTACATTTCAAATAGGACATAATTTATCACGTGACCCGCACAGCACCCACTCTCCATCTCTGAGGGTCACTGCAGCAGGAGCAAAAGTCAGTTGTAGTTCCACAGTTCCCAACTTGCCTTCAGTCCAAGAGATCGAACCAGTCAGTATACGCTCATATATCTTCCTAATGGGAAAATAGTTGATAGGAAAATATTGAATTAAGTGTCACAAATTAACGCGGTCCTTATCCATTTTATAATTATACAAAGTTCATTTGATCAGATTCATGACCTCTGTTTCAGTTACCAATTGGTGGAGAATTGAATGAAGTACCCAACAGCCCAACTGTTGCCCCTTCTGCCTCAGTGGGTGTGAACAAGGCAAAGTTCCTTCAAACGGAAGAACAAGTTGTGCCTTTGGATGCCCTGCAGGTTATATCAAATGCGTTTTTTTTGCTGAGCAAATCTTCGAGTAGTTTTTGAAATGAGATAAAAGAAACTACTTATTTTTTTGCTTCAACCTCCAGATCGCGTTCTTCTAATACTGAATCTTCGAATACTGTCAACTATGCCAAGTGGCCGGCAAATTTCAGCCCCAGAAAATGTAATAAAAGTAGTGAGTTGGGTATAAAAATTGCGGTGAGTGAGGAAAGAAATATTTCAACGCTGAATTTGCCAAAAATTTTTTCATTACTTAACAATTATTTCTCGAATGGGTATACAAAAACTGTCTGGTCAAACATTCATGGAAACGTAATGCCGATTGTGCACCAAAAAATTTGTTCGAACTGAATAAAATAAATGAACTTTATAGAGAACTAAGAAGTGGCTAAAGATTTATTAGGAAGTCATCTCACAGCAGACGGAAATAATCTAAAATTAATGTGAATCAGAGAATGAATCGCGAGCTCATCTGGGGAAACAAATGAGTGATTGTATTTTTAATATATAGGAGTTAGTTCCAAACGTGGTAGTGAAACGTCTACCTGGCGAGTTTCAAGAGAGAGCTTTGGTTCCTTTGACTGACGAGAAGTTCCAGCTTATCAATCCACTTGACCAAGTACTGCCCCCAATCGTAACTCGAAATCATCAGCCCAAAAAGGGAAGCGAACGAGGAAGCAATTACGACTCGACAAGATCAACTCGTTCAATCCTCGACTCTGATTACGTAACAATTGCGTCACGTCATGTGCCGCGAAGAGTGAAAATGCAGGACATGTTGGAGAGACTGAACACCGTTCTAGATGAAACAGGAGCCAGAATTGGAGGATTCTGTCCCACCAGACGTCACGTGTTCAGTGACATGTTTAGCGAGATTATACGTCAGGTAAAACAGATCAAAGAAGTCTAAGTTTTTGAAGTCTGAATATAGTTGTTTTTATTACTGTATTTTTAATAGCCGCCCTCATCTTCTCAGCCGGGTATTATAGCGCTCCTATTTTTTTTAATAGCCGCCCTCATCTTCTCAGCCGGCTATTATAACGCTCCTATTTTTTACGACTCGAAGAGGAGTATTGGAGAAGCCCTTTTTTTTAATCAATTTTATTGGAGTGATTTTTGAAGCGGGAAATGAAACGCGTGAAAAAATTTGGAGTGATTTGGGCGCTGAACAAAAGTGAAGAGCGGAGCGAAAGGAGAGTGGTTTTTGTTCATACCGCTGTGTTTGAGAGAGCGAGAAATTGATGTGTGAAAAAATTTTCTCTGAGCGAGCGAAATTTTTAATTGCTCTCAAACGAAGTTTGTAGCAATTATATTAGTCCTGTCGGTCTTTTTTTTATGCGATTTTTCGCTTGACCAATTTTTCGTCTGACGCTTTTGACTTTTCGTCCTCAAAAACGGGATAAACAGGTAGCGCCCAGCGGGCATTAAGTGCTCTTAGAGCCTTTTAGCTCTGTTTCAGCTCAAACAGTTTTGGAGTCTTATACTTATGGTGTGAACAGCGGTTCTCAGAGGTTGAAGACCCCCCCCCCCCACCCCCCCTACTGCTGACCCCCCCACTATTGCCCCCCCACCGCACTGTTGCCCCCCACCTCCCCACCCGACTGTCGCCACCCCCATCGGCACCCCCGTGCACCCTCCCCCCACCCGTGGCTAGCTACTGACGGACAACCGCTAGCTAAAAACGCAAATTTATACTAATTTTCACCTTTTTTTTCAAGATTTTTGAAAATTTTTGTCAGTTTTTTAAGTTTTTTCAGACCTAGCAGCCCTAGGTGTCAAGGAATCTACTCTAGGATTTGATAATAGGTTATTGAATAGTTTCTAGTGGTAATAGAATGGTTTCAACATTTCAACACTGCGAGTTTTTTGCATTTTTTTGATAAATTTTGCAAATTTTTTCAATGTTTTTGAAAGTTTTTGTCGTTTTTTAGGTTTATCCAGCCTCAAGAGCCAAGGAACTTCCTCGAGGGTTTAATAATAGGTTACTATGTAGTTTCTAGAAGTAATGGAATCATTTTCAAGATTTAAACATCACGAATTTTAGCATTTTTTTTGACAAAAATTGCTATATTTTAAATTTTTTGACATTTATTTTCATTATTCAAGATTTTTCAGCCTCAGGGTTCACACAATCTCCTGAAAGGTTTGATAATACGTTACTGCATAGTTTCTAGTGGTAATAGAATGTTTTTCAACATTTGAACATCACGATTTTTAGCAATTGTTGGATAAAACTTGAATTTTTTTTTCAAATTTTTCAGAATATGTCATTATTTAAGTTCTTCCAGCCCCAAAGAAACCACGTATAAGCTTTGATAATAGGTTACTGAACAATTTTTATTGCGATAGAATAGTTTTAAATTTTTTATTATCTTAAATTTTATCGTTTTTTTAATAAAACTTATGATTTTTTCAAATTTTTTGAAATTTTTGTCATTTTATTTGCAGTTTTTGAGTCCTTTTTTGAGTTTAACGATTAATACTGGCCAAAGAAGCTTTTTAAGTCTTGCAGATGGGTTACATGACAAAAATCCAGAGGCAAAAAAAATGTTCTTTGAACATTTTCGTCACTGCGAAATGTGTAAAAAGTTTTCTTCTGAATTTTGCACTTTCAGTTTTTTTTGTGATTTAGTTACTAACAAGGCTAGAATCTCATGGAAAAAAATTCTAGCTCTCTCTCTCTCTCTTTCTCTCTCTGTGTGTGTGTTGGTTGGCGTTTCTTTCCTTCTCTTTCTCGCTCACGTTTTACCTAGCACTCTCTCTCTCTCTCTCTCTCCTTAACTTTTTTGTTGACTTCAGCGGCTGTTATGTGGCGTGATAATATCGTCTATTACCCTAGCCTCACGCCTCTTCAATCAAGCGAAAGCTAACCTCACTAAACAGTGGCTAGGTGCTGACAACCGCCCGCCGGTCGTTTGAGAGCAATTCGCCCGACGTTAGTCGGTTATGTTTTAGTTCACGTGCGGCATTTTAAAGCAGTTTTTTCATTTATATTGGTTAAGAGGTTTGGTTATGATTTTAATTTTAGGCTGGTTTCGGTAATGGTTTGAAGGTTTCTGGAAATTAATATGAATGTTATGATAAGTCGGAGGTTTTTAATGTATTTTGCTGATTTTCGGGCTAATTTTTGCGTTTTTTTGACGATTATTTTGTTTTACTGGCTCAAATTCGTATTGAAGAAACCTGTTCTACTTAAGCAATTTTATGATAACAATTGGTTACCGTTTTGTGGGTAAGAATCATTTTTTGTTGAGAAATATGACAAAAAAATGGCGAAATTTGGAACTATTTTTCTTAATTTTTTGCAGTTTTTCTTTTTTTCTTCTTTTTTTAGCTAATTTTCTTTGCCTATTATGACTTGCCTATTGTTTTGCTAGCATCTGCATACCCGATTGGTTAAAGGGATTTTTGCTTTGGATTTTCTTGTTTTTGAAAAATTAAAAATTATAGTAACTTTTTCCAGTTTTTCAGTGAAAGTTGTTTTTAAGAGTTTTTTTTTCATAGTTTTAGCCAATAGTATTTTTTCAAATTTCACATAAGTGGTTTTTAAAATACTAGTTGTTTTGATGAAGTTATTTTGGCAGAGATAGTTTTTTCGGGATCTCAATTTATAACAAAAATTGATCAGATTTTTTATATTTTAGCAGATTTGATTTTATTGTTTTTACTTTTTTGTTTCATGACTTTGTTTGAAAATAATCATAAATTAGTGAAGGCACGTTTTGTTTGATGAGTAGTTTGATGGCGTTTAAATGGATTTTCGCTTCGAGTCGTTTCCGAAGTTCTTCCGGCTTTGTTTTTTTACTTCGTCGAATAAAAAAGATGTTTCGCTTTACCTCATTTTGCCGCTTTTTCAACATTTTGCGTGATATCTTTTTGACTTCTCTAGGCTAGTTTCTCTCTTCTCTCGTTCTGCTAAAAGTGATTGTGAACATCAGTTGCTCAACAAAGCAATTCAAAATGAACAGAGTCAGTATAAAAAATTGAAGTCAGAAGTAGAAACGGAATAAACCCATAATGCCCAATTTTAGATGCTCGCTATTTGAACGTCGTTCCTATAAGTCTTAGTTACCATCTCTAATGCTTATTGGTATGGATAGTGGCCCCTGTAGCCTCTCTCTAAGAAACAGAAGAACGTTATGTTCAACTACGAAATGCCATCAAAATAAATAGGACTTAAAAATGTTCTTGTACAAAAATCTTTTTTTTTCAATATCTTCTATTCTTTCAATCCCAATCATGCTTATTGGAATCAATGGCGGCTATTTTCCGGCAATCTGCCGGGTATGTTAAAACAGTTCACTTAAACATAATTGAATATGAACAGATCGTTAATACGCCAAATATACGGTCCCATTTTATGCGAAATGTAATTATGCTTGGGAAAAAATGTTTGGTTATAAAGTTCACACTCTTTTAATCTTCTTTTTTCTTGTTATTTGGTCAATTTTCATACGATTCCTTACTTGTAATGACACATTCGTTGATAAATAGCCGCGTCCTCAATTCCAGGCGGCTATTTTAGCGCTCCTAATTTTTTTTTTTACAATTCAAAGAATTTGAATTGTACTTGTGCGCTGTATTTGTTTTTTGAGATGTGTTCACACATTTTTCAATGACTATGATCTTTCAAAACGGGATAAACAGGTAAAGCCCAGCGGGCATTAAGATTCATTAGAGGCCCAAAGTGGGCTTTAGTAGTCCCTCAAGAGCTTATAGTGGTGCAGCTGCTGGGATGGCCTTACTTTAAGGTTAAAAGGTCGTTTTTAGGAGTTTTTCGGCTCAAAATGGTGCAATTTTTCATGTTTTTCGTGATTTTTTTTGAGTTTTTTGTTTGATTAACCTTAGGTTGAAGTTTTTAAAAGTTGTTGAAAGCCTTTTGCGAGACAAAATGGCTTGTTATGATCATTTTATGAGTTATATGTCATGGTACTACAAACACAAACTGATACAAATTTTTGCAATTTTTTCAGGTTTTTTGTCATTTTTTGAGTTTTTCCAGTTTTAGGGACCAGTCAGTCTCCTTTGAGGTTTGTTAATAGGGCAATTTATAGTTTCTACTAACAATGGAATGCTTTTTAACTTTTTAATGTCTCGAAATCTCGAAGTTTAGAATTTTTTTGATAAGATCTGCAACTTTTATAAGGTTTCCTATAGTTTTTGACAGTTTTTGATATTCGTCCATTCTCAAGTGCAAGAAAACCTATTCCACCATCCGATGAAAAGTTACTGCATGGTTTTCAGTTTCAATGGATTTGTTTTCAACAATTTAACCTTTCGACTTATAAAAGTTTTTTTGATAGAATTTGGAATTTTATCAAGTTTTATTTGTTTTTTTCTTACCTCAGTGGCCAGTTAACCTCATCCAGGGTTTGACAGTATGTCATTAAATAGTTGCTACGGGGCAATTGATTGGCTTTCAACATTTTAATAGAACGAATTTCTATTTTTTGAAGTTTGAAATTTTTTCTAAAAATTATTGTCAATCGATCTATGAGCCAACTAGTTTTTTAAAGCTTGCAATTGGGTTACTGGATAGCCTCTAGAGACACAGAAATGATTCTAAGATATTTATATCACGTTTTTCAGCAACATTTCCTTATAATTTGCAATTGATTTCTTTTTTTTCTTAAGTTTTTTTGGCCATTTTCGAGTTAATCGAGCTTCAAGGGCTAATGAATATTTTTCAGGTCTTGCAGATATAATACTGGACTGATATCAAATACAAAAATTGGTTTTGATCATATTTTTGAAATAGGTGTTATTAAAGGGGAAAAAATTTGCCTTAGGTTTAAAAGCTTCAAGAGTTTTAGCAATGAGTTTTTCTTTAGTTTTGATTCTTTTTAGTTTCTCAATTTTTTTGATGATTTTTGTGTTCTGGCAGGCATTGTTCAATTGATCTGCTGGTCAGGTAGAGTACGTCTGAAATTTTCATTCAATTCTTTGAAATGTATTTCAGGACTTGTCCTGCTATGTTTTTTACTTCGTCTAACCCTGATTTTTGTTTCGTCTTACCCTGACTTCTTGGAATTGACTTTTTCAATGACTTACCTCACTCAAAAAAATGACTTCTGAACTCACTTACAGAACTTTAAATTGTGTGAACATTTACTTGTTAAAGGTCAATAGTGTGCATCTAAGTAGTGCCAAACAATTATGCCCTAATTCTTGATAATTAGAGTCTTGAACTTTTGATTTCGAATATTGATTTTGTGATCTTCTCCATTTGTGCCCCAGTACGTTATGCGCACCTCAGTTACAGATTACGTGCCATTACATAGTAAGTCATTATGTAAACAATATTGCACGTGCATCTGAGGGGTGCAAATAAAATGCGCCCACTAAGCTGAGGGGGCACAAACGGAAAAGATCCTAATTTTGAAGAGCCCTATTAGGGATTTCTCCTTATCGAGCTTATGAGTCTTAAAAAAATGACAGTCCAAAGCGAACCCAAAAACTCTAGTGGTCTATTAAAGGACTGGTGGTCGATCTGTCTATCTAATCTCTTTAGTTGTTTCAATTCATGGAAGGCCCCAAGCGTCTATCGCGACTATTTTCCGGCAGTTTTTAGGTTATGTTTGTGAGTGAAAGCCTGTTCTTTGGATAGACACCAATTCTGTAAATTGCAGACTTGTATCAGAAAAATAAATTCAAATGCAGACTTGTATCATACATTTTCAACAAGCATTCAGCGATAGCGAGGCTATTATTTTGTCTCATTGTGGCTCTTAATTTCAATCCTAAGGACCTGTATGGTATTGTGGTGCTGCCTTTTTAATGAACATTTCCTTACATTTTTTGATGTCAATGTGAATTTTCTATCGCTTTAAAAATGAAGAAATAGAGAAGTTGGTGTTTTTGTGGGTGGTGTAACGGCTGCTCTCCTATCAAAGACCAGGAAAACTTTACACCGCCCAGTTTGTTTCAGCGGTTTCTAATCTGTCCGGATATTGTCTTTAGCAGTTAAATTTGTGAACTGTTTTATCCGCTATACTGTAGATTACCGTTGCATTACTTGTTGCTCTTTTAACTTCAATAATCAATTGCTAAGCTTCACTTTATAACAAACTTGTTTCTCTTAGAATAACAAAATAATTCAAGTTGAAAAATTCAATTTTTGTTGAGTTTCTGTTAATAATTGAAATTAAAAAACGAGTTTAGGAAATCCCGTTCCTACAAATTGTAGCCCAATAATTTGGCTTGTAACTATGCAAAGTTTCCACCTGCTTCAGTTAGCATTTATTAAACAGGCTTTCATAACAGTCAAAAATCAGATAAAAAATAATAATTTTCTAACTTCAAAGTTAGCAAGTCTCGCTATTGGTTTCAATGACACCAATGTTGACCTAGAGTAGGCTTCGTTAAAGCCGGTAAGAGCAACTGTCTATGTGCAGCTTTGCACAAAATTTCTCTTACTTTGGAACTTTGCTCCTCAGAGAGAAGGTTATGAGATTATTAAAGTTAATTCTCTTTCCAATAAGTCCACGTTAAGTAAAAAATGTACAATCAAAAATATAATATATAGAATTAGGACGCGATAACAAATAATTTTACCGCTCAACGAAGAGTGCTTCAATACGCACTGTATGTCAATTTAGTAAGACAAAATTAACGGGTTTCAACTGACTTTTGGTAGTCTTTCAACCTTTATTTACACTGCCGTACAAGTCCAAATTGCATCTCTGATTGCTTTTAGATCACTATATCGTAAGATTCTCTCAATACACTGCGTTTGAGGTTCGGGATAACCTATACGGTGCCCTGCACTCTCTGAATTTGTAGGTGAATTGCAAATTTATCGAATCTGGTTTACCAAGTTGGCTATCTCTTGCTCCATTTGAAGTCAATTTGTGTGATTGTGAACACTTGAATACGTGCCAATAATTGCGTTTTTCGAGTGTGAGTTTCATTTTAACTTCATGTATGGCGATTGCGTTCTATTAATAGTTGCTAAATATAAATGTTGAACAAAGTGAACAAATCCGTATTGCTTCGATAGTATGTGTTCTTAAATTTCGCTTTTCATGCTACTCTAGCTTTAATGCTTGAAATGGCCTTGAAGTGGCATTCAATTTGGTTGTTGAATTAGTAAGCACAGCCACCACATCGCCGGCCCTGTGTTCCATAGCGATAACATCTTTTCCAAGTAGTACTGGGGCGAGTATCACTACTGGTCTCTTGTCCACTCAGGCGTTCGCTAGATCTATCGCTGATCGAATCACACCGTCAGACCCATCGATGGTCTCCGTATCTCGACACAGATTGTTATATCCAGGTTTGTTGCTGTCTACGATCAACTAAACGAGATCGCCTTCTTTATGGGCTTGGTTCATCGTAGATCGCCATTTTAGCCGGTTATTCGGAATTGGCAGATATTCTTTACAAAGTTTGTCCCATATGAGATTTGCATATTCTTGAGTTTGTCGGAAGAGCCTTCTAAGATCCACAAATTTTTCTGCCCATGGTAGATAGCATAAGGAAACGTTCTTGTTGCCGGGCAAGAACTGATTGGGGTTCAATGCTTCTAAGTCATTAATATCTTGACTGACAGTAGTCAACGGTCTTGTTTTCAACGTCTGCTCTACAAAACACATCGTTGTTGAAAGAACATCCTGGGTGACTGATCTGTTCCTCAAAACGGCATTAATCGTTGCTTTTCTGCAACTTCTGACCGAACGTTCCCATACTCCTCTAAAGTGAGGTGCTGCGGGTGGGTTGAGCTTCCATCTGATTCCTCGTTGAATTAGATGTTCTTCGATCCCTTCTCTGTTCGATGCCGCAACATACTCTGCAAACTATTGTTCAGATCCAACAAAATTTGTTCCGTTGTCACTTATGATTGTACTCGTTTGCCTCATCATGCGATAAGTCTCATAATTGCATTGAGACAGCTATCTGTTTCTAATTCGGGTACCACTTCCATATGTACCGCTCTCAAAATTAGACATCTGAACAGACAACACCAACGCCTTTCGTATCATCGCTCAATCATCACAATGAAAGCTGCAAATTAATCAACTCCAACAATTTTAGAGGCTGTTGAAGCATAGACGCTCTTTGGGTAGATTTACCATTGCTGGTATCATCTTTTGTGCTCTGCTCTTTCTGCAGTTAACTGACTTGTTCTTAATTGATCGTAGTTTTTTCGTATGCACATCTGCTGAACAATTTTTTTAGAAGCTGTTTACCCTCTTGTTGGTTGTTCTTGTGTGATTGTTCCATCGTAGCAATATTGGATGCTTTGGGTTGAAGTCCAATTGACTTTTGTCTATTCTGTCTTTGGCACAAATAAGTCCTTCCTCATCCAGAAAAGGTGAAAATTGTAAGCTTTGCTGCTTTTTGGTATTTCAAGTGAGCCACTCACCCCTCCTGATCTCTTCAATGTTCAACGCTCTCGTGCCAATATCCGCTGGGTTTCTGATACAGCTCACTTGTTTCCACTGTGAAACGTCAGTTTTGACAAATATCTCAGCCGCTCGAATGGCAACAAACATGATGTTTACAATGGGAGCTGTGTGTTCACTGCAATACTGACCTGCATCTGACCAATAGTTGCAACATTGTAGCTTCATATCGTATTCCCTGTCTATCTGTTTCGTCAACTGTACTACCATTGCTGTCGCTGGAAATTGCAGTCCTGGTATTGAGAGATGCCTCATCGGTGACACTCTGCATTTTGCAGTTTCAAATGCTAAATTCGCTAACTACTGCTTTGGTTGAGGTCGTAGTTAAGCATTGCACACATCGTGTCTTCAGATGCGTCAGCAAACACATTTAGTTCTGTTTTATCCCTCTCTCTATTGAAGTATCTTCTATCAATGCTCGTTTCAGCTACAATTGGAAGTTTTTTTTCTATCTCAGGAACTCTTCTTCTTCACCAGGCTCCACTTTGCTAACTCAATGTTGTCCATTCCTAATTCAGATGCTTTTTAGGAGTCATCTCATGTGGACACTGAACGTCGCAAACAATCCAATCGGGTCGAATACTAAAGAAACCATTGACAAAATCTTCCTCAGGGTTATGGGTGCTTCAATTTCGTTGTTTGCACCTCTACATACTTGAAGACTATCATTAGCAACAGTCCATTGTAGTCCTAGCTCTGAATAACCTTCTATATTAGGTTCGACTTGTTTCTTGTTGCTGATTGACTTCAAGCCTTCTGGGATTGCTCTGATATCTGCATCGCTGTTGATTTTCCATTTCTTGTGTTCAGATCCTTGTTTTGAGAGAAGAGGTTGTAGTTGATTGAAGACTTCAAATGATTACTCCCGGTTTTCTACCAATTTGATGAAATCGTCTATGTAGAAGCTATTTTGTATTACCTTTGCTGCAATTGGATACTCTTCTTCGTTCTTCAGTCCCACTCGCTGGAGAAAGTAGTTTGCACAAGATGGAGAACTGTTAGCTCCAATTAATTGACGTTGATATTCGTATATCTGAACAAGTTTGTTAGTCCTTGGACGCCATGAGAGCCTAATGCAACTTCTATTCTGTTTGGGAACTTTCACTTGTAGGAACATTGATTCAATGTCAGCTTTCAGGGCTATTGGTCCTTCACGGAATCTGAATATTGTTCCAATCAACCCAGGTAGCAGATCACGTCCTGCTTGTAGCTTGTCATTTTGGCATAATTCTTCGTACTTTGATGCAACATTGCAAACACGCCCTAATCTGCCAGGCTCTCTAGCATCTTTTGTGCCTGCAGCTTCTTCTTTGACTGACTGACGACGTTTATTTTGGAAGCAAAGGTTTCAATGTCCCACCAGTTTTGGATATTCTTGACCGCTTTCACATCTTCTGTGAAGGCGAAGTGACAAACATTTTGTCTTCTTTTGCCCGTCATGAGTCCACTGACCACCCATCCTAGTTCTGTTAGAACGGCAAAAAGTTCACATCATGTTCCTATATTGTAGTCCAATGGGCGTTGTAGCTCATAAGCATCTTGAAAAAGGATGATGCCAACTTCCATCATGTTAAAGCTTTTGTTGGGTAGAACACTCAAGTGATTGAAGATTTACTTCAGCTTGTTGTAGGTGTAGTTTGTGTTTCCCAAGAAAATTGATGGGTGTGCAAACGCTTCCATTGAATGCATCTTTGAGTGTAGTCCCTTTATTTTGAGAGGAACGTTATCTGTCTACAGGTCCTTTGTGTCGTGTTTGCCAGTTATGTTGAGCGTCAAATTGGTGTCTTGGGCTTGTAACTTTTCTTGTATACTTTGATCGATGAATGAAACTGTTGATCCGCTATCGACAAAAACATAGGTGTTACGCCTGTTGCCACCGTTTTGTATTGAGGCAGGAATTATCTGAAAAAAGCTTGTAACTTCGTTACTCTGGTTGACTGTTGCTCCGCTTAAGTTAACCGCGTGAGTGCCCTCGTCCAATTGGTTTTCTGAGTTTAGCAATTTGTTGTGCTTCTTGATGCATCCATTGATGCCCCACGCATTGACTTTACAGTTTTTGACTGCGTGTCCCTTGCCTAGAGATCCATAACATAAGCGTTGATTCCTCACTGCCGCGTACAGGTCGTTCACACTCATGAATAGTGGACAGTTAAAAACTTGAGCGCCATCAGCGAGCCGACAATGATCATTTTGCATTTGCTTGCTTTCTTTCACGTTCGAACTAGCACTGAAGTTCAATGCTTTCGAGAAACACGTGTCTCTATTTGGACTTCTTTGGTCTTCTTCTCTTCGCTCTCCCTTGAAAGCTGGAAACCCTTCGTGCACGAATGCTCTCCTAGATAACCATTTTTTGAACGTAATCAGATCAGTCCAATCTTCATCGTTATCATCAACATAGACCCACCACTTCTCTTTGAGAACATGAGGTAGTTTGTCTGCTGCCATAGAGTGTCGAGCTTGATTGCAGATCACCAATCTGCGTGTACTCTTTGAGCACATTCTTAAAAATTGAAACAGTAACTGAGAAAATGATCAGACTTGTTGAGCTGTGAGGTTTCACATGACTAGCCTTGCGAAGACTCTCCAGCTGTGCATCATTGATCACATGAGTCCTTCCAAATTTCCTCTACAGAATGTTCCATGCAGCACCATAGAACTGTCCAGAACAGCCCATTCCAGATTTTGCTGACCTTAACTTGCCTGTCAGTACAGTCAGGTGGCTCATCTTCTCTGAGTCTGGTAGTGAGCGTTGGTCCACTGTAGCAATGAACATACTTAACGAATCCGGCCATTCGAGAGGTGTTCCGTCGAAGTTGTTCAATTTCAGCTTTGGTAGATTACTGCTACCTGAATGGCCAATTCTGTATCCTTGACCGGCTTTGGGGGAAATTTTTGGGTCTTCAACACTCGAGGAACGGTCTCGTGAACTTCAATATCTTGAGAAGTGACTATGACTGTTCATTTCAAGGGTTAATTCGAAGCGAGCTGATGATCGATCTGGTGTTAGAAGTTGGTCGATCCTACTGGCCCAGTCGGAGACCTCTCTTGTCTTTGGCGTCCAGTTGAAGGGTGACTTGTTTCGAGCACTAGTTGTCTGGAAACAAACAGCATCTTTCTGTAATGCTGTTCTCTTCACTTTGCGCTCTAGCTCATGCTCTTCCCCCAGTAGGTGATGCTTGGTTTCTAATTCCCCCATTTTAATTTCCAGCTCTAGCCTCCTCGGCTCGAACCGTGCCTGCTCTAGTCTCATCTTGATTTCGAATTAGATATGAAATTTCATCATCCTTACCTCGCGCCTTTGCTTGCTGAAGATTTTTCCGAAACATTCTCCGTCTCTAGGCCACTTGCTGTTGCTCCACTCTGCACTGTTTGTGCAACTGGATTGTCGGCTGGGTAGTTGCTGTTACTCTCGGTGTCGTTCACTGCTTGAATTGCGTTGCTTTCCTCTGCATTCATTGTTGGTTGCGGGACTTTGCTTATGTATGCAAGCCAATTATAGCTCAATATTGCCTTGCACTTCTTTGCCTCTTTCATATGTTCTTCAACAAAATTTGCTTGGTAGGGCAGAAGTTTGTTTCGACGCTGCAGTTGCTTGGGTATTTTTTCCTCTAGAAGGTGAACAGTCTGTAGGTAGTGGACATTTAGTTTTCAGGGTCGATCTGAATCTTCAATTGTTTTTTTAGCCAATCCCTGTTTTAGTTTTAACTTCTTTTACTAAATCTTTTTTGTCGTATCTTTGAGCTCTTGATTGAAGTTCCTCTCTACGGGTTGTGCTTCGATTGCTTGGTTGCTATTTGATTTGGCATTGCTTATTCCTTTTAAGCAAGATTAATTCTTCAACGTCTCTTGTGAATTGCACTCACAATTTTCGCTCTGCCTCACTGGCGTTGCGCTGTTGATTTGTTTGATTCTCCTTGGGGGTGCCTTTGGAAATCTCTTCATCAGACTGGACAGCAGTTTGCATTCCACTGCCCGGGTCAGCGGACCAAATGTAACGGCTGCTCTCCTATCGAAGACAAGGAAAACTTTACACCGCCCAGTTCGTTTCAGCAGTTTCAAATCTGTCCGGATTTTGTGCTTTTGCATTTAACTTTTGTGAACTCTATTATCCGCTATACTGTAGATTACCTTTGCATTATTTTTAGCTCTATTAACTTTAATAACTAATTGCTCAGCTTTGCTGTATAACGAACCTATTTCTATTAGAATAACAAAATAATTCGAATTGAAACAATCAAATTTTTGTTGAGTTTCTGTTCATAACTCAATATATTTAGGAGCTTAGGAAATCCCGTTCGTACAAACTGTAGCCCTATAATTTGGTCGGTAGCTATAACTATGCAAAATTTCAACCTGCTTCAGATAGCAGCTATTAAACGGGCTCTCTTACCAGTTGCAAATCTGACAAAAGTGGTAATAATTTTCTAACTTCAAAGTTAGGAAGTCTCTCTATTGGTTTCAATAACACCAATGTTGAACTATAGTAGGCTTCGTTAAAACCAGTAAGAGCAACTGACCTCGTGTTTAGCACAAAGTTTCTCTTACTTAGGAACTTTGTTCCTCAGAAAGAAAGTTTTGGGGAAATTCAAAATTAATTCCCTGTTCAACAAGTCCAAGTTTAGTTAAAACTGTAAAATCACTAAAATGATCTAAAGAAACAAAACACTATAACAAATATTTTACCGCTCAGGAAAGTGTGCTTCAATATGGACGGTATGTCAAATAAAATAGGACAAAATTAACGAATTTCAACTGAATTTTGGTAGTTTTTCATGCTCTATTTATTCTGCCGTACATGTCAAAACTGCATCTCTGATTGATTGTAGATCACTATGTTTTAAGATTCTCTGAATATACTGCGATTGGGGTTTGAGATATCTCATACGGTGCCCGCATTCTCTGAATTGATAAGAATATTGCAGGATTCATCGAATCTAGCTTACGAAGTTGGCTATCTCTTGCTCCATTTGAGCTCAATTTGTTTGATTGTCAACACTTGAATACGTGGCAATAATAGCTTAGTTCGAGTTTGAGTTTCAGTTTAACCTCATGTATGGCGATTGCGTTGTAATAATAGCTGCTAATTATAAATGTTGAACAAAGTGAACAAATTTCTATGGCTTCGATAGAATGTATCATTAAATTTCGCTTATCATGCTATTCTAGCTTTAATGCCTGAAATGGCATTGTAGCGCCACTCAATTTAGTTATCGAATTAGTGAGCTAAGCCACCACAGCTGGTTTTTGCTTTTCTAGGAGAAATGTGCGACAATTGGACTTCTAATTTTCATTTTTTGCCTGTTATTCACAAATAACAGATGTAATAAAACGTGCTCACAGGTTTGTTTATGTTGCCATACTACTTTGTCGTAGTTATGACAGTCCCAACGGTTGCTTGTGTACCATGTGTGAGAAACAATTACCGGTTTGAATTCATAGTTAAGGGACTTGATGACGCACACACTCTTTGTGTTTAAAAGATTTTATTAATTTAGATTTTTGCTCATATTTATGTTCAATTTGATTTCCTACTTGGCCTCGCTAATGACATTCCCAATTGTCTTCCTAATGAGGTATTAGCGATTATATGTCTTGTTGTCAGTTGATAGCGTATAATTCTTATTACCATTTGTTGTCATGAAACAATAATGCTATTTCGGGTTTTGCGTCTCAGCGCTCGTTCGACTTCACTTGGTTTTTTATTTATTTTTTAAGCTTTTAGACAATCATAAAATGGCACATTCACTTCAAATTAGCATTGTTCTTGTTCATGCTAACAATGGTTGCTTTAAATGAACGACTCAAGTTCAACAGAGGAAAGCCTTGTTTAAATTCAGGTTATTTGCTAACAGAAACAACGCAAAAAATATCTAATTTCTTATAAATGAAAATATGAAATTTCAAAAATTATTAAAAAATACTTAGATTTTTTTAAAATGGCTATTCAAAACTGTAGTTCAATCGCAGCATCCTCCAACGGTTGCTAATCAGGCTTGAATTGATCTAAATAATGTTTACAATGCAGAGATAATTATTTTCCTTTCTTCAATACTATACATTTCCAAAAATGGGTTCTTTTTGTGAACAAGTTACTCCACGCTACTTCATCTCCCTTCAGCTCCGACTGAACTATGCTGCAATTCAATTAGATCAGAGCTCCACTAGACTTCGATAGCAATTCTTTCGGTGTGAGGCCCTTGCGTTTCTTTCCCTTTTTTTCTGTCTTTTCGTTCGCATGTAAGCTCACATTAATTTTGTTGTTGCAGAAAAGAAGCTGATGTTCAGCTCATAAGATTTTTTGCACTGCATTTCAGGATTTGTCCTGATGTTTTTACATTTCAAAGAATTTGAATTGCATTGGGGCGCTGTCTTTTTACGACTCGAAGAGGAGTATTGGAGAAGTCCTTTTTTTAAATCAATTTTATTGGAGTGATTTTTGAAGCGGGAAATGAAACGCGTGAAAAAATTTGGAGTGATTTTGAAGCTGAACAAAAATGAAAAGTGGAGCGAAAAGAGAGTGGTTTTTGTTCATACCTCTATTTTTGAGAGAGCGAGAAACTGATGTGTGAAAAAATTTTCTCTAAGCGAGCGAAACTTTTTTGTTCACGTGCGGCTTTTTAAAAGCAGTTTTTTTGCAACTTTTGATGGTTATGAGGTCTGATTATGATATTGTATTAGTATAATGCTTGTTTTGATCGGAATTGAATGTTTCAACCAGTTAATTTGAGTTTGATGCTAATTTGGAGGTTTTTGATCAGTTTTTGCTGATTTTTAGATGATATTTTATAATTTTTTGCCTGTTTTCTTTTTGTTTTAATGCTTTAAGTGGAATTTTAAGTGGGATTAGAAGCTTGTTACTTAAGGAGTATTGAGATGCCAATTGATTAAACCTTTCTTGGTATAATTTTTTTTCTTAGGAAAATTGACAGAAAAATTGAGAAATTTGAAACCATTTTCATATTTTTTTTGCAGTTTATCTTTTTTTAATCTTACAAACGTTTCCTAGCCTATTATGACTTGCAAAATGACTTGCTCATTATTTTGCGAGCTTTTCAATGCTCCAATTCCAAAAGAATTTGATTCGGCTTTATGTTTTCTTGTACTGTTAAAAAAAAACCTCAAAATAAAAAAACTTAAGTTTTTTGTTCAATTTGTTTTTGAAGTCCGTTTCTATTCTTCCGTAAATTTTTATGGCATTTTTGGAGGGTCAAGGTTCAAAATTGTTGTTCTAGTTGTTTACTCATAAGTATGACCAATTTTCTCCCTTCGAGTCGTTTCCGGAATTCTTCCGGCTATGTTTTTCAATTTTTGTTTTTCAAAAATGGGTCGTTCCTTTTTTTGACTGATGACAAGCAAATTCTGAAGTCGATTTCTATAATATTGATTTTTGATGCTTGTAAAAATAACAAGCAAAATAAGTTTTTGAAAAATGACCCTTCACCCTCTAGATGAAATAGAGAAAAATGACTCAAAGTTACACCAATTGAGTCAAGTCTATTTGTATATATCTTTATAAACAACAATTAGAAAGTTACCTGCTAATGTCGCCCGAGAGTTTATTGCAATTCACAGAATTTGAATTGTATTGGGGCGCTATCCTTTTTTATTACGACTCGAAGAGGAGTATTGGAGAAGTCCTTTTTTTAAATCAATTTTATTGGAGTGATTTTTGAAGCGGGAAATGAAACGCGTGAAAAAATTTGGAGTGATTTTGAAGCTGAACAAAAATGAAAAGTGGAGCGAAAAAAGAGTGGTTTTTGTTCATACCTCTATTTTTGAGAGAGCGAGAAACTGATGTGTGAAAAAATTTTCTCTAAGCGAGCGAAATTTTTTTGTTCACGTGGGGCTTTTTAAAAGCAGTTTTAACAACTTTTGATGAATATGAGGCCTGATTATGATATTGGATTCGTGTTAGGCTTGTTTTGATAGGAATTGAAGGTTTCAACTAGTTAATATGAGTTTGATGCTAGTTTGGAGGTTTTTGATCAGTTTTTGCTGTTTTTCAGACGAAATTTAAAAATTTAATGATTTTTTGCCTGTTCTTTTGTTCTAAAGCTTTACGTGGGATTTGATTAGAAGCTTGTTACTTAAGGAGTATTCAGATACCAATTGACTAAAGCTTTCTTGGTAAAAATCATTTTTTTCTTAGGAAAATTGACAGAAAAATTGAGAAACTTTAAACCACTTTTCATGTTTTTTTGCAGTTTTTCTTTTTTTAATCTTAGACAATATTCCTAGCCTATTATGACTTGCCCTTTGTTTTGCAAGCTTTTCATTGCACTAATTGCAAAGGAATTATATTCGACTTGATGTTTCCTTGTACTATTAAAAAAACTCAAGTTAAAAAAACTTAAGTTTTTCTAGTTTTTTTTGTTCAATTTGTTTTTCAAAGCCGTTTCTATTCTTCCTTAAGTTTTTGATGGCATTTGAGGAGGGCCGGGTTAACAGTTGTTGTTCTAATTGTTTAGTCATAATTATGGGCGATTTTCTCCTTCGAGTTGTTTCCGGAATTCTTCCGGCTATTTTTTTTTAAGATCTGTTCACTTTCTCGCTAGTGGTTTTTTATTCACATGCTGCAATTTCACTTTGATTTTTACTGTTTTTTCGATTTTTTGGATCAGATTGTTTTCTAAATGGTTTTCCCAATCCATTCATACCTCGTTCTGGAACTAGTTTTCTGAGTTTTCTGTTTAGTCAACGAAAATTCTTTGTCATGCTTTGTTTTTTTTAATTCGTCTTTCTTTTTTTGTTGCGATCATTTGTACACATTTCAAGAAGTCAAAAAGCATTTTCTTACTAACTTCTTCTACTTTGCCGCTGAATTTGTGTGCTTAGGGTCATTCGTTACTCTCTTTGATATCATTTTGTAGGTCAACCGTTTGATAAATTTTTGATCGTGTACTATTTGCCTCAATCAAATTGAAAAAGTGAACTCTTAACTCAACATAGCTCAATTAAACTGAATTTTTATGAAGCTATATTTCTTGAAAGACATTGTCGTGTAAAATTTTGATTTAAAAATAAGTTTAAAGTATGAAATCAAAGTCCCATTCATCTTTTTTGTGTTCAGTCTTGGTGTTCTTTTTTAACTAAAGTTCTCCGCAATCTATATCACAACTATTGTCTAGCAGACCAAATTGCAGATTTGTTTAACAAAATCCGCATCTTGTCAATTACGGTCTTCTTTGTAATTTATGAACACAAAATTGTGTTCCATAAGTTGTGTTCCAGAAAATCAAAATATTATGATACAATAAGAACAGCCCTATAACAGCACAACCATCTCATTCGACAGAAATCTTATCTCTGCAGTCTGTTATTGGCTGATTTAACTCATGTATAAAAGCAATCAACTGTTGGAAAGCGGAAAAAAATATTCCCTTAATGTTCACTTAATGTTATGTGTACACGATTGGATTGATTTACAAGTTTCATTGACGTCAGATTTGAAGAATCGATTGTGTAAAAGTTCCTATTTCGTTATAAAAGTTATACATTCTCTGGTGCATAGCTATCCCAAGCAAAAAAGCCAATCTTCATTCATTAGTCCTTGTATTAGAAATTTTTCCTAAAAACTTTCTTCTACCATTTCCAATTGACTTTTACAAATGAAGAAGTTAAATCGTTTATTCCGGATTCTAGGTAGCATTAGGTTGAAATCCTTTATCGAATTATCCGTCCTTTTGTTCCTTTCAATGCAGTTTTTGCACAGCCGATTCTTCCTCTGATCATTTTTTTTTATCTGACCAACAGTTTTCGTGACTTTTTGTTTTGAGACACTGGATAAACTGACTGGTAAGACCTGAGGTCTATGTGTTTTCCCAGGGCCCAGTTCTCCAACAGCAGCAGAGCAATTATTTAATAGGGCAATTCTTTCCCCTCAACCTCATCTCATCTTCTCCCCGACCAATGAAGATAGACTTGCTTAGGTTAAGCTAGTGACTAGCCAACCCCTCACCGCCCGTCACTTGAGAGCAATTCAAATGACGTTGACCAGTTATATTTTGTTTTGATTTGTCTGATATCAGTAGATAATTAATTAATTTATAATAATAATTGTGGCTTCTGCGTAATCGCAGCGAACAGCATTAGGCCTACAGTGGTCTGTTCTCAGCTGCCCTTTTTCTTATTATTCCCCACATTTCAAACTGATTATTTTTTGAGCAGCATGGCTCTTTTTGGCGACGATAGACACTTTTTTGCGTCTGAAACTTTCACGTGGTACCATCATTGCAGCCAGCATTGGTCAGGCTATAGTCAACCTGAAGCTATGGTTAAGTAAGAGCTCATCCTCACATAGACAGGTTCACGGAGGCAGGGGATTGAACTCTCAATCATTGGACCATATACCTTACCTCGCGGCTATCACGCCACAGATACGAAACAAACAACACTGCGAAGCAAACAAAAGCAGTAAACAACCCTCATCTTTGAGGGCGGAAAGAAGAGGTATTGCCAAGCCCTCACTGACAATCTTATGGGCATGATGGCAATTTGTTTCTGATTGCATTTTTGTGTCTTCTAGGAAACAATTATTGGTGGTCGTACCATAACGTATGATTAATAAAAAAAGAATCAACTTTTTCCTCCAATTTTGAAAGTTACTCCCAAATTGGTTCTATGCTATAAATATCGTAACATCCAGTTTACTGATGGAAATTTTTTACTCTATCTCCTAACTTGTCTGGAAAAAACAGGGACCACTGTATTAGTGAAATAGATCTAAGCAAAAAAGTGAAAAATTTTGTCTAAAAAATTATCACCCCATAATGGCTACCACATTTATGATTCAAAAAATTATTCTAAGTCACCGGTGCACTGCTCAAGTGCACCGCAGCTTGATAAACCATTTTTGATAAGTTGTTTTAAAGTGAGAATATAATGAGGTTCAAACATTTCCTTCCACATAAAAAGTTTGTCAAATTTGTCGATTGAGTTATCATCACTATGGGAATCAATAATTCCAACTGTTTGCTCGATAATTTTTTATTGAATTTTTTTACAAAAAATCTAACGTTTATCCTATCAATGTATAAAGAAAAATATTGGTGTTTACTAACTAAGCTATGAAGTTGACCAAAATTGAGGGAAGTTTTCCATTTAAATATTTTTGGTTGAACAATTTAACTTCAATTTTAAACTGTTAATCTCTCATTCTGAGATAAAATCTTACATAATCTCTCCAGTGTGTATCCAAGCATTCGTCAGCTTAGTTATTTAAAGCTGATATGGCAGCCAGAACTGTTCAAAAAACTATGCATGTTGTAGCTGAAACAGTCTATCGGAACATTGTTTAATTCAATGTGTAAGTCGAGATCGAGCAACTTTTTTCGCAACGTTAAGGCAAAAGCAAATGAACATAGAAAGAACATAGAACTAATTAAGATTCGAGAAAACATGGTATTCGATTAGAGTCACGTAGCGGTTTGAGATGTATGTCAGAATATCCTCGCTTGGAAAAAAAAACTTGTAATATTTGAAATCTGGTACTGCATATAATAAAAAGTGGCTTTCTCGAATCTGGCGCTGTGGATGCAGGCATTTTTAAGCTTGCGCGTGACTTTTCTAAGCAAGGCTACATTAATGCTCTGAAGTCATTGCCAAATTGTGACCTACCTCTCGAACAGCTTACGTGTTTGACGACTGCAACATTTTTCCCATTCACTTTATCATAGTCAAAGTAACCTGTGTCATAGTAACATGTGTCTGCTGCAAATGTTGCTCCTGTTTCTTTTTGAATGCAGACTTACTTTAATCTTAAGTTAGACATCAATATATGCAGAGTTTAGCTTACTATGTTTGTAAACGCTAGTATTTTCAAAGTTAAAAGTTCAGTTTAAGAAGTTTCAATTTTGCCAGAGTCTTGCAAATTTTCATCCCATCCAATGCTACCCTCTCCACCCTCAACCTAGCGGACCCTCTTTCTACCACATACCCATAATCCAACTCGACCCCCTCCCAGTTTTCCTACCTAGTGTTTGCCATCGGAAAATATGCATCACCCAAACTGACATTTCTCAAACCCCCCTCCGACAGGACCATTTCAACAAATGGCGCAAACCTAACCTCTCATCAAACCACTTGTGCAAAAACACCTCTTTATTACGTTCGAAAATTAGCTTATCACTCATCGCTAAGGGAAGTGCCAAAAGTTGACCTGAATCAGTTTAAGATTCAGAAATAAACAAGTACTAAAATGGAAACGTTTCACATATAGGTGACTGTAGACATGCCGGAACGTGGTCTGCTTCTGGGGAGAGTTAGACAGGAGGCTGAGGGAAGTATTGACATCCTCAAATGTTCCCTCCACGCGGCAGAATGTCTGGGAAACGAGAAGGCACAGCAGATTGACAGTGATACGAAGGAACTAGCACTCCAAATCAAAGGTTAGCTTTAGGCCACGTGTGTACAGCAGTACACAATAATGAAGTGTTTGTTCTCTCTCCTTCAATCTATACAATTATCGATGCAAACCCTATTTGAGAGGTCGGCCTATGAAGAGACGTGTCACTACTAATAGGTCGACCGATATTGGGTATGAATATACCGTGCGTGACCTATTGAAAGATAATGGGTCGACTTTAGTAGTGTGCGCGACCATGCTATTAAGGTATGGAAATTATACCCCCCTCAACTCGACTTTGTCTTTGTTAATTTTTAATAGCCGCGTCCTCAATTCCAGGCGGCTAGTATAGCGCTCCTAATTTTTTTTTACAATTCAAAGAATTTTAATTGTATTGGGGCGCTATCTTTTTACGACTCGAAGAGGAGTATTGGAGAAGTCCTTTTTTTTAAATCAATTTTATTGGAGTGATATTTGAAGAGGGAAATGAAACGCGTGAAAAAATTTGGAGTGATTTTGAAGCTGAATGAAAAGTGGAGCGAAAAGAGAGTGGTTTTTGTTCATACCTCTATTTTTGAGAGAGCGAGAAACTGATGTGTGAAAAAATTTTCTCTAAGCGAGCGAAATTTTTTTGTTCACGTGCGGCTTTTTAAAAGCAGTTTTTCTTGCAACTTTTGATGGTTATGAGGTCTGATTATGATATTGTATTAGTATAAGGCTTGTTTTGATAGGAATTGAATGTTTCAACCAGTTAATTTGAGTTTGATGCTAATTTGGAGGTTTTTGATCAGTTTCTGCTGATTTTTAGATGATATTTAAAAATTTTTTGCCTGTTTTCTTTTTGTTTTAATGCTTTAAGTGGAATTTTAAGTGGGATTAGAAGCTTGTTACTTAAGGAGTATTCAGATGCCAATTGATTAAAGCTTTCTTGGTATAATTTTTTTTCTTAGGAAAATTGACAGAAAAATTGAGAAATTTGAAACCATTTTCATTTTTTTGCTATTTTTTTGTAAAAATAACAAGCAAAATAAATTTTTGAAAAATGACCCTTCACCCTCTAAATGAAATAGAGAAAAATGACTCAAAGTTACACCAATTGAGTCAAGTCTATTTGTATATATATTCTTTATGAACAACACTTAGAAAGTTACCTGCTAATGTCGCCCGAGAGTTTTTTGCAATTCAAAGAATTTGAATTGTATTGGGGCGCTGTCCTTTTTTATTACGACTCGAAGAGGAGCATTGGAGAAGTCCTTTTTTTTAATCAATTTTATTGGAGTGATTTTTGAAGCAGGAAATGAAACGCGTGAAAAAGTTTGAAGTGATTTTGGTGCTGAACAAAAATGAAGAGCGGAGCAAAAGGAGAGTGGTTTTTGTTTATACCGCTATTTTTGAGAGAGCGAAAAATTGATGAGTGAAAAATTTTTCTCGAATCGAGCGAAATTTTTTTTGTTCACGTACGGCTTTTAAAAGCAGTTTTTTGCAACTTTTGATGGTTATCAGGTTTGGTTACGATACTTTATTAGTTTTAGGCTTGTTTCGATAGGAATTGAAGGATTCAAGTAGTAATTTGAGTTTGATGCTAATTTGGAGGTTTTTGATCAGTTTTTCTGATTTTTAGACGAAATTTAACAATTTTTTGCCTGTTTTTTTTTTGTTTAAAAGCTTTAAGTGTGATTTGAATAGAAGCTTGTTACTTATGAAATATTCAGATACCAATTGACTAAGGTTTTCTGTGTAGGAATCATTTTTTTCTTAGGGAAGTTGACAGAAAAATTGAAAAGTTTTAAACCATTTTTCATCATATTGTTTTGCAGTTTTTCCTTTTGCAATCTTAGACAAGTTTCTTAGCTTATTATGACTTGCCTATTGTTATGTGAGCTTTTAGTTAATCTAATTGCAAAGGAATTTTATTCGGCTTTATGTTTCCTTGTACTCATAAGAAAACTCATTAGGTTTTTCTATTTTTTTTGTTCAATTTGTTTTTGAATGTTCAAAATGTTCCTCAAATTTTTTGTATCATTTCTGGAGGTTCAGTATTCAAAATAGTCGTTCTAATTGTTTAGTCATAAGTATGGGCAATTTACTCCTTCGAGTCGTTTCCGGAATTCTTCCGGCTATGTTTTTTTAGGACCTGTTCGCACATTTTCATGATATTTGAAGTCAAATTGGAGTACTGATTTTGTTCATACCGAAACAGGAAGTGGAGCAAAAAAGCGAGTGGTTTTGCGGCGTTAATAAGTTGTGCTCTAATTTTAAAATTGAGTAATAAAACGGTGTTTGAACAGAAATTCGCTTTCTCGCTAGTGGTTTTTTGTTCACATGCGGCTATTTCACTTTGATTTTTACTTTTTTCAATTTTTTGGATCGGATTTTTTTCTAAATGGTTTTTCAATCCATTCATAGTCGTTTTTGGTCTAGTTTTCTGCTTAGTCAACGCAAATTTTTTGAATTGTACGTGTTTTTTTTTACTTCGTCTAACAGATTTTTGTTTCGTCTTACCCTGACTTCTTGGAATTGACTTTTTCAATGATTTTCCTCACTCAAAGAAATGACTTCTGAACTCACTTATGGAACGGTAAATTTTATATAAATTTACTTGTTAAAGGTTAATAGTGTCCATTTATGTAGTGCCAAACATATATGCCCTCATTCTTGACTATTAGAGTCTTGATTTTGAATATTAATTTTGCGATCTTCTCCGTTTGTGCCCCCAGTACGTTATGCGCCCCCCAGTTACAAAACACGTGCCATTACATAGTAAGTCATTATGTAAAAAATATTGCACGTGCATCTGAGGGGTGCAATTAATATGCTCCAACTAAGCTGAGGGGGCCAAACGGAAAAAATCCTAATGTTGCAAAGCCCTATTAGGGCTTTCTCCTTATAGAGATTATGTGCCTCATAAAAATGACAGTCCAAAGCTGACCCAAAAAGTCTAGTGGTCTTTTAAAGGAGTGGTGGTCGATCTGTCTATCGAATCTCTTTAATCTCTATGTCTATCTCCAGCTAATCTCCAAGCGTCTATCGCGGATATTTTCCGGCAATCTGCCGGCTCTGTTTCATATGATTGATCTTTTGACAAGGAAAATACACAACAAATTTTTCAATTTGAAAAAGATCTCCAGACCTGCAAAACGATATCTCCAAACAAATTGTTGTCTCCAACCAAATGCATAGAAATGTTCCATAGAATGCATGTTCAGATGGCAGAACAAAATTTTTCTCTTGAAGTCCGCTACCTTGGCTTCTTGTTGTTTCAATATAACTCAATATCTTTTGCATGTTCTACAATAACAGATATGAGCTATATTTGAGCTTTTAGTTGATTTTAATTGTTCTCAAACAAAGTTTTTTCCGACTATATTAGTCGTTTAAATCATTTTTATGCGACTTTTTTGTGCTACCATTTTATTTGTCTGATAGTCTATTTTGTCCGATCATTTAACTTTTTGTCTTCAAAAACGGACAAATGGGTAAATCCCGGAGGGCATTAAATCTCCAGCGAGTTCTCCCAGAGCTTTACGTTTTAATTTACTAATTGTGCGATTCGCCGAAACTATCGAGGAGAGACAAATTCATGCTGTGAGGATAGTTTTTAAGAGTTTGACACCCCTCCTTCGACGCCCCCCTCACAAACACACTCATACAAAGAAAATCCCCTTTTTACAGCCCTCCTCTCGGCTGTTCAAACAAAACATTTGATTTGCATTAGCCGGCAGTTTCCACATGAGCTGATACAAGTTTATCTAAAAAATTTTTCCTTTTAATGGTATAAACCAAAACACTTTGAACCTCTAATCACTTTTTTGGTAAAAACAGTTATTGCCCGGACCATCTGTTTTTGTAGCATTAATACGGCGAAAGACTGAAATCTTTTGTTTTAACTCTCCAAAAAACGCTCGTTATCTTCACAGAATCTTTTGATTTAAATTGTTTGGGTAAAATGGTCTAACTTTGGTGATAAAGTGAAGGAAATGATATAAAATTATCATTCAAATGTCATTCTGAGATAACTTGGTGAAGAATTATCCCCCTTCACCAAATTTTTATAACAAGCAAGACCCTTGCGGTCAAAATGTTGCATTATTTAAAATTCCATATTCAACATCTAATACATTTAAAGAAGGAGTGCACAACCTCATCATTAAAAAACATAAATCATCTTTTTTAAAACCTATGAAATGTAAATTCAAATATTTTATATCCATGACAAAAAGGTTGGTTAAACATTTATATTCTAGGGATCAAATTATAAACATATAATAGTTTGGTCCTTAAATTACTTGTAGAGATAAGTTCTGACACCTTGTACTTGTCTATCTATTCGAACATGTTCATGTAATTTAATCAGTTGTCTAATTAATTTCTCCCTCCTAAATTTGTTTTTTTTTTGTTTTTTCTTGCCGGTTTTTTTTATTGGTACGTCTTTACACTTTATAGAAAATTTTCTAATTTGTGATCGGTTTCTTCATTGACACAAAGTTTTTGGCAATAAATGGACACTTCGATAGTTTTCTCTTATCTAATTTTTTCCCAAATTCTTGAAAATTTTTTTGGATATTTCAGTGCTTTCTTTGTAGTGCTTAATCAATTAAAAAACTGAAGCGAAGTTTTCTTAATAAAAAGTTCTACAGGTAAATTCTTAAGTCTCAATAGAGGATCTCTTCCGTTATCAAATTTTTTGCGCATATAGCAAACCCTGATAATTTTTGTCTATTTTTGCCAATTTTTTCAATTTTGTCGATTTTTTTTGTCAATTTTTTCAATTTCAATTTTGTCAACTTTTTGTCTATTTTTGCTCAGTGTGACGAAACTAACAACGATTCGCACTGATATTCGCACTGATATTCAAACGAGACAGGACTAGTGATTTGAAAAGCATAATTCTTAATTTGAGCTGTATTAAATTTCTTAACAACTAGATTGATCTAATATCAGTCGCTATTTTTGACAAAATTTTGTTTAGCTCTGCATCTCAATTGTGTAGGGAGACCATTGGCTATAAAACATTGTCGCCTTTTCAATAACGGTGCAATGAACTAAATCATTGATAGAATACGGTTGTCTACAAGAAAACGTCTGGAGTTGATTGGGTATATCTACACTATCTTTAAAACTATCCGAGTTTATTATCATTTCTGTCCAATAAGTTTGCTAAAGAGGCTTCTGAGCTACTGTCCATGCTTTCTGGGCTACAATTTTGAAATCTATATGTATTTACGCTCGCAGTTCTCTTTTACCTTAATCAGTTAGTTCAATTTAAGTCGACAAATGAAATGGACTATTTTTTAATTTGCCCTTTTTGAAAAAACTATCAATAATTCCTACAAACTCTGACACAAAAATCTCCGAAAAATTGGATAGCCATAAAGAGTAAATTCCGATAAAGCCGTTTGAGTATTTTCAGAAAAGTTAGAGTTGACACAACACTGTGATGAGTTGTTACGATCGCGCTTTCAATTGTGATAATCTTGATTTTTTCATCACAAATTTTTCTCCATTTGTTGTCTGTGAGCAATAGAAGGTTCCTGATCTTACTGGATCATTCAGCTCTTTCTAGAATTTGAGCTTACCATAAGACTTTTCTCAGTACTAAGGTTTTTATGATCATACTTCCCAGGTTTAGGAATTCTAGTGGGGGGGGGGGGGTGGGGGGAAGGCTCTTTGACTATAGATACACAGTCCAGCACTTGGTTCAAGTCGAGGTACAGTCTTTTCATGGGTTGAGCTAAAGTTCATGCGCTCGCAACAACGTTCAAATTTATGTATAATTTGACTTCGGCGCAAATATTTTTAGGTGCATTTTAAACTCGCTAAAAATAAGTAATTGGTTTTGCCTCGTTTATTTTCTATTTTTTATTATTTTGCGTTTTATCCTTTTTTAATACTTGAATTTGAATTATTAACTGCTCGGAAGTATTGCCGCACTATATTTCATCTTGATTATATTTTTGATAAAACCTGATGTTTAGTCATGTAAATTTGTTTTGACGCTGAGCAGATCTTGAGACAGACATCCGTGACCTGGAACGACAGAAGCGTTTACTAGAACAGAGACAGGACAATGTTTATGAGGCGAACAAGGCTTTTAGAGAAAGCAGGAAGAAGACTCTTGAGCAGGACCAGTCAGAGATGAAACTGTTCAACTCTCAGCATGGAAATCTAATGCTGGTGTTGCAAGACTACTTGATTGGGAAAAGACAGTTTAACAGGTTGAGAGATGTACTGGAGGATAATTGTGAAGATCAAGGACAAAAACAAGACAACTAAATGTCTTGATGGAATCATGGAATCTTTTCCGTTAGTGACCATCACCGTCATAGCTCACATAATAATTGCAAACCAATATTAATGTACATATAATGCACCAACAAATATTATGTACTTGATGGTCGATCAGTTCAAACGTGGCCAAACGTAATAGAGGACATTGACAGAAAAGATTCCAAAATGTTATAAATTTATAGAATTAAATGTGAAAACTAAGATTTCATTGGACGGATTCCGTTTAAACCTGATTAAATAGAAAATTCATAGTCGGAAAAACTGTCTTTGCTTGTGGGTATTGAAATGCTATAGTTTTAATGACTTCAACTTATCTTAAAAATTAAACGTCCAAAGAAAGCATATGCTTACGAAATCACATGTCTTGCTTCCTATATTCAGGGCCTATGCTTGTCAAATTATATTATCTCCTATTAAACACAGAACTGGTGGCGAATGGAAAGGTGATTTAACATTTTTTAAAAAGAAAAACCTGATGAAAAAGGATCCAGAAGTTGTTTTCAAACATATTTTGATAAATTTTTGTAGATACGCATCAGCAACCACAAATTTTGACGTTATAGGTTAGCCATGACATTAATTGTCGTGTCTGCGACCAAAAACATGTATAGTCGCAACAGGATTTGTTGTTTACTGCCCCACTGACAGAATTTTTGAACAAGGAAGTGACTCAACCTGGTCAATCTTTTTATTGTCAGCATAAAAAAGAGCACTTAGAACAACAAGGAGGCTCGGTAATGTGCGTTCTCACATAACGTTCCGACCCCACTCAACTACATTTTTGACTTAATTATCTACCAAATGACGAAGAGATAGAAAACTTTCAAAAATTTGTATATTGTTCGAAAATAATTGGTGTGTCCATTCAAAATATCGCTTAATACGTAAACCTCTTGAAAAAATAAATAATGCCGAATTAGAGAGGCGATGACTCCTGCATTAACAAGAATAAAGGACAAGACAGACAACAAAAACAAATACAAAAAGTATTAGTCTTTGCCAAAACTCAAAGGCTATCTATTTTCTTAAAAAACTAAACGACAAGTCTCTACTTCATGAAGACAATCGTTAAGTCAAGAAAACCATTAACTGACCAGTAAAAAAAATAAAATTGCTTCATTTTGTCATCCTTATGAAGTCATTGAGACCTGTCATGATCCAGAATGTCATACGACTACGAAAAGAACAAAGCAAAAATATAGAGTTAACAAAATTTTGCATTAAATGAGTGTCGAAGCCGTTAAAATATTATCTCCCCTAAATACATTAGATTTAACCAATTCCGTGCTTTTTTCAAATTTATTAATGTGATATGCGACTTGTCCTTAGTGTGATAAAATAATAACACCGCAAAAATATCCTCAAAAAACGAAGTTGTCCAAAAATTGGTAATGAAGTTGAAAAACATAGTATCAGAGCCAAAAACCAATATTTAAAAGAAAAATCAGCAAAAACAGATTAATTTGGCTTCCATTGAAAGAAGAATTGATCTTTCTCTCAGCTGACACCGCGCTTAGAGGTAACAAAAAAAACTGTGAAACAGATTACCTTGTAGCTGCCTACAAAGCAGCCAATTTATCTTCTCCTTAGCGAGACAATTGAAAAAACTATGTCGATTGAAAATTAATAACAATTACAAGCAAAACTCAAAAATGCAGAAAAGGTTTAGGCAAACATGGTGTTAAAACAAAAAAACATAACAAATTCACCGAAACTCTAAAGTATGTTGACCTTGAACACTTTCTTTTGCACGTTAGATCAATTTGTGGATAAATGAGTTTGGATTCGAAATCATTCTGATCTGTACTTAACTTAAAAAGTAAAAAGCTATAATTATTCCTAAAACAGACAGCGTCCCATTACAGTCCCCAAAATTTTAGATTAAAAATTCAATGATTGAACCAAAAATGGTTCTGACATTCAATTGCGAACAAAAAAAGACATTGAATTATTCTAAATGTTATTAGGACTATTTTGACCAAGAAAAAATTTAACATACAAATAGATGATGAATATGGGATATTTATTGAGATACAGTTCCGCCAAATCATTCGCAATTAAAAGAAAGCATTGTGTAGTTTCTCCTATATTTCCTCAGACAGCAACTCAGACCACTTATTATTTAGACTGTCGTATGATAACAATAACAACAATTGCTGGTAAAACTCATTAAGAACTCATTAAAAATTTGTTCGAAATTACTTGGTTGAAATCATAAATACCATGAGGTTCACTCAGAAAGCATTATGTTCATTCATTGGGCCTAATTTGAACATAAATAGGATCTCTAAGTAGTGAAGTTTTTTCATGAAAATAGAGAAGTTTGCAATTGTGAACAGAAAAGAAGCGAAATGACTTGAAAAGGAACAGAGCCAAATTACAATACAAATCCTTGTTCAATGCAAAAATAAAAGATGAGACCAAAACTGGTCTCGCAATAGCTGAGCCGCTGTTTAAATCTTAATATTTCCAAATAGTTGAGTAGGAAAAAATGGCCAAAAAAATCATAAAATGCATAATTTAAATGAGTTTTTTTTTGATAAGCATCGATTTAAATTAGCAAAAGGCCGCCATATTGCTGGTTCCAAAAAACTTTTTCTGTAACCGGAAGTAAAATTGTACAAAAGTTGAGTAAGAAAACATTGTGCAGCAGTTTTCATGTCTACTCTACTAGTCAGTTTGAGCAATGTTGCCTAAAGAAGCTTATTTAGTGCCGTTTTTGAACTGAAAATGAGAGAATGCTGAATTTTCGAAAAATTTAGTTCAATTTTTCACCAAAAGTGTCGGTTCAAATAATTCAGCAACTCTTATTTTTTTTAACTCAGAACCAATAAGACTATATTGATTATAATTTTATCATATTTTTAGCAGAACTGATCCAAAAAATGCCAGCAAAATTTAAGATAAATAGGAACAAATTAAAATTGAGGCTACGTTCATTAAATTTTGCACCCCCGTAGCACCTCGGAAGAAGCAAAATACAAAAAAATGATACTCTACCCTTAACAGGCTTTCTAATAATACCACTCACAACTCGAGTAATGGATGGATCGGCGAAAATTGACTGAACACAAAAACTAGTTGAGCATATAGTTCCTCCCCTACTAAAGGTGGCAGGATCAAAAATCAGGTGATTGGGAAAACGTTTGATTCCAGTTACGTTTCCGCTCAGTGTGCCCACCTAATTCTCTAACTTTACCAGTGTCCCACTCTTTCATCCCTATTAGTTTAAGCCCCTAGCGTTTCGCCCGAATTATTTCACTGCTCTATCATTTCCTCCTCTATCACAGCTGCCCGGGATTTGGTGAAACTGTCACAACCGAATGTGGGATTTATTTATCCGGTTAATTATGGGAAAACTTCTTGCAATGTTGATCACAAATTTGCGGGAGAAATAGTAGAGGTGTGAGCTGATATCAGGTAAAGATAAGCCATGTTCAGTCAATCGGGAAGAAGAGAAGAAGCAAACTTATCATGTGTTAAATAGTCACGAGGCAATAGCAAGGCTATTAGTCTGATGGTATTTTTATTGTTCAAAAAATTAGAACTATTTTGAAGCATTGTTTTTACGCCACGAAAAGGAGCACACCGTTTTCTTTATCGATCAATTTGTCCGAGTGTCACTGAAACCCGAAACTCCGCACATGAAAACAAAGAGCTTAAGTCAAATTTCTGAACAAATTTGACGAAAAACGCGAAAGAGAAATATACAGACAGAGAGAAAATGAGAGAGGGTGAGATGGAGGGAAAGAGAATGGTTTTTTCATGCCACATTACATTTTTGAAGGAAGGCAAGATAGATAGATGTAAGGACATTTCAGAAAGGGAGCTGAAATATGTTTTTTAAAGAGCGACTTTTTCAGAGTAGTTTATTTCCTTGTGGTTCCGCAACGCTGCATTATAGAAACTTAAGTTTGTTTGATTTGGCGCTTTGTGATTGATGTTTATTTTCTGGATTGGCAATTTTTCTATACTTAAATTATATTTTTCAATAATATGATGTTTTCTTCCATTTTGTGAAGATCAAGATGTATGCATTTTTAATTGCTCTTGAACGCAGTTGAAACTCTCATTTTCCATTCCACCCTCAATTTGAACTCTCCTGCTTTATTTGGGAATTACGAATTTAAAGCTAGCCAGGCTTTTTAAAACCACATTTTGATAGATTGAGATTTTTGTGGAGACTTAGAGGAGTGATATCATTTAAAAGGTCGTGAAAAAGTTATTGGCTAGTTGTATAGACGTTTTTAATTGCTCTCGTAGAGAAGCAATTATTGTAAACGTGTGTGTCTTTTTTCTGCAATTTTCTGTCTTTTTTTCGCTCGACTGTTT
The DNA here is from genome assembly GCF_964194025.1 of Convolutriloba macropyga. Classification (NCBI taxonomy): domain Eukaryota; kingdom Metazoa; phylum Xenacoelomorpha; order Acoela; family Convolutidae; genus Convolutriloba; species Convolutriloba macropyga. The sequence goes on along the minus strand of NC_134468.1, from coordinate 34,838,862 downwards.
TGACTTTTCGAGTGACTTTTACGCCTTTGAATTTTTGTGTTTCGCGTGATCTAAAATTCTCTCTCAATCACAATTTCAAGCAGCTGAACTCAATTGGTGGCAATTTAATACTGAAAGTCAAATGAAAAGTGCGCTGAAACTGGTGCCAATTTTCACTTTGAATCTTATTAGTTGTAAATGTTAACCTCTAATGTGGTTATTTGATGCCCACTATAGAACTTCTTTGTCCCATTTAGGCTACCCCCCCCCCCCCCCGACTGAAGCAGGCTGCAATTGATTAGAGCTCCCACTAGTCGTTCAAGAGCAATTCTTCCGACGTTAAGTCGGTTATGTTTCAATTCACTGTTATTGCAGTGTGCCAGATTTTGAATTTTCCTGATAGTAAAAAAACATTAAAGTACTCAGGTGTTTGTAAACTTTTGATCCTTTACAAGGTTTCTGCCTTACTTTTTCGTTTTTATTTGTAAACGTTAACGAGAGACAGTTTTCAGTGCTTCGTGAAATAAGTTTTGAATAGAACTTTAACTTTTTTTCAATCAATTTGAAGTGAAAATGCAACAAAGAGGCTCGGTAATGTGCGTTTGCACATTATGTTCCGACCCCGCTCATCTACATTTTTCACTTAATTGTCGACCAAATGAGGAAGAGATAAAAAAATTAACATATCAACATATCGTTCAACAAACTACTAAAAGAATAAAACAATCTACTCTAGAAGGCCTATGAAACCTGTGGCTACCAAAATATGACTACCTGAAAAGACGGCAATCAAAACCAAATAGTTACAAATATTAATTACGACCAAAACTTCTTGTCCATTTTTTGAAAACCACTAATAACCAAATCTAAATGGCATCACATAAAATTTATACTCAGAAGATTAACTGGCACTTTTTTGGACCAAAACATGGGACTTTTCTTCAATGGGACTTGGCGACAAGTCGACTAGAAATGAGCAAAAGGGGCAAAGTTTACCAAAACATTGCTTTTTTTTTAAAAAGAATTAAATTCGAATTGATTAGAAACATTAAGCATTAAATGAAATCATTGAGAGAGTCGAGAGTCTTTTATACTTCACTAGAGAGCAACGGAAGCGTTTCATTATCCAGGATATGTCATACGACCACAAAAGAACGACAAATACAGGCAAAAACTAAAAATTTGCTCGAAAAATTGAAAACGATGTCCCCCCAATCAATTAAATATTAGGATGATCACTAAAAACAATAAAAATCGTCGTTTGCTTTTTTTAAAGGCAACAAAATTTGTAAATCAAATGACGCCCATTATTGTGATACTGTGAAAAGAGAACAAAAACCTACAGGGGCAAATATGCAAAAATCACGAAAGTGGGTTTTATGAAAACTGGTTGTTCCAAGAAGAAAGACCATTTGAGGAAAATAAAACCGTTATGAGGAACAAATTGTTTTTCAATAGATTAATGATGTGAATTGTATATAGAGATGCTTAGCTACAATTTAACAGAAATAAAATTGGCAGATCTCAAAAAATCTATCTCTTTTTTTTATTAAATACAAATATTTTCAAAATTCATAGCCACCAAAACCTTTCGACTGAAAGAGTAGACAGTTTGTCTTTCAACTACTCGGAAAATTGATTGCGACTGTTATTAATGAGACTAAATCATAAGACTATAAATTAAAATTAAATACAAGCTGAACAAATAAGTTTCACAAACAACTTTACGAAACCAGTTTTGAAGTTTTGAAGTTTATTAAATATTTAGGATGTTAACCGAGAGGATATAACATCTTCACTTGCGTCTTTTATGACCATCATAACGTCTTTTTGTAAGACGACTATCACAAAATGACAACCAAAGGAACCACAAAAACTGAAAAGTATCTAAACTTCACAAAATTCTTCTGAAACAAATTGTCTAAACCTTGAAGACATCATTTAAAACGTTTAAACAACAGAAAAACTATTGTTTGACTTAACAAAAAATTAAAAGGAGCTCTAAATGATAACGCTAATTTACGAAAATGATACAACATTGTAAAATAAGAAAAAAACGCAAACCAGAACAAAAAGGGATAAGTTGAAGAATAATATCACTCTTTTTTTAGAAATTTAATTCGAAAGTCGAAACAAATATTAGCTATTTAAAATTATTAGGTATTAAGTTCATTTTTTTAATCTACAGTTGGCCACTGAGACCTTTAATTACCCAATATTTGTCAAATGACGACAAAAATTAACAACAAATAAAGGACAAAAATAAAAAGTTCTACCAATTTCTGCAAGAGAACTGTGTCGCAGCCCTTCAAACCTTATGTTATGAAAACACAAAAATATGTTCAGTTTCAAATAATGTAAAACTTTTTCAGTTAGATTGTTAGATAATGTTATAATTTACAAAAGAAACAAAAACAACAGCAAAAATGGGAAATTATGCACAAGAATCAGACAATTTTGTATGAAAAATCGTAGTACCAAAAGCAAGAAAACCTTCTGTTAAAACAAGCGGCCACAAAATTGCTTTGAATTCTTTATGGAAAGGCTGACCTGTACTTACTGGGAATAAGCAACATGTTGACTAAAATAATTTAAAAAATTGACAAGTTCAAAAAATCACAGAAATTTCCTTAATACAAATACATTCAATAACATAAGAAACATTAGCTAACAACCAAATGAATAGAAAAGATTCATTTGCACCTCTTGAGGAAGAAATTTAGTTGTTTGAGCGGTTAAATTTAAAAATCAGACTGCCAAAAGAACAACAATTGAAGGCAAAAGAGAAGAGTTCAGATAAATTTTACTAAAACTCTCCTCAAAGCCATAAAAACTCGTTGGTTCTCTGAAAACAAACTGTATCTACATTCGGCTTTAAAGTTAGGTAAATTGGAGCTGTCATTAACAGAGCCGTGAATAAAATATATTGTCATTAATTAACATTAAAAAAACAAAAGCAAATTATTTTGAAAAAAGGCAGCAACAAAATAAAAACCAAAATGTCTCTGATTCTAAGAATCCATGGTATTGTCGAGCCTCGCCCTGATTTTGTCAGGCGCCCAGCAAATCGACCAAGTGTTCCAAGTATTTGTGATTTAGACCAATTGTTGGGTGGAATTCTTCAAATATTAAAAAAAGGAACGATGGATTTTGTATAATTATCGAGTTAAATCTGCAAAAAACGGCAATTTGTTTTCAGAAGACTTTCATATGGCGCCTAATTGAAACTGTTTTAAGGTTTCTAGTTGATTAAGTCTGGCAAACTTTAACAAAGTGGACCAAAAAACAGATTTTGTGTCATTTTTGTTGAAAAAAGTTGAATTTTGGAAATTTTATCAAAAATTATAGCCAAAAAACTTCAATCAAGCAATTCAGCAACGCTTCTCTATCTCTAACGGTAACAACAACACTCTGCTGTTAAACATTTTAACTTATTTTGAATTATATTAGCAAAATTTTGACAAATTTTAGCAAAAATTACTCTGAAATTGTGAATAAAAAGAAATGTTCACAAAACTTTAAACCTCGATAATTCCCTGTGAAAAACGAAAATCGAAAAAATCTTTTTAAATTCATACTCTACGCGGGACGGGCTTTTCAATGATACCACTGACAATTCGCTACGATGAATATATCGATCGGACAAAATTGACTGAACAAAAAAAACCAGTTGAGTATGTAGTTTCTCCCTCCCGACTTAAGTGGGGGTCGGAACAATAATTACTTTGACATCTTTTACGATTTAAATAACAAAACCTGATTTTCGTTTTCAAGACAAAATGCAAAAAAATATTGTGTTAAATACCAGTATAAAGTATTGGTATAGAAAAATTATTTCCTGCCTGCATTTTGGTATCTTGCAATTTGTACAACACAGTTTAAGGTCCAATGGCCTGGTGGTCAAAGCCAAAACAGGTCATGATAAGAACGATAGGTTGTTCATATGACTTTTTTTCACGGTTTCAAATTATGAACTTACTTTTGTTTGAAAATGGCCCCCCTCCATTGGCTATTCAGAGCTCGGTCAAGGTCTAGTGTTGAGTTTCTCAATAAAATTTCTTTGAATTAAATTTGAGTTCTGTTTGTAACAACAGAGCTGTGGTAGCTAACTTCATACACTGCTATCAAATTAGTGCTTAGACGATTCGACCCTACTATCTTCAGAACCGCGGCCAGGCATGCTACCTTTGCACCAAAGCTCTCTTGAAGTAGCAACTTTGTTAGCCTGATATATAACAAGCTGGGTTAAAACATGTTCATCAAATTCTATTTTTTGATCTCAAGCCAAAAAATCCAGAAGCAACACTTCTCGGCGAGTTCTACCACTCATCAGCCTAATTTTCGCGATCCCAACGTCAATTGTTACTATCTGCGTTGAGTTTGTATGAGTGAATCAATCATATGATACACGTTGATCCTTTCTCACTTGTCTCATTGAAATAAAAATTGTTTTAGAACTTTTATTGTAGTGTAATTTTCAGGTAAAATTCAGGTTAACATAATAAGAGGTAATCAAAAACTACTTTTACTCAGTAGTTTCGAGAGTTTCCGTCTTAAGTGAGCAGCAGTTTTAAATTCTGGGATCTGTTGTTTCTATTCCTGTTTCACATCGATGACCATATGCAAATCATTAAAGCATCCACGCACAAAGCCGTTGACACCTAGTACTTTTTTAAATTAAAACAAGTTTCATTTGTGTTCATAAACATTACAGTTGCTGAATGACAGCAACCTATATCAGTCAACAAAATGTGAACTCTTGTGGAAAAAGTTGTGTCGGTCAGAAAGAAGAATAATGTTTCACTGTCCAATCTAAACCGAACAAGGAGGCTCGTTAATGTGCGTACGCACATAATGTTCCGACCCCGCTCATCCACAATCTTGACTTAATTGGCTACCAAATGATGAAGAGATTAAAAACATACATATCGTTCAATAAACAACCAAAGGAATACAATAATTCCACGCTCGAGGGCCCATGAAAGTTTTTTATAATAGAACTACTACAAAAGACCACTAAAAACTAAAAAACAAAAATTATTTACGAACGCAATTCGATGTCTACAATAAAAAACATTAAATCAAACTCGCATCAGATAAAACCCAAACAAAACAGTTAAACCTATATTTCATTAGAAAAGATATGGGACCGGTTCTCAGTGCTACCGGTTAACCGGTCGACAAAAAAAGAAAAAATAGCAAAGAGGTGCAAAGTTAAAAAATACGTTTCTATTTTTGAAAACAATTAACTTTACAGTTATTAATGTCATTAGATATCACCTGGTACTACTGAAAGTTTCATTTATATCTCCATAGGAAGCAATTGAGACATGCCACAACCCAATCTTCAATTGCGCAAAATTTTAAAGCCAATGGGACTCACGGTTATTGATATAAACCAAAAAGAGAACAGAATCTCGAGAATTTTATGAAGTCTCGTAGTATTTTATGAAGTCTCGTAGTAAAAGAAGTAACAAAGCCGAGAAACAAAAGTTTGAAGCTAAAAACGTTATGAAGGTTTATTTATAGCGCACTGCAAACGGGTTATGACCTGTGTGACCTGTGAGAGGCTGAGCTTCAATTTGACCGAAAAACTGTTTTAAAAAATGACGAAGGTCAAAAACCCAAAAATGATTTGAAAACAAATATTTCTTAAAGTCATAAGAGATCTAAGATTTCAACAAAAACCGATGGACTAAGTTGCAATACCTCAGGAAGCCAATTGGGCCTGTTAATAATGAGACCACGTCACGACCCCACAAAACAAATACATAACAAACACATGGAAGCCAAAACTTCAAATAATTTTACGACATCACACTATTCAAGGCACTATGCTTATAAGATGTTACCTGCAAAAACTGTAAATCATCTCTTTTTCCTCCTCCTAATTTCAACCAGTTTTCCCTATAAAAGGACAATGTAGACACGACAACAAAAAGAAACCCAAAAATTGAACACTATTGAAATCTCGAAAACTTTTTTGAAAAAAAAAATGGTCGAAGCAATCAGTTACAACGTATAACAAAGCGCGACAAAAATGGATAAAAATCACCAAAAGAAATTTATTCTTCTATTTAGTGGGATTGAGTTACATGGTGACCAAATTGAAAGCAAAGGGAGAAAGGTGAAAAAAAAACATTTTTTAAAAAACATTAATTTGAAAGTCATTAAAACAAACAGTTATAAACTGAAGTCTTTATCTAGGTGGATTTATACGTCCTGGGGAAGCCATTGAGAACTATCGTTATCAGGTATTTCGCGCACACAAACAACAAGAAAGACAAACAGAGAAAAAAACAACAAAAGACCCATAAAATTTTGCGAGATAACTTGGTCTCAGCCCAAAAAGCTTTAACTATTCAACAAAAACAATTAACAAATACAGATACGCATTTTTCCAAAGCTGTACATTTTTCTTACTAAGCTTTACTTCAAATAGATTTTCCAACAATTTGATAATTTGAAAAGGAAACCAAATACACTCATAAAAAATGCGATTATGCTCAAAAATAACAATTATTTTGAAACGCGTAGCATCAAGGTAAGAAAAACATTAGTTGAATATAAAACCAATTCCAACAATAATTTATTACTCAAACAAAATAGGTTTCTGCCTGTTTTTACTGAGGCTGCGCCCGAAGTTGAGAGAAAAAAGGTAAAACAGTGGCAAAGTTCAAAAATTCACCGATATTTTCTTAAAACAAATATTCAAAGTCATAACAGATATTAGATAACAACTGAAAGAATTGTCTAGGTTCATTTATGTCTCTTAAAAAGCTAACGGCATCTTTGATTCGGGACACTAAGTCATTTGGCTACAAAAAGTATAACAAATGAAAGCAAAACTCAAGCGAAACTCAAAAATTTTACGAAAACAATTGGTCAAAGCCATAAAAACCATGAGCTTAACTCTGAAACCATGTTATAATTTCATTCGACATCTTTTTTGTAATAATTATCTGTCATTAATTGAGCCCTGATTTCAGATTCTTGTCAGTAATTTACATAAACATTTACATAGCGGAAATGTTTTGAAAAAAAGGTCGCACCCCATTTAAATCTAAAAAACTTTTTATCGTAGGGATCCACAATGAGATCAAGATCAGCCCAGATATTGCTGCGGGCCTAACAAAAAAGTCAACTGTTCAAATGATTGCTAAATAGATCAGTTTTTAAACAAAATTTTTCAGTTTGTCAAAAATAAATAATGCTTTTTTGTAATTATCGAGTTTGAATTTTCCAAAAAACTCGCAAAATAATGATCCGGAAAACTCTTAAAGCCAGCGGGATTACATCTAGCTCTTTTCTGAGCTTAAGAAGAATTCGGCCGCAGTTTCAAGGTGTCTACTTCCAGCAAAATTAAAGCAAGTAGGCTAAAAAAAAGCAAATCTGGTCCCATTTTTCTAGAAAAAAGTCCGATTTTTGAAAAATTTAGCTTAAAAATTCTAGCCGAATAACCCGGATCAAACAACTCAGCAACCCTTCCCTATCTTTAGAGATGAAATCAATAATATTACAGTAAACAATTTTAACATTTTGTAGCAAAATTGACGAAAATATGGTCAAAAATACTGAAAATGTGAATAAAAATAGCAGTTATTCACAAAACTTTAACCCTCGATAACTCCCTATAAAAAACGAAAATTGAAAAAAAATCTTTTTAAATCCATATTCTACGCTGGACTGGTTTTCTAATGATACCACTCACAACTCTCTACGATAATTATATCGATCGGCCAAAATTGACATACAAAAAAACCCATTTGAGTATATAGTTCCTCCCTCCCCACTAAAGTTGGGGTCGGAACAATAAAGGTTGCCAATAAATTTTGCATAGAAAAAAATTCATCCGAGACTAAAAACTGTTAAAAAATCGCCCTATCGAGATTACGTTGAAGTACGTTATATTTTTATGTGAGTGAGAAAGAAAGAAATACTGTCAAAATTGAATTGGACAAACATGCTAAGCAAATCCAATAAATTACCAGACACAAATCAAATAATCCCTCTTTGGACCGAGAGGACAAATCAAGCCAAAGGTTAAAACATCTAGGAATAAAATGAGCGTATTTAATATGACAACTGCTAATGTGACAAAATAGAGAGCACTCGAACTTAAAACGCACTTGGAAACTGTAATGCATGACACATTGCACCAAAACATCTGAATATTCATTTTCATTCATCCTATTAACGAAAAAGTATCCAATTAAAAATAACACTACTAGAAGTATATCTTAATTTACGTTAATCAACAAACTGCACGTAATGATCAATTCAGACCCTAATAAAGATTATTCTAAAAATCAACCAGAAATGAGAAATTGTTCTCAGAGCGGATCCGTTTCCCTGAACGATAGGGCCAAATATTGTGCATATATAGAGAACTCATATCCAGTGAGTGAATTAGAGAGTAGTAACTTTTGGAAATAATTATTTTGGTTTGAGTTTATAACTGGTTTGCATTTGTCAATTAGTTAATGCGCGTATTTCAGATGGCTTTTAAAAAGTCTGAAAATGTGGGTCTCTTCAAAGTCTTTCAAAAAGGGGCTCTGGCTGTTCTAGGAAACGGATGAAGTCGCATAAAGCGAAGCGAACACCAATCAACAACAATAAAGATCCCTGTTCTACTACAGCTATGACCAGAGATTGAGAAATGTTTCAAAGAATTGCATAATATACTAACAAATAAAAGCCTCACAGCAAACTATGACCAAATTAAAGAGTCAGAGACAGTTATTTACTACGAAATTTGAATAATTTAAATGTCCCCACAAGTACAAAAGAGTTTGTGCAAAGTTTCAACAGTAAACGGACATCAAAGTTTAGAGTTAAGTCTGTTGTTGCAACAAAAAGTTGGACACGAATGAAAATTGCGAAATAGCAAACAGATTGATCATGTACGATAGTAGGAAGGTGATCCACGCATAGTTGTGACATTTACTTCCACATTTTGTGAAAACGACGAGTCTACGTTCGTTCCTAGCTATTGAGAATTTGTACGGCTAGGCTGATGCGCTCAATTAAGCCGTGGCCTCCTGTTTGGCCTCTTCAGCTGCCTTCTTCGCATCATCGGCTGCTTCCTTGGACTGGTCTTTGGCCTTCTCCATCTCCTTCTTGGGGTTGAATCCCTCCACTCCCCTCTTCATCAGCTCAATTGTCTTATTCACCTCCAACGCTCCATCTACACCAGCCTCGTGACTAGCCTGCGTGCAAAACACTAACTAAGACTCTTCATGGTATATTTTTAAATTTATTCTACACTTTCATACCTTGGGAAGTGATCACACGTCGCATTAGAGTCCCTAATACGCATTAGTAGTCTTTTAAGTGCTAAATGTTCTGAAGTTTCTCGGAAAGCTGCAACTGATGGCAAAAAAGTCAGTCTTTGACCCAAAATGTTGCGGTTTCTAATGTATGTCCGCTTTTCAAAAATTTCTTGGCAAAAGGTTTGCAACTGACCTTGGTCACAATTCACAAAATTTTTTGCAACAACTAATTTTTTGCAACGGCAATAGTATAAAACTCTGACTATAACAGGGGAGGGAATATCGCAATTTTTTGTTATGGCGTTTTTTAACTTTCAGGGACTAATGAAAGTTTTTCAATGTTTGCAGATGGTTAAAAGATTAAATTTCATCAACACCTTAATGCTTTTGAAAAAACATTAACAAAAACATGAACTATAGCAACCTTCTCAATAATTCTTACTATTTTTTTTCAAGGTTTTAAACGTTTTTGTCTTTCTTCCCGTTCGTGTCTCCCGTTCATGTCTCCCGTTCGTGTCTCCTGGTTGTTCAGCAAGGTTTCTGCTAGCCTGCAGTCTAAATTTCTTGTTGCTCTTCGCAGAATTATTTCCTGCTAAGACATTAGTATACGAAAAATTTATGTCTTGCTATTTTTCAGGATATTTGACAATTTTTCATTTTCGAAATTTATTTTTCAGCTCAAAGAGTTAATACATATTTTCAGCTTGCTGCTGTGTAGATTTAAAGAATGCAAAATTATTTGTGTAGACATTGACCACATGAAAATTTAGCATATTTTGTAATTTTTTGTAACTCTTTGTAGTTTTTGATCATTCGCTTGTTTTTGTCTGTGTAGCTCATAATAGTGAATTGCTTTGCTGTTCCGGAAAAGAACTTTCAAGTTTTTTATTTCTATATTTGGAGTGTATATCAAGTTTTGTTGTGCTGTTTTTTGTTTTCAAGATTTTTTTTCCACTTAATACGTTACGCGACATCCAATAAGCCTTTTCTCAATATTTCGTGCATTTTTTTCGACTGAGCTATGCGCGTGGTGACGTCATCTGTCAAGTCACTGATATGAGTATTTTATTAATGCGTTCGAATAACTCTTTGCGTACACATTAGTGACTTATCTCAGCCTTAAAATGACTCCTAACTCTCGAAATGACTTCAATTTGAGTAGTTAAGGTCAAATGAGGATGTCTCAATCTAATTGAATGTTATTTGAGGGTAGCTTCTAAAAACGACTTACGACGAAATGCTATGCGCGATCAACGTGCAGAGGAAGGACCCAAAATTATACGTCTTTTTGCAATCAACTCGAACCGACGTAAGACGTAAAGAATTTGATTTTTTCCGTTTGTCCTCCACCACCCCCCCCCCCCCCCCCCCCAATAAGTTATATACCCCAATTCTAGACCACATGCCATTACATAGAAAATCATTATGTAAAAATAGGGCACGTGCGACTGGGGGGTGCAAATGGAATGCACCCAATAAGCTGTGGGGGGGGGGGGAACAGAAAAGATCCAAGGATTTATATAAATTTGTTTTCAGCGTCAAGTTCTTTTACAGAAAAACAGTATGTACATTACAACATCTGCATATATACATTCGTAATATGAAGAGAAACATAAAATACTTACGCTCAAGTATTTGTCCAGTGCAAGGACAAATTACAGATAAAAATCAATAATAAGTGTGCAAGTTCAATTGCAGCTAAAGAATTTGTCGATTTCGACAACAATTGGAAATTATATATTTTGATTGCCGTCTTTTTACATTAAAAATGATATAACTAAATATAGTTGTTACCTGAACACATGCCAGCATAAGATTTACATCCTCCGTTGACATTATGGCTCAATCCTTCCAAAGTATTACGCAAAACTCGCCCAAAAAGATTACGACAAAATTTGACTTCCGACGCCAAATTTGAGTAAATTGGCAACTTCTGACTATCGTTATGTAGGACAGAAGTTAACACCTTTGTCATTAAAGCACCCCTCATAGTCAAGCTAAACCTTCACAGAAACTATACCTATCATGAAAGCTACATTTTGACAAAAACAGAACAAAAACAAAGGCTGTATGTGTGTTTGATACTACCATTCATTTAATGCAACTTCAATATTTGGTATAGGACTCTTTAATTTGGACCATATTGTAGCAAAACAAATAATTCATGTGGCCACTTCAAAAGGCAGTTGAGAGACTGAAATATTGAAAAGGGATATGTGGCATGAAATGTTGATAAAAGAAAGAAATTTTGGAAGCGTCTTTTGGTTACACTCCAATTACCCTAGACGACATTTGCTCGGTTGGCTGCTTTAGCTACAAATTGTAAATCCGTCTAGACAATCAGAGCAGGTGCTTCATCTGCCGTATTAGACTAGATGGCGTTCATTTTAATCCTACAAACAATCATCAAAATCCTACATACAATCAACAAATGATTCAACTTTGAGTCATGTTGCAGAGAAATAAACGCTCAACTGTCAACCTTGTCAATCACCGCCTTAAATAACTAAAGAACGATTACTTTGGCAAAAGCAATGAAGGACGCATTTTATCCAGTGCCAAATTAATATTGGAGTGCCAATTATTACAAAAACTGTGACAGACGAAGCAAATAAAATAGCAGTGACGGTCATCGCTATATCGTTCAATTGAATGAATGCATTATTCAGATGATTGTGCCGATACGGAAAAAATTTGAAAAATTCTAAATCATAAAAATTCATCCAGCATGAAACTTATTTAACACACAAAAAACTCAAAAGTCTGTTCAAAGACAGACTCAAAATGCGTTTAGCCGGAAATAATTAGAACAAGACGGCTCGTGTGAGACTGTGCGTAGCGCGGAATGTTCCAACATACGTCTCAATTTTAAGAAATTTTTCTGAGAGCAAAAGCCATATTGACGATCAATTTTGCAAACCCAAAAGTACAAATTTTTTGAGGAACCATCATTACAACTTTCTTTAACATGATAACTGAAAAATCCCAACCCTCGGTTTGACATAATTTTAATCGACATTTTATTACATGCACCATCAGTTTTTTTCGATATATAAAGTAGATCCTCGGAAATTAAAATTTCAGCAAGAGCGATCAGTCGCAACAAAACTATCTTAAACACAGACAATAATTTGCAAAATAAAGGTGAAGCAATCACTTTACAAGAAAATGACCGAATAATTAATCATTTAATTTTTATCTCATTGAAAATATGCCCAAGATGAGAAATCTAAATAGTAAGGCAAGATGCAGTCTTATTTTTTGTGAAAAATGAAACCGATCAAGCAATCACCAGGAATTAGTAGTTTATGGCAAATTTTCGCTTTTTGGTAAGATCTCCCTTTAAAGTTTTCAAATTAATTTATCCTATATTCGAACGATTTCTAATTTTGTACAATTTAAATACATCAACCAGAAAAAATCCTGTTCAATATTTTTGTAGCAAAAAAAAGAATTAGTATGAATTTAAAGTTTTTAAATTTCTGGCATTGAAGATTTTTGTATGCTAGTGACCTCATGCAGGCGTATTCTGTATTTCGAGGATGCAATTAAATTTGAGAGTAAACCGGAGAAATCGACGTTTTAAACTACACCATAGGTTGAAAAAACGTTTATAGTGTTGGCAAAGAAACACTCTTCTTCGTCTTTCCTGAAATGACTACTTTTTCCTTTCCGCAATCCTACTAATTCCCCATTTAAGATAGTTTCAAATAATCATAGTTGTAGAAAACCCTTAATTAACTGGTGGACTTAGTTTTCGTCTTTATGTAGCAGCAATTTAGAAAAAATTTTCCAACTCAATGAAAAACTTTACCTGTTCATTTTGTTTGAAGTGAAAACAAATAAAGGCTTCTCAAAAGATACCATCAAATTGAAGTGCTACTTTAAAAGAAACTATTTGAGCAGCGCAATCAAAGTCAATTTAAGTCTGAAAAAAGTCTGAGGTTGAAAAAGCAAACTTTTTTTTAATTTTTCAGAAGCTTTACCTTCTGAATGCTCTTGAAAGTCCCTTAAATTACCAATTTTGTTATTCTATGCCATATTAACACATAAAATGATGGAAGTTTCCAAAACAGAAAAATTTGCAATACATACAATTAATTTGCGCAAAAATTGACAATAAAAAGATGAATACCTACTTTTCCAAAAAAATTCTCCTGCTAAGATTTTCTCAATTTTTGTTTAAAGTGACAACATAGCAATGGCCTCTTCCAGCTTTTCATAGTTTTCGTCGACTCAAACGAAAGGTCAGCTTGAAACCAACCGATTGCTAAAATTGAAAGTCAGCTGAAGCATCGGGATCAATCAACAGAAATCAGAACTGAAAATCCCTGCTTTCTCACCACGCTGGTTTCTGTTGTTGTCGCTTCAAACTCACGACTTTGGTCATAAAGCGAACTTTCATTGGAATCGCTTTTCAAATAAAATATGGGATCTGGGTTTGAGGTTTAGCGTAATTGCCCAAAATTAGGGAACTTATATATAAAAACTTTCCGATATTTCTCTCAGGAAGAAGAGAAAAAGCTCGCGAAGAGCAACAAAAATTGTTGTTTATTCATTTTTCTCTTTTGAATACTTATTTTAAGGAGAACTTCAACGTTGTTTTGTTTTCAAATAAAACTTTGGAATCGAATATAAAAATACAAAAATATGTAGTGTTACGACAAAATTACAATCAATTATTAATATAATTGAATAATATTGTCCTCAACGCGCAACCCTTCCCCACCCCAACAAGTCTTTTGTTTTACTTGTTTTTCCTTCGAACCTCCCCTTTTTCCGACCTAGATTAAAATTAGCACTTTTTACAACCAAGGGCAACAAAATGGTGTACTTCTTTTTCCTCTACGATGCAAAAACAAAAGGTGAAAATCTCACAGAAGAAAAAAAAAAGCCGCCCTCGCATATATTTTCCCCCATTTTGAAACAAAATGTTGGAACAATTATGTTCAACAATGAAGAATGAATGTTTCCTGAAATCTACTATATGGAGACTTCTTTAGTTGAAAAAATTCAAGCTAACAAATGTTTTCCTGATATCACAATTTCCTGATATCACAACCCAACACATTTGAAGTAGCAAATAACATTTCTGAAGAGCCGAACAGCTTTTGAAGACACTAAAATACCAGGAAGTAGCGTAGCTATAAAAACTTTGTTAGATCTTTAGCCTCAAAAACAGATAAAAATAAGATGAAAATTTTTAATTGTTTGAATTTTTGCTCTAGGTTCCGATGCGAGTAATTGATTTCGTCTTATGTACTATTAAGCAGCTATCAAAAAACCCATTAAAAAATTATATCATCTAATGACCTCAACTTCTTCAGTAAACATACGCCAAAATCAAATCGAGAGGGGAATATCATTTTGAGACTAAGCATATTTGAACAGAAAGCCAGTCATGTGAATGAGCAAAAAAATCACTCCAGTGTAAGTGTAAAAATGACGTCTCACGTGCAATACAGTCGAAAAAACAAATGGACAAAAACTGATTTGAAATGAGCTTGCATTCATGTGGTCGGAACAAAAACCTCGACAAAATAAAACCAAGCAGACCAATAAAAGCTTCTCTCAGCTATTAATTAAAAATAAAAATTCAAAATCTTTTAGCCAAACTATTTTATCGCAAATTTTATGCCCAATTTTTCGTCACTCAAATGTGAAAAGTTTACTAACCAAAAGTTTAAACGTATTTGACGCCTGAAAAGTTTGAGAAAAATGAGAATTTAAACCTCAATTTTTTCTCGAGGAATCAAAAATTTGAACATAACCGACTAAACGTCAGAAGAATTGCTCTCGAACGACTAGTGGAGAGCTCTAATCAATTGCAGCCGGCTTCAGTCGGGTGGGCGGGGGGAGCCCAAATGGGACTAAGAAGTTCAATAGTGGGCTTCAAATAACCACATTAGAGGTTAACATTTACAACTACTAAGATTCAAAGTGAAAATTGGCACCAGTTTCAGCGCACTTTTCATTTGACTTTCAGTATTAAATTGCCACCAATTGAGTTCAGCTGCTTGAAATTGTGATTGAGAGAGAATTTTAGATCACGCGAAACACAAAAATTCTAAGGCGTAAAAGTCACTCGAAAAGTCAAAACAGTCGAGCGAAAAAAGACAGAAAATTGCAGAAAAAAGACACACACGTTTACAATAATTGCTTCTCTACGAGAGCAATTAAAAATGTCTATACAACTAGCCAATAACTTTTTCACGACCTTTTAAATGATATCACTCCTCTAAGTCTCCGCAAAAATCTCAATCTATCAAAATGTGGTTTTAAAAAGCCTGGCTAGCTTTAAATTCGTAATTCCCAAATAAAGCAGGAGAGTTCAAATTGAGGGTGGAATGGAAAATGAGAGTTTCAAAACAACTAATCTGTTGAGGAACAAAATTTTAAACAAACTGCATCAAACATCAATCTAAAACTAAATTTTTAAAAGATATAAATATGAACAGGAAAATACTAAAAAATGCAAAGTCATTAGGGTATTATCAATTGGAGATCAAACATGCATCTGAACACGCACAATGTTTTTAAGAAAAAAAATTGATAAATATCAACTAACAATTGTCAAAGAGGCTATGAACCACAATTTACTTTAAAATGAAAACAATTTTCCACTTGAAAAAATAGACCTATAATTATACCGCACTAGGCCAAACGGCGCAGAAACCTGACTGAAGACAATGAACGTCCTGAATTATTCAAAATTTAATATGCAGCTCGATTGAAATTTTCAAAAATTGAATGTTTCAAAATTTCAAAAACGCAACTTGAACCTGAAGCCCGGTGTATTTCTTTAAATAGATAAAATTCTGTCATCTCTAACTGTCTACAGCCAGGCATTATTTTCTAGGGTTCAGCACTGGTTATCAGAGGTTAAATGTGTTAAAATTGGCTCAGAGCTGACAAGTCTGGTTGTAACTC
The DNA here is from genome assembly GCF_964194025.1 of Convolutriloba macropyga. NCBI lineage: Eukaryota > Metazoa > Xenacoelomorpha > Acoela > Convolutidae > Convolutriloba > Convolutriloba macropyga. The sequence continues at coordinate 34,822,681 of NC_134468.1, read as the reverse complement.
CAGGTAGCATCCTTAATTAGATGTGAGCTTTGTGTTACGTCCAAAACTTTTTGAAGAAGGATTTGTAGGTCCATTTTCGTCAGATCAAATTTGGCGGCTAAGCTCTTAACACATCAAATCAAGCTACTTTTAAAAACATGAACTAATCGAGAAACAGGTTTTTCAGCTTGAGACAGGAACCGGTTACAGATGTAAGATCGTTACCTGGAATATAGTACAACAGGGACAGCAATATGAAGCGCAGCAGTCAAACAGGATATTGCCATCTACTCCCTTGGCCTCCCTCATCATCTTCCTCCAACACGGCAACACCACGTAGTTCAGGAGCGGGATGGAACTCAGAATAAGACATCGGTACCCATCTCCCTCTGACAACACCTAAAACAAATTTTTTATCAAATTCTGCCAACGCCTAAAACGATTAGTTTCTTTTATTGTGTTCTATGAAATGAAAACCACAGCTGAGTTTAGATTAGAGGACTCGCACCTTCTATCTCTAGGCCTGCTATCGTTGCTCCAAAGCTCAGCTGAAGTAGCATTAACTTCAAGCTAATCTAATACAGAGCCACACCTTACTTTGTATGAATGCTGCATCAAAATGAGGCGGAGAAGAATATCAACAAACTCCGCCTACACGTTTGTTTTCCGATGTGGCGTCTAACAAGAAGTTAAATGGCAGAAACCAATTCAAAGTAACATTAGGAAAATTAGCATTTTCAGGGAAGATACGTGCGGGGTAGGGGAAATAAGGGAGGGGCATAACTTGTAAGGAAGTATCCAAACCACCGAAATTTGACCGTGTGTTTAGGCTTACACAGCAGAGTGGAGTGGTGGGGGGGGGGGGGTGGGGGGGTACGGGGGTGCACAATCAGAGGTGAATCGCATATGCTTAGACACCAGTAAGGTTCTAAGAGATTCGCTTTGCAACTTAATGCCATCGGGCTTTATCTGTTTATCCCCCCTTTCTCTTTACGAAAAACCACTAAAATTAGGTAGTCCACTAAAAATTTCGGGAATCTAAGGGTCTGAAAAAAGTCTCCGAGAAAAGCACGCTAAGAAGCGCAGCATGAAGTGTTTCTTCTGCGTTTGATCACCAGCAGCTAATTAAAGCAAGATTTTCGAGCTTACAGTGACATGTTGAAAGTTACGTCAATTTCTCGATCATTGAATGCTATAATGCGTTGAAGTAAGCCCACTTGAATGCAAAATCATACAATGTCTTTTAGTATCAGAAGAAAAAGACGCTTGTCTTAAATTATTCCAAGAGGACGTAGATAGAAATAGGAGAAGTTAGCATCATTGCCGAAGGGATCATCATCTTGAAAAATAATGTGTAGCTTGTCATCAAGACGGTTACCGTGAAAAATTGTTTTGGGACAGACATCTATTTATTCAAGACGGACATTTATCCTGCAATAACCTAAACCACCGTCAAAAGTTTATATAATTTACCCCTAGTTTTACCTAGTAATGCAATGCAATGCAGCCTGTGTATTTCAAACGCGCACGACATTGTTGTTCTTTTTTAATCTGTTAAAAGTTAAATGAAAGATGAAGTCGAAATGTATTATACATTTTAAATTTCAAGTGGAGTGATCCATTTTACAGTGCAGAAGACTTGTTCTAGTCACGAGTTAGTTCGTGAAATACAACAAGAAATAGCAACGTAAATTTTGAAGATTTTTTGGATCTATTGTTTCAGAGAGGGGGCGGATTAGATTCGATTTTTCATGATGTCGTGTTAAGTAACCTTGTCGGCTGCAATTCCGAAGGGAGCGAATGGGAAGCAGTAAGAGAGTAGACACAGTTTCCAGTCGCTCACACAGTCCTTGGGGTTCAACAGTCCGTAAGAGAATCCACCCATTTTATCTAGTTGTATTCTGTTATAACACGCGAGAGTTAGTACTAAAAAGGAATAAGCTAAGTATGTTCAAGTAACTGAACACGTACAAATGTGATAAGTAGCAGTAATGCGTATCAAATTACAGTACAAAAATGTACAAAAAGGAATGAATATAAAAGGCGGAGTTTTGTTGAATTAAAATGTACAAATAAGGCTAATTGGAAATTTGAAAAGGAAGGTAAGTGTTTGCTGTGAATTAATTGGTGGATTTATTGCACTAGGCTTGATAAAAATGGAAGCTGCAAATTGCGTGTTGAATATTTTCAGGATCCTGGAAGAAATCAACTAATTGCGTTTTGACAATTGAGATTTGGTGATTTTGAGATTTAATTGGTGTGCAGTAATTGAATCGCGTCAATTTTAAATATTTTTGTGAATATGGTTGTTCCGCAGTTGAGTAATAATTGAGCTAGCGCCGTAAGGTCAATCAAATACAGGTAAATGAGTAGTCGCTGTTGTTGATATTGTTAGATTACAGAACAATAGGACTGGCAGTAGTTGCTGTGAACGGGCGGCAGTTGGTTGGTAGTTAGATAGAGAGATATATAGATTGTAGCAAATATCAGCTGATAGAGATAGATAGATAGACAGAGTATACGAATATTAGAATTGTGTGAGTGAGGTTAGCCGCTACAAAAGCAGTTAGCAAGAAACTATCTGAAAAGAAGTCAACATTTTAAACATCACCCCCCATATCACATATGAAAATATGAGAGCAAGTTAGAAAGTCAATTAAATCAATGAAGGTGCGCACGTGACCAGACCATCGACCCCGTGAAGATTGCCACTAGTCAATTTTGTTCAGCTGTTTATTTAAAATAACAGCAGAAAAGAGTCACTGAACTGTGAACAAGTATCACCAATGCAGTGATGCAAAAGGACGGGCGGAAAGCATAGTGTGAGGCTCGGGCAGAAAAACAAATTCCCAATACCACAAAAACAGCACAGGACAAAAAGATGGTCGTTATTTAATTGCATTCCAGCATTGACCTACGACCTTTTCGCCTACCTAAACATTTTGAATTATTGAATACATGTTGAAAAAATCTCCAATTATCATCAACTCAGTCAAAAGAACCACTCTATCGAGGGAACTGCGTATCACAAAAGTGCCTACCGTATTCCAGGATGTTGCCAACGAGATCGAACTTAAGGTCTGTTTGAGCGTTGGTTGCTCGTTGCAATGTCGAAAAAAATTTCACGCAAAATGTCAATTATATCCAAAAATTGAAACTGTCTCCGTCCGCTAAACATATAATCCAAAAGAATTCCTTAATTAACTAAGAATTATTTGAACAGCTAATTTTTCGTTGTTTTTTATAGTTAAATGTAAGTTTGATAGGTTTCTCTGTAGAAAATGTCTCCAACATGCTGGCGCCCGTTTCAAATTTTAAGCAACCCTTTCTATCTTGATACCTACATTTTATTTCAGCAATTATAAAAACGGCTGAAAGCTACGACATTGCTAAAATAATTCCTATTAGAACAATTGAATTTATATAATAGATATTATGGATATTGATTAATTATCGATGCCCGGAGACTTAGTACGGCAGACTCGTACTACTGACAGAAGTCGATAAGGAGTCTTTAAAATAAAGATGCTCCAGTGAGCACACAGCCGTGTAACCTATGCCCAAATTTTCCGTATCATTAGATGCACCCTGATTCAAAAACCTGTAAAATTGAATTCAACAACCACCTTTTTGCAATTTTTGTTAATTTGTTGTTTAAAATGCTCTATGACTCCACAGGGCAGCATAGCAAAAACCTTAGAAAACTTAAAAAGACAAACGTTTTTTAAGACAGCGACTGATTACAATCCGAATTATTTTTGGACTATAAAAACAATGATTAGACATTACCAGCCTTGCTAGCCGTCCATTAGGAACACGTGATTGTTCCGAATATCAAGGATGTCTATCAAAAGTCAATATACAAAATGTCAATATATCAAAAATAAATGATACATTTTGGATCACTATTGAGTTATATTAGCAAAAAAACCGGCAAAATTTTAATTCAAAAACACTCAATGGAAGCGCGGGTAAAATTAGCCTTCTTTGGAGTTAACAAAGATTGTGTCAGCAGTTTTTAGGTGTGCTAATCCGGCAAATTTAAGTGGTTATTTCGTGCCATTTTTGATTAAAAAGCTAAATTTCGAAAAAATTTAATCAAAAAATTGGATCAAATAGTTCGTCAACACTCAGAGGTAAAATCTTCAGAGGTAAAACGAACAACGAATTGTAACATATTCACCAAAAATGAGAAAAAATGCGTAAAAATACGGATATGAACAAATACAATATTTTTTATTATATATTCTACACTGGACGGGTTTTCTAATGATACCACCCACAACCCTCTACAATTAATATATCGATAAATTGACTGAACAAAAAACCCATTTGAGGATATAGTTCTTCCCCCACTAAAGTAGGTCAGAACAAAAAAAATACATGATGATCGGAACCATTGAGTCCAAAAAGTGAAAGCAATTTCTGCATTTTTATTGTTTGACAAATTGTCAAATGTTATTGTACAAAGACATTTGACATGTAAATTAAAAGCAAAGATTAGCACTGAAATGAAAGCTAGTAGTCGTTAAAATTTCAGACATTTTATCTACAGCACCTGCATTTTATGTTATCACTCTTCAAAATTAGAAGTTTTTATATTAAAAGATTACAGAACACTGCTGAAGATATTGTATTACAATCTAGAATTCTAACTCACTCCACGTTTCACTTGATAAGAAACGCAACATAAAAATGAAAGGTGAGCGGTAACTTGGCGACTGCTGGCTAGCCATATTTAAGATCAATTAAAACGTTGTAAAAGCATAGAAGTATTTTCCCGTCATTTTCAAGAACGAAAGTTGAGAGAAACATTAGAGAAAGCTTTTTGAACTAATTCAAACTTCCTTTTGCAGTATATTTCTTGTTTATCCATTTTTTTCTGTTGTAAAATGATCACTTCAAATAATGCTTCACTGATGATTTTCCCTGCATAACGACGCTATCTTACGTTAATTTACATACACAGTGTAGCTCCTACGCAGCACTTTAAAAGAGACATTTTTGCAACACAGCAACCAGCTTGTTAATATAAAACAATCTGACTCTCAAGCACTGTGTTGGTTTTCGAATAAACGTTTAAAATAATCAAATACTGAACAAAATGATCTTTTCTGATTTTGCCTACCCCCCCCCCCCACACATGTTATAGCATATTGCTTGCATTTCATACACTTACATATACAATTATGCACGAACCGAACGACACTTACAATTCACCGATGCAGCGAAGTTTTGAAATTAACACATTTAGAGTAATTCAAACTTGCTTATGATGTACGCAGACAAATAATAATGCGTATTTTTACTTTTTTTGCGCTTATCTTTCATAGGATTGGCTTTAAGGCAGTTATTTTTTGACAACCGGTAACAAAAAACCATCAAACCGTGTACCGGTGTCGCCAATTTATTATGATTAAAATAAGGGATCCCTATGGACCAAAAATTACATATTTGGAAGGTGAAAACAGACTGGTAGTATACGACTGGGGGGGGGGTTCAAAACATTTAAGATCGGAACACAATTAGGTACTTTGCGGAGTAAAGTAGACGCCCTTATCTAACAATACTAATCAGAAGATTCTCATTAGTGCTAATTTATGCGAAGAAGAGCAGATAGCAAAAACATAAACGCAAAATTTTTTTAGAAAATTTTTTTCATTTTAATCCATCTATGTAGCGCTTTATGTAAATAAAAACAAATAGGGCTAATAATTGAATTGCTGTAAAAACAAAATTCAATGAAAAAAGATTGAAAAAATAGCTCAACTGGATGGATAGCCGAACGCATCCAGAAAATGCGGGCAAGGAAACCTTGAATAACCTTAACTTCAAGCTGCTAAAACATCTAGATGAAAGATTTCGGTGAAGTTATTTTACCGTAGAAATTCAAAAATTCATTTTTTGTGTTGATAGTGACGAGCACAAAAATAAACGCATTAACATGCTTCAAGTAAAAAATTTCTGTGGCAAATAATATTTTACAGAGGGAATGATATTGTCCTTACTCGAGTGAATGATGACACTTTCCTCAAATTGAGAAGATTTTAAAAGTCTTGAAAATCAATTTGACAGTTTTTAACTCGGGATTGTCAAGAAAGAGTATTTGAACTGTGCATAAACCAATTTCCGAAATCTGTTAGCTAAAACAATCTTTTTAAGAAAAAAATATTGCCCAGGATAAGAGAAAATGATAGAAGATAACAAAAGTATATTTGGCATAAGAAAGCAAATGAGGATAACAATTTTTTTATAAAATCACAAAAATTGCATCTTCTGAAATTGTTTCCACTCGGAAATAAACAAATTGAATTCAATTTGATATTTCCTACTTTGATTTCATTACAGTTTCATGTTTTTTTTACATTTTATAATTTATTATTCATTTTATTTAGTATTAAATCTAACTATCAAATTTCAATTATGAATAAATTGCATTTTTACAGGGAAAAAATCATTTGTTCGTTATCAGCAACCCAATTTATAAAACAAACACTCCTACTGTCGGAATCAAAAACAACTGACAGTGAAGAAACTTTCAACTGTTCCTCTTCATGCTAATGTCAAAAAGATTAAAACTGACCAATGAATAATCATCAATAGTAACGTTTTAAATTATAAAATTCTTTACCTATAAAAATGTTTTAACAAATAAGTATTGCTCCCTGATTTTTGTGTTTAGGTAGTTACCGCATACTAACCTGAAAAGCTCGAATGTAACCTAAAATACTGATTCATCTTGATGTGAGTACGGTGACCATCCGCCATGCAACCCAACATAGATAAATAGTTCGGAAAAATATGCGATTTCGTCCACTGAAAACGAATAAAAAATACAGAGGAACAACAAATCTCAAATCTGTGGCTACCAAATTTTGAAATATCGGGTTTTTCAACTCTGAAATTGAATTGACTTATCTAGAGCAACTATAAAGCCTCAAGCAAATCATTTGTTTCAGAAACCTCCGTTATGGCGCATTTGTATTCCACAATAAAAAGAATAAGAAATCAAAAGATGTGAGAAAATTGAAAATTTTTGAACGTGACAAAAACATTTAGTTTTGACGTCATGCAGAATCAGTTGTTTCATAGGCCTTAGCAGCATCTTGAAAAATTCACATCATCTTGAATTTGAGTTGTTGTTTTAAAATGGCAAGATCATACACAAATTTCAGCTCTCCATTTTTCTCAATTCAATCAGTTATTCTAACTTATTTTGCGTGTCAAGCAATTTCTCTTCTACAGGTCAAGTTATAATTTTTTCTGAGGCGTTTTATTCCGATTGCGTGACGTTCTAAATGATTACAGATCCAAATTTACGCTGATCAGTTAATTAAGAAAAAAAGACATCTTTTAAATTTTTCAGCTCGAATTCAAGAAATTAACTATGAAATAATTGTCGCTTCAATAGCTTTCAATAGATACCCTCCTCAGATCTTTGTCCTGTAAATGCTCCAAGAGGTCAAAAATGACAGAAAAAGTCAGGCTAGGCTGGCTTAGAAGCTCCTTCCCTCAATACGTGAGTTCGTAATCAAAATAGAAATTAATTGAATGAAGATATCGAAAACATTTGCAAAATTCTAAACATACAACAGGGCATTTTGTTGAGAAAACTTTCCTAATATCTCCAACAGCTTAATAAATTTTTAGTTAAAAAGTTTCCAATTTTTCTGGTAGCTTAAAACAGACCAGTCTTTGTACGCGCATGCTCATGAAATCATTCAAGCAACAAAAAGGCGCCGATTATTAGACGCCCGAAGACTTGTGATTGGCAATTGTTGCTGGAAAAAAATCTAGATAGCTGACATCTTTGATGCCAATAAGTGAGTTTACAGCAGTAAATTAACCAAAAAAAACAACGAGAAAGTGGGTCCTTAAAAGCAAGATTGCTTTTAAACACTGGCACTAATTAAGCATTACTGCAAGCTTAGTCTATTTCAAACTAATCGTTAATATTAAGAACAAGGACTTTAAAAGATCACTGGAAGCTTTCAGCTTTTCAATAAGACAAAAATTACTATCAATGGACTGATCCGAGGCTCAATTACCAGAGGATTGCTAGAGCATCAATGACTTGAAAACGTTACAAAGTCAACACGGCAGACTTAGTCTGTCATTAAGTACTGAATACAGACATGCAGTGAAGTATGTTTACTCTGCGTAAAAAGATTGTCTCCGTAAGATAAGCTCTGTACCATATAATACCAGCAAAACAATATGAAGAATAGAATAAAATCAAAAATCCTTTATAAGATACACTCGGAAAAAGGGCGAATTTCAAGGGGAAAAAATACTGCCCAGGATACGAGAAAATGATAGAAGATAACAAAAGTATATTTGGCATAAGAAAGCAAATGAGGATAACAATTTTTTTATAAAATCACAAAAATTGCATCTTCTGAAATTGTTTCCACTCGGAAATAAACAAATTGAATTCAATTTGATATTTCCTACTTTGATTTCATTACAGTTTCATGTTTTTTTTACATTTTATAATTTATTATTCATTTTATTTAGTATTAAATCTAACTATCAAATTTCAATTATGAATAAATTGCATTTTTACAGGGAAAAAATCATTTGTTCGTTATCAGCAACCCAATTTATAAAACAAACACTCCTACTGTCGGAATCAAAAACAACTGACAGTGAAGAAACTTTCAACTGTTCCTCTTCATGCTAATGTCAAAAAGATTAAAACTGACCAATGAATAATCATCAATAGTAACGTTTTAAATTATAAAATTCTTTACCTATAAAAATGTTTTAACAAATAAGTATTGCTCCCTGATTTTTGTGTTTAGGTAGTTACCGCATACTAACCTGAAAAGCTCGAATGTAACCTAAAATACTGATTCATCTTGATGTGAGTACGGTGACCATCCGCCATGCAACCCAACATAGATAAATAGTTCGGAAAAATATGCGATTTCGTCCACTGAAAACGAATAAAAAATACAGAGGAACAACAAATCTCAAATCTGTGGCTACCAAATTTTGAAATATCGGGTTTTTCAACTCTGAAATTGAATTGACTTATCTAGAGCAACTATAAAGCCTCAAGCAAATCATTTGTTTCAGAAACCTCCGTTATGGCGCATTTGTATTCCACAATAAAAAGAATAAGAAATCAAAATATGTGAGAAAATTGAAATTAAAATTTTTGAACGTGACAAAAACATTTAGTTTTGACGTCATCCAGAATCAGTTGTTTCATAGGCCTTAGCATCATCTTGAAAACTTCACATCATCTTGAATTTAAGTTGTTGTTTTAAAATGGCAAGATCATACACAAATTTCAGCTCTCCATTTTTCTCAAGTCAATCAGTTATTCTAACTTATTCTGCGTGTCAAGCCATTTCTCTTCTACAGGTCAAGTTATAAATTTTTCTGAGGCGTTTTATTCCGATTGCGTGACGTTCTAAATGATTACAGATCCAAATTTACGCTGATCAGTTAATTTAGAAAAAAAGACATCTTTTAAATTTTTCAGCTCGAATTCAAGAAATTAACTATGAAATAATTGTCGCTTCAATGGCTTTCAATAGATACCCTCCTCGGATCTTTGTCCTGTATATGCTCCAAGAGGTCAAAAATGACAGAAAAAGAGTCAAAGAGTCAGGCTAGCCTGGCTTAGAAGCTCCTTCCCTCAATACGTGAGTTCGTAATCAAAATAGAAATTAATTGAATGAAGATATCGAAAACATTGGCAAAATTCTAAACATACAACAGGGCATTTTGTTGATAAAACTTTCCTAATATCTCCAACAGCTTAATAAATTTTTAGTTAAAAAGTTGCCAATTTTTCTGGTAGCTTAAAACAGACCAGTCTTTGTACGCGCATGCTCATGAAATCATTCAAATAACAAAAAGGCGCCGATTAATAGACGCCAGAATATTCGTGATTGACAATTGCTGCTGGAAACAAAACTAGATAGTTGACATCTTTTGATGCCAATACGTGAGTCTACACCAGTAAATTAGCAAACAACAACGAGAAAGTTGGTCCTTAAAAGCAAGATCGCTTTTAAATGCTTTTAAATACTGGTACCACTTAAGCATTACTGCATGCTTATTCTATTTCAAACTAATCGTTAATATTAAGAACAAGGACTTTAAAAGATCACTGGAAGCTTTCAGCTTTTCAATAAAGACAAAAATTACTATCAATGGACTGATCCGAGGCTCAATTCCCAGAGGATTGCTAGAGCATGAAAGACTTGAAAACGGTACAAAGTAAACACGGCAGACTTAGTCTGTCATTAAGTACTGAATACAGACATGCAGTGAAGTATGTTTACTCCGCGTAAGAGGATTGTCAATGTAAGATAAGCTCTGTACCATATAATACCAGCAAAACAATATGAAGAATAGAATAAAATCAAAAATCCTTTAAAAGATACACTCGGAAGAAGGGCGAATTTCAAGGCAAAAAATGTCACAGTAACAGAGCACGATTCAAGGCAGCTCAAATATGGCCAGAAAACCAACCTACGCTGAAATTATGGTAAAATGAAGCCTTTTAAAATCACATTTTAATATAAACCATTTCTTGAATGGAAAGTAAACAAATAGTTCTGTAAACAACTCATGTATATACTGTCGAACAAGAAAATCAGTTTACGCTAGCGGCATAAGATATTAATGGCGACCGTTTCTGTATCGGAATTTGTGTCCTGGAACCCCCAAGCTACACACAGAGGTGGGAGGAATCCACATAATATACAGCATACAAGCTTAATTGAATTGGATTGAGGGGACAGCAAAACAGAGAATGGATGGGGAATAGAGAACTGGTAATAATAGAGGGCCAAGGGAGCAGGGAGTAGCTTGTTGGAGTGGAAAGAGGGGTGGAAAGGAAAAAAGAGAAGAAATTGAAACTCTTCAGCCGGGGAAAACAAGGACGCGGCGGAGGCTGGCTTGCAATTGGAATACACGCGAATGAACATTAACAAACCAAATAACCAAATACTTGTAGATTCTTGTCACCACCCTTAAGCAACCATCCCACTTAGTTAAGTAGCAGTTGTCTTAAAAATCCTCCAAACGTCTTTTATTTTCACCGAAAAATTTGTACACCCTGTTAGAAAGCACAACGGAATCGGTAAGCGCATGAACAATACATACAGCATTGCTCAAAAATCATATTCGAAGATTTTCGATATTACTGTATGAATTAAAAACGGCATTAGCTCAGAGTGGATGCGCGTAACCATTAGTTAAATTCGATACAGAAGTACATCTGCATAACACTACACCTGCGCTTAACCTGGGAGATGGGTTATAGTGTAGTATAGTATAGTAATGAAAAGCAATGGAAGTAACAGCCACAGCAGAAGATATTATTCATTAATAATCAATTTTCCTTCCTCTATAGCGCAAGCAACCAACCTACTAACCAAAAAATGCCGATGATGAGAGGAGAGAGAAAAAGCAGAGAGCTTGGAAAGAAAAAATGGGAAAAAGATAGAAAATAGTAAAAATAGATAGAGCAGATTAAAATCCACCTCCACGTCTGCACACAGCTTAGCGAAATACGATGGTATGTGCAGAGAGCGTAGCAGATATACACTACACCGTGGAGAGATATAACACCGTGGCACAGTGCGGAGAGGGGAAAGGGAAAACAGACTGTAGTGACGTCAGCAGTGATTCTCTATAGATAGATAGCTAGATAGAAAGGAAGAGGGTTGATTGATACATGAGTGGTGAACTCATCTTTCGCCTTTTTATGTTGCAACAACGCATCATGCGTGCAAATATAACACCAATCAAAAGCATTTTGAATCCCAGACATTCTTTTATAAACGAGCCATTCACTAAAATGTGCTGCTTCAAAATATCTCTAGTAGGCGCTGACAATCAAAGGTCGCATTATATTATCATCACACTTCAGAAGCAAAAGCATTCGAGTAAACACAGGTCAAAAAAGTTCATATTAGGGTTAAATCAGTAGGTCAGGAAAAACCGCTCGGTGATCAAAAACTCATATCTAACGCATTCTCAATTCTCAAATCCTTCAAATCACAATTTTTTCGTGGTGATAAATGATGACAGATAATACTCAACATAGCGAATCTAATTGGTGAGATAAACTAATGTACATGATTTCAAAGTTAAAATGATTAATTAATGGCTGTTGTATAAATAAAACGATAATCAAAAATGAACGTGAAGATAAATTTTCATGACAATTTAACTATGGAGCAGCCTACCATCATAACACCAGTTGCAAAAATGCCCCATTGCAAACAAATAATATATTGAAACTAGTTCCACTTCAATTATGTCAACGCAACGTTCCATGCCCTACTGAAGGGATGTTAAAACATTCAGCACCACGGATATTCACACAGACCCTCTAGTTGTGGCTTCTGGGCCATTTTTATTGTCAACAATTTCTATACATCGTAAATGCTCCAAAAATAAAAACACTGCCGTATTATAACAAACAAGGGTTATGAATTTTGGTATCAATTATTTTGAAACCCGAACAAGTCATAAAAAAGCTCTTTCAACTTTTTTTCCAACAAATGTTCCAATACTTTCATGCAGATTACACAGACACGGCGGTGTCAGATAGAACTGATAGCTTGACAATACGGACTTCCAAAATATATATACTTGCACAGGGAATCAAGGGATTTGAGACTTTGATTTTGATCTTTTGGTTAAAAACGTTTTTGAGCAAAAACAACCTTTATACAGACAAACGATATTGCAGAAAAATTTGCCTCAGCTATAAATTTTGTCTTTCAGATTGCTTTTTTGAGAGCAATCCAAAACTTGAAAAACAATTAGCGGAAAGATGGGTTTCAGTTCGCCATGTATTAAGTGAAGTGCTCTCATTACGCTCTATTTGTAGCCATGAGAATTTTTTCCACAAATGTAGCAATACTGTACAAAGCAGCAAAATTGTTTCGCAAAATTACTCACTTCCCAAATTTATCGTTATCATTTAAATTGTTGCTAAAGAATAAAGCCAAGCAAAAATAAATTTAAAGAATGGATGAAACTAGCATGCAGAAATCAAAATAATTTCGAGTCACGTGATTAAAAAGCTGTCGAATTATGTACAACAAAAAAGTGAGAAAAATATAGCACGTCCTGAATTAATTCAGAGAATTGAGAACCTTTCATGCCTGACGACGTGGCTGATTTGCTTACAAGAGGAATTTGTCTTTTTCGTTGATGTAACCATCGAATTTTGAGATCTAGTGAAGAAGTCGAATAATGAATGAGCAGACTTAGCTGCTCCTAAACGCGCCATCCTCTTGAAAAAAAGTAACAATAGAGGGACAACGGGGTCATAAAATGAAGGCAAAAAGGCTATTTTAAATAGACTTTTGAAATTTAGTTCAGTCAACGCATTAAAAACACAACTAGCGTTTTGACATCTTTCAACAGAAGGAACTATGAAAAGCACAAAACACTATTCATGTAACTTCAGACGAGTTGGAGCAATGAAAATGAACATTCTCATTGCATTGTGAAAAAAAGCACCTATCAACATTTTCAACAAAAGATTGACCCCTGACTGGCAGTTAAATGTTTCACACTGTTTAAACAGGCAGGACAGTTGGTTGTAAATAGAAGCAACGTTGTGAAAGCATTACCTTGATAATCACAAACGAAACCCAACGAGAAATGAAACAACGGATGCAAATGTTTCTCCGTGCTCTGCATTCAGTGAAGTGTTTTCATCCTCTTTAAAGTACTGAGAATTTGTTTCAATTACGCAGTTTCAAGTGAGTAATATTACACTGATTTCTTTTGTTTATTTTAATTTTTTGATTGTGACTAAAACCTGCAGCCCGACAACGAAATTGTCCAATTGCCCGCCAATTTCTTGCTGAGCAGTCCCCATAAAAGCATAAAAAATAGAATGAACTAATGAAAAACAGCAAAAAGACATCAAACGAAGAAGATTAGTGTTGCAATGAAATTAGCGGAAAAAGGCGGAAATACAACTCAACGAATCTTTCAAAGCAATTGAAAATTAACAGTTTACAAAAAAACAACAACACTTCGTATCTTGTAGCTATGGTGGTATTAAACTCTTTGGAACAATACATAATTCATATCTGAGCAAAGTAAGCGCCCCACAAAAGTACACACTAAACGCTATTATAATAAATGCCAACATAACCACGGGGACTGGAAATGAGGGAAAAGAATAGCAAAGTGGGCTTCTGAAAAAATGGCATCAAATTTTCAGGACAAAGATAAAGGCTCGTTCAGCAGAACAAGCTAAAAAAAGTGCAGTAATAAAAGTGCAAAGACTCATTTATAAACTTCTGTGAGACAATGCCACAAATACGGAAATTGTTTCGAACAAAATTTTGCTAACGAATCTCTTGAACGAATGCGATAGAACAATGTCAAAGTCGATATAACCGTTAGGTATATTTGAGAAGATTGAATCAGATGACATACATTTAAAGTAAGCACTCGATACCTTCAAGCCAGAAGTTTAAAACTTGCTTGCTGAGAAGGGTATCGAAATAAAAAAAAACACAAGGTGACAAAATATTTTACTTTGATTTAATTCAAATTGTCATCAACGAAAAGATAAATCAGTTTCTTTTTTTAAAAAGAAGGAACAATAAAATGGAGAACAATAGAGCCGAATAAAAGTCAGAGTTCAAAAAATAATAAATACAAAATCGTCTAAGTAAAAAACTTCGGCTGTTAAATGAAACCTAAAATTATATAAAGCTTTGCCTCATTACAACGGAAGACAATGGTATATAGGGACAGAACTAAAAATCGAGTGATATTATACCAAGTACAAATGTATTAGAACAAAAACAGAATCCCATTAACTGATTACCGCAATTGCAATTAGGAATTTTTAAATATCATTCGTGATGAACTCAGCCGGTGAAAAGAGAAACAGTGATTATTAGTCATGATATTACACTTCAAAAATCTCGCGCAGAACTGTTTCGTCTCTATTCCAAAGAAGATTTTTACGTTCTAAAAGCAAATTACCATGGTAAGGCTATGAGCTGGTGAGGCCATGGTGCAAATTTGACTGTGAGCGCAGACCTTTAAAGACAACGCTGAAAAAAGATAAAAATTATCTGAATTATACAATTAGGAGCTTACTACTAGCAGACTGAGTTGACGCTGCTTGTATCAACTCATATCAGTACTTTTAACTGGTTGAACATCTAACATTTTAAATAAAATTAAAACTCAAAATTTAGTGTTCCGACACCACTTGTGGGGGGGGGGGATACTTTATTATCAAATGAGTTTTTTGTTCAGTCAATTGTGGCCGATCGATATATTCATCGTTGAGAAAGGTATCATTAAGAAGCACGTCCAGCATAGAATTCGAAACAAAAAAGATTTTTTTGCATTTCACTTTTTCGAGGACTTATCGAGGTTTTAAATTTTTTGCGAACACGGGATATTTGGCATGATTTTGTTGACTTTTAGCGTAATATTTGTTCAAATTAACACTTTCTCTATGAAAAAATTATTTCAAAATTACATTTCACGCTACAAATTGCATCAATTTGGTGTTTCTTAGAGACGAACGGAGACAAAAAAAGGCTAGTTCTGGTCTCACAGAGAAGTTTACTATCAAATATTTCGAATTCTATTTGAGAGCTCTTTTTTTAGAAAACTTTTCATATTTTTTGTTTATTTAAGTCACTTAGAGACTAGTCACCTTTCATATCGAGGTTACGTTAATTGCAAACTTTATTTACAGTCAGATGATGCCCCATAAACAAAATATTAGTTTTCAAGGAATCGCTCATAATTTTTGGCTACGACTCTTGAGTGTTCGTAATGTTTACTGAAATTTTGATTTTCTTTGAGATTTTACATAAATTTTGTAGTCGTATGGCGTTGACTCGTTTACTAAAAGTGCATCAGGCCTTCTAAGGAACATTAAGTGAACCTATCTAAAGCTTCGAGTGGACAGTTAATGGCTGTTAAGACTTTAAAAATAATTTTCCAAAAAAATTTTTTCTTGAACGTTAAACGATCTTAAACTTAATTTTGTGAATAGGACGTCAGTCTCAGTAAGGACAGGACCCCTTCCTTTCTACTGCAACAAAAATAAGTCGGATCAGCGGTTTTTATCTTCTTATTGGTTTTATGACTTGGATGCCACGAGTTTTCATATATATTTTTTTGTATTTTTGGACAATCTCTCAATTTTGGTTCCTTTTGAAATCTTATTACATTATTCCAAAAAACGAGAGTTCCCATTGGCTTAGAGATGACGTTAAATGAATCATGGATAAAGTTTTCAGAGAAAAGCTTATGGTTTAAATGGCTTCGACACTTTCTTCTCGCACTTCTCCACTAAACTTTTGGTTTTTGCCAGTATTTGTTATGTTTTAATAGTCATAAGACTCATTTCGATGTCCTATTGATGACTTATGAGCAACAAACAGCATTAACTTCCCATCGAGGCATAAGTTAGCGTATTTATTGACTTCCGTTGAAAGCCACTGAAATTAATGGCGTTGATACTACGGGTTTTCTCAAAAACTTCGTGGTTTTAATATTTTTGTTAATATTTCTTGATTTTGAAGTTTTATTGTTAAAGAAACAAGAATCCCATTGCTGTTAAAAGATTAAATGAAAAAAAAGTTTATTCAAAAATTAATTTTTTAATGGCTTCGACACTTCCTGTTTTTTTTTAATTCTTTATGTAGTCGTAAAATGCTGAGAGGTCTCATAAGCTTCTAAATGAGAAAAAAAATGAGTGATACTACTCAATTCTGCCAGATTATAGGAAATAGTCTTAAGTTTGATACAATTTTTTTTAACTTTTCAGTTTTTGTTGTTCTTTTCGTCAACTTGTAGCTTATTCTCATCATTGATAGGTCCCATCCAACTCCTTGTAATTCAAAAAAGTTTCTACTGATATTACCTGGTAACTGATGTATTGTTTGTTGGAAAATATGCGTTTTCATAAATGTGTTGTGAGTGGTCAATATTTGTTTTTTTCTTTTAGCACATTCGCGTAAAAACAGAGTCCAATTATTTTCAAATGAGGCCCACATGCTTTCAGTATAAATTTAGCTAAATCAGATAATTAAGAGTTGAAATATAAAAACAATATTCAGATATTAGCTGATGATTTTGATGGCTTCAATAATTTGTGTTTTCCCAAATTGCTTGTAATGGCTTCAATAATTTGTGTTTTACCAAATTGCTTGCCATTTACTAAAAAGTTTTCCCAACTCAAGTTTTCCCAAATTGCTTTTTAGTAATTATATCAAGAATTATTTTGTTGAAAGCTAATGATTTTTAAGATGTTTGAAATTACTTGGTTTGAAAAATGTTGATTGATTTTTGAATTTCGCCGGATTATTTCTTTCTGTCGACTTGTTACCTAGTCTCATTAAGGAAAAGTACCATCTGCTGTATAGTTAGAAAAAACTAAATTTGTGTATTTAAGGTGTTATGTGATTGCATTTGGACGTTGTTACTAGGTGCTTCTGAATTTAGATTTGAGTTTTTGCCGTTAAATTTTCGTTTTTGCTTATTTTGTGTGGTTTTTTTCTCGTAGTCTTATTAATGGCAGATCTCGTGAGCGCTGTAATGAGGTATGGCATTATGTAATTCGATTAGTCGTTTGGGTGTGTAAAAATTTATTTTAAACTCAAACATCTATTTTTGATTCTCTTCATTTGTTTGACAATTAAGTCAAAAATATGTAGATGAGCTTGGGTCGGAACATCATGTGCGAACGCACATTAACGAGACTCCTTGCTTCAGATTAGATAATCAAACTGAAAAAATTATTTTATCTGAGTTTGCAATTAACAACTGGTAATTTTTGTCGATTAGTAGCGTATTTTGCTTCTTGACTAAGCAAATGCTAAAATACAACAATTCAGCAATATTAGATTTTTAAAGCTCGATCAGAGTTATATTTCATAAATTTCTTAATTTCCCAAAAACATCGTGATTAACTGACTAATTATCACAGATCTCAAATGATTTCTTTCTGCTTGTTCCTCAAAATCTGGAAGAATTTGCAAACCAAACAGAAAATAGCTGAAAATTAAAAAAATTGTTTGATTGGACAAAAATGGGTTGAACATATGTCTCCAAAAACAAATCTTTATTTTTTCTTAACTGTAGGAAAGATAACGTAACTGTGGTTCTGCAATACAATCGAAAAAGTTGCTTGTTATCTGAAATGATCGAAGTAAGAACAATTCATTAAAATCGAGGCTAAATTGATATGAAATGGCGCCAAAATTTGCTTTCTTCCGCAAGTTATGATATATCTGAACTCTAGACACAGATAGCTTTAGGAGGGTAACGTATTGGTTGTCCTTTTATGCTATGCAAAAAGCCCTAAATTTTCTTAAATAATCTTAAAAGAACTAAGTTTAGAACAATTTGATCCAAATTTTGCACCAAATGTATGTGAAATGAACACAAAATTCTAGAATCGGAGACCTATAGTTTGATACCAAATATATTAGTCTTGGATGTCCTCTATAAAAAAGTCTGAAAATAAAAATAGTCGGGCTAGCATAAAATTCTCCCTCCCTCCCCTCCCCCCCTCCCCCCCCCCCCCCCCCCCCCACAAAAAAATATGGGAACAATAAATTGCGTGTCATTGAAACCCAATTGAATGCAAACTTATTTTAAATCTAAGTTGAAGAATTTCATCAATATAATCTTAAAAGTCAAGAGAGGTTTATCAACGGGTTCAAACTTGGAAAACTGAACACCGTCTGGGAATTGAAAGAAAGGCCATGAGCTGTTTGATCGATGGCAGCTCTTAAAAGACGAGTAACGGATCTATACATTAATTCCCAGAACTTTCAATTTGAGTTACCTTGCGGTGCATGGTCTAGACAATTCTGACATCTCTGTCTAGATTGTAGCTTGTTCAATGTACTCGTAAAAAATTTTCCCGTAAAAAATAAGTTGAACTGAAAAATAATGGAGGCACTTTTCCAGGCTGAAAAATGACATCTATTTCATCACGCAAATGAGAAATTTACATCACCAAAAATACAAATATCCTTTGCTCAATATTTTACCACAAAGTTGTCATACATTGTTAATTACAATACAGCAACAACAAGTCCCAGCAAGGTGCGTTTGCACAAACTATGCTCGCAAATTCGTCCAACTACTCTTGCTGATAAAAATTAATTCGTGATTCTATTTTAAGCCTCTGTTGCTTCCCGGAGGTTGGTCGCAGAGCAAATCAGCGCTGAATCAGTCTAAAGACATTCTGTTCTTTAGGATGGCCAGTACTCTGTTCATGTCACTATTTACACTGACCAGTCTGAATTATGAGTAAAATTTACTTCATGAAAAATCATATGTTCAGCGTAACTCCCGCCAACAAGGTTTGCTTTATATGCGATTCGAACTTCTGCGTGGGTACTTGTAACAATTAATTTGCGTAGCAAGTCGTAACCACTGAGCTAAATGGGCTTTGTTTTAATTGCCTACAAACCAGCTTAAATATAAACAATGTGTATACTATACTATAGCAATTACTAGTTACAAGCTACAAAAGTATGACGTTACTCTGCTCAGATTTAATTTTGGGGTATGAGTAATTTTCAGACAAAACAGGATAAGTTTAGCCTGGGCGAACTCTATGACCTCAATATAATCATGATGAAGAAATACTGCACATAAAGAAACCTAAAATATTCTGGAGATACAATGCTTCAGAACTGAATTAAGTTTTTTTTAAGTTTTTTACTCTTGAAATGTGCTGGTTCAGCGCTGAAAAGCTCTGCGACTCAAGTCCGGGTTACAAAGTTAAAGTAAGCTAATAAACAAAATAAAAAAAGATGAATTCTAAAAATAATTCTGAAAAAAAGATTAAGAAACAGCCACGAGCAAAGGGATAAAAAAAGCTGAAAAGTAATGATAGAAATAATTGTTAGTAAAGAAGAAGCAATTGACAATCCTAAAATTTGACATTCAAAAATATGAATTGAAATAATTTTTTGCCCAAAAATGCACATTGTTTACCTTTTATCGTTTCGATAATATATTACCAAAGATACAAACAAACAAACCGTTTTCGTTTTCTATAAAGAAGGTTCATGAGAGCTACTTATGATGAAACTATCGGCTCATCAAAACTGAAAAAAGGCAAGAATTCTTACACTTTGCCTTCAATTAAATGATCAAATAATTGTTCCTCTATTTGCTTTTTTGGCTATTATAAACCAAAATTGCTTCCGGTAATTTTGTAGTTGATTGGTTTTGAGTAAAAACTACTTTGAGTGAAGCATTCACAATACATTTTGAAATTATGACCATTTTCTAGGTTGAACCAAAGATTTGATTACAAACTAGCAGGCCCCTAAAAGCAATCTTCAAGAATTTCAAACTTATGCAAGAACATATGTGCACATACCAATGCTAATTTCGATTGCATTTATAGAAAACGGAAAGTTTGTATACGATCTTAAATTCAACGAAAATTCTCCGCAAAATAAAAAAATGAGTGCAATGGCTAGAAATATTGAGCACAAATGCCAAATCTGAATATAGATGAAAGTTCAATATGTGTTCTGTTCTGATGAGAGTGAAACAACCGGCTAACGTCTGAAGACAATTCACTCGAAACGGAAGTGGGGGCTAATGGCGTACTGCCTGGGCGGTAAGCTATAAACTTCACTAACAGCTTAAAACAAACTCGGAACCTTCTATAAATCATTAGTAAAATACAAAGACCAAAATTAGTCCAAAAATTAATTCAGTTTAAAAAAGTGTTTCGAGTGCTTAGAAACGTAAAATTAGACCAAGCAAAAATCGAGCTAAAAGTGAAACAAGTATGACGAAAATCCAGTTCCATCAAAAAAAAATTGGTGGAAACCATCTGATTTAAACCAAACAGATTCCTAAAGCCCAGCTTCTGCCTGACTACCAATCTTATTGCAGTCTGAACAATAAGGAGGCGCAGCAGAGGACGAAGAGAAAAAGAAAAAACAAAGACAGCAGGAAAGCAATAGAAAAAGAAAAGAACCAGAGGATCAAAGACTGAGAGTGGTAGAGGCAGAGAAACAACAATACCGCGAGAGAAGAGAACAGAAAATAAGACAAAATGACGAATAAGAGAAAAAAATTTAAAGAGGTAGAAAAGGGAAGAGGGAATGAGCCAGAAAAAGAATGAAGGCAAGAGACATAACAACCAAAAAGGACAAAAGAAGAGAAACAAAGTGACAGATAACGATAGAGAGGAAAAAGGACAGAGAGAGAGAGAGAGAGAGAGAGAGAGAGAGAGAGAGGAAGAGATAGAAAGAGGGAGCGGAGAGTGTGTGAGCGAGAGAGGAGAGAGTCGAAATAAAAGACGGAGACAGGTTAGACAACCGAGCAAAGAACTAAGTGCAGAAAAAAATTAGAAACATGAAGATAGTCAGAAAGACAGAGAAAGAAACGAAAGATAAAGCAAGAAGATATGAAAGGACAAGACAGCAAAGCAAGATACCACTAGAAATCAAGAAATAAAAGACAGGAGCGGAGAAGCAGAAATCAGATCTTAGACAAAACCATTCTTTAAACTGAATTCAAAATCGAGTAAGATCTTCTGTGAGAAAAGTTTTTGCATCGCGGGCGCAGTAATATCGTAGAGAAATTGTGTGTTCTCAGTATAAATTTGAAAGGAGTGCATAGACCTAATAAGAGTGCATAGAAAAAAAGCAAAACAAGAGCGAGAAAAATTACAATCACGCAAAGACGCGAAGGCAGAAAACAATGAAAAATCAAAGAAACACAAAAAAAGTATCAAGAGAAGGCCAAATTCAGCTCCGCTCAGCTATCACTATTGCAGCTACTTAAAAAAAGGAAAAAAAAAGAAAATTCGCGTTTTTTTGGGCAATGCTTTTGCATCGTTTTCTTTTTACATCAATTTCTAATTGAAATATTTTACAGCTGCGCTTTTTCGGTGACTGACTGTTATTGCAACCCTGTAGTTTAATTTCGGTGCATGAACCGTTTGACATCTGCATTTTCTGGGCATTGACTCTTTTTGCATTTCGGTCAATGACTTTCAATCTGCGCTTTTTCGGACATTGACCTTTTAGAGATCAGCTTTTTTTCTTCTTAACATTGCTGCTCGGGATTTGTCTTCTTAAGAATGCTGCTCGAGAGCGGTTAAACATCCCCTTCAGACGCCTGTTAAACATACTTTTTTGCCTTTCGTTAAATATTGTACATTATAATGTCAAAAAAATATATAGGATGGTCTCTTTCACTTTTGGAGGGAACAGGAAAACATAGAACATTTTTGATTTCTGGCGTTTCAGCTGGTAGCTCCTGATAAAAAAAATCATTATTATCATCGTAAGTGTTAATGGTAAGTGCACCTGTTCCATAAAATTGCTCGTGCTTTACATTAGTAATGTTTTCTGAAAAAGTTACCCGAGGATTTTTGATCAATTCTTTTCCCCTTACATTTGTATAACCATCGGCTAACTATTTCAGTTTTTAATCTCAGAATTCAAACAAATATCTTTCAGTTTTTAAAGATCTCTACGGTACACACAACTTAAAATAATTTCTGGACAATCTGTATAAGGTAAAACAGCATTGTATTCTCAAATAAGTCTTACATACAATCACAATGAATTTAAAATTGATTGTGCAATACACTGGAGGTCACTGACGATTGTGTAGGAATAGATACTGGGCTCCATCAATCAAATTTATCAATAAAGTAGTTCTAAATTATTTTTATTTCTTGAAGTAAGCAGAGCGTTAAAAAAGTTCGGTCTGTAAGGAGCCAAAAACCACACCAGAAAAACAAATCCCTTGCAGTCAATGAACCTCTTGATAGAGTTCTCCTCCTGAGATAAAAAGAGCAGTCTTCGCAACATGAGAAACGTATTTAGCAAACTTGAGCTTATCACCAAAGATAGGAAACTTCAAACTATCGCTCACATCGACTTAAGTTGAACTAACTTTAACTTTTTTCGGTCAATTTAGTTCGAGGATTCGATATCAATAAGTTCCGGTTTGCTTTCATTAACCTTGAGGCCAGCATTGGAGAACTAATTGAGAATATCTTACAGGAAATAGTCGAATGTTTCTGATCTATTATCTTCCAGTAAACAATTGAAATAAATTAATGAGTCATCTTGATAGACTTTGAAAAACAGTGATCCTGGCGCAGCTTCAATGAACTTGTGCAGCCGATATGCTTATTGTTTTTTATGATGAGATCATAGCTGTTGCAATACACTCAGTCATCTCAAATTTCTCTTTGGTCAAAAATTTGAGTGTTTCAGCATCGAGACTGTCTTTTTTTAAAAAAATTTTGATTGCTTTCTTAAATTATTCAGCAAAAACACACTGATAAACAAGCGCCTAAACGCCGCACTGATGCATTAATGAGCCAACATTATTTTTTTGATAACATGAAGTCAGAGAATCAGAATTTCTGAAGTAACAAACCGGCCTGGGTGCCAGCTACGCTCACATCTGTTCATAGGTTGCCATAAATTTTGTCATAATCAGAAACAAATTGAAAAACATTGAAAACAACTGGTCAAAATATGCTTCGTCCAAAGTGGGGGAAAGAAATTAAGGCAATGCTTAAAATCAATCAAGCTGACATTGAGAAACGGTTTGATAAATTACAGCTGCAATCCGAGACCGCCCAAAACGCTCTTCTCACAATTCAGCTCTAAATTTGGGCACAATTATTAGCACAGGTGCGGAATAACAAAATGATACTAATGCCAGAGGGAAAATGAAGACAAATGACCTAAATATTGCAGCCAAAATTTCTCTGTAAACAATCAAGAAAACCACCAGTGGCAGAGTATCAAAAAGATAACAAGCACTTTTTCTGAAAGAATAAAAGAAAAAAGTCAAATTAAATTTCAGATAATATTCTGTCAAGTCGTCACGTTTAATCAACGATGCTTAAACGCATGAACTTGAAAATAAAAACGGGAAGAAAAGGCGAAAATAGCTCAATAAAAATCACACAGGATAGGAGGTGTTAAATTATTGTTTTTCCTCATATTTAACCGGCTACTCTCAAATGTTTAAAGGGGGAGGATAAGTGCTCAACGCACACAATGCCATGCGGCACACTGATAAAAGGAAGCTTATTTGTTTTCACAAAGCGGCAACGAATTTAACAATTCTAACTCTTACGTGCTCATAGGAAATAAAAGCCAATACTTTAGTAACTGTTAAAGAGTGAAATAAATAGACGTGACGCTTGCACGAGGACAAAATTACGAAATAGAGAGGAAAAAATACAGTAACATTTGATATTTGCGAAATGAAAAAAAGCGGAAAATAAAGTAAGTAGTTCCACTAATGGATAAACACAAAAAGTTGCGCGCCAACTTATACTGTAAACAAAAGTAGAATAATAACTATTTACGCAAAGCTCCTTTCATTTCCGCTCCCAAATGTGAACAAATTTTTCTTCACTATTCATTGAAAAAAGGGAGCATGAATAAATAAGTATGTGAATTATCAAGCAAAGCTTCCCTTAATAAATACCATCGACGAGGGACAAACAAAGTGCGCTTTTGTGGTTCGCTCCACTATCTGGTGAAAAAAGCAACGCAACAGTGAAAAACAATTTATGAATAAATTATCTGTTATTTTCACGCACTGAGAAACAATTTGGGCCACTTCTAACAAAACATTAATCGCGAGAATCTGAAATTTGAATAGCGATTATAGATACTATCAATTTGTGTTTTAAAAAATACAGCAATTTACAAAGCATATGGAGCAGTAGATCTCCAAAAAGTTGCAACAGACTGACACTGATATTGAATCAAAAGTGAAAAATTAATGAAGCATATACTTAGAACGATACCTTAAAATCGCTACAATTAAAGAGTATAGTTTCTGATAGATGTTATATTAAACGAAAAACCTGAAAAAAATAAAACCGAAACCATGAAGCACAATTTGCTCACATGAAGCAACATTTGATGCTTAATTTTTGAATCTGATCAAAAAACCAAATCACGCCACTATAAAAACAATTAAGTTAAGCTTGTTCTGAAATACAAAAAGAAGCAAAATTTGACATAGCCGGCCAGAAAAAAGTTTTCTACCTGAATTCTCAAAATACCAACAACATACACCTATAGAACAAAGACAACAAACTCCAATATCTCAGCTAGATTTGGAAATATATCTTGTTTTTGGAAGCTGCCCTCATAACCTTCAATTAGATTGATGACCTTACCTCAATTAAAGTAATTTGAGTCATTTTGAACGTGAGGAAAGTGATTTTAAGAGTGAGTCAAGTCATGGGTGAGCAAAAAATTATTCACGCACATGGAAAGTCGCACAACAATAATAGCGACAAAAGAGGTCACGCAAAAAGCTCAGTCGAAACATTTCATGAAATATCATGAAGAAGCTGCTTGAAGTGAGCGTGACGTTACAGGTCGAAAAAACTCTGAAATAAAAAAAGAGGGCCAATAATAGCGCCACTAAGCTATCGCTAAAGTAGCTATTAATTAAAAAAAAAACTAAAGCCGAAGATTAAGTACGTGAACAATAGAACAAAAGTGCTCTAGGCATAGCATCTCCCTAACTTCCTCTTGATTCTGAGTTAGAATTTGAAAAAAGATTTGGTTGCTGATCTCATATTACCACATGACTCTGATGTTTTAAAATCATATGACCGAGCCAGTTAGATCATTCAACGTTCTCTCTATTTAAACAATTTCTGTCTGAATCAAAAAACGAAATGCCCAAAACATTCCATTTAGCAAAAAATAATTGTAGTTTGAAAGGTAACCGGATAAATTGATACATACAATCCGCAAGTTCAGCAATTTTGATCAACAACCACAGGTCACAGCAATAAGGGTACATTACACATTACTCAGACAGACTTTCTATAACAGCTCATAGAAAGGGAGAAAATCAATACACTGCAAAACTCTTTAAAAAGTCCCATCTAGTTGCGATTTCACCACAACGATCCTGAAAAATATGTACAAATTTCGGGAGCAAATTTTATGTGCTCTCATTTTATTGAAAACTTCTTGATAATCCCAGTTGCAGACAACTGGTTTACTTAGCGCACAAAGTCTAAAAAGCAAATTCGGCGAACTAAAGCAAACTTTCGAGTAAGAGTTACTCACTTCGCGTTCTTTAACTTAACACCGAGTAACTTTCTCTGTAAAAGAACAATAGAAAAAATGAGTGTCAGGACAGTTTACCGAAATCAATTTTACCCAATGCCATTATACCCAATGCCATTTTAATCAATGTCAACTTACCCAATTTAACCTATTGCTAAATTAAACAGAACGATTATTTAGCCGACTATAAAACAAAATTGCCCGTGGGACTTGATATGAAACCGTCACAACCGAACATGGGATTAGCCGACTATATAATTAAATGGCCTGTGAGACTTCATATGAAACTATCACAACCGAACATGGGATTATATTGTCCACAAACATTTTAAAACATCCTTGTAATAGCAACTGCTGATTTACAATTGGATAATTGAACGAAAAGATCAAAGAGGATTGGGTAAGATGGCATTGGGTAAAACGGCAGGTTGCAAAAAACGGCGTAGGGTAAAATGGAATTGCGTGCATTGTCATGTAACCGGAAAAAAAAGGCAATTCAAATTGCATCAAAACTATGTCGAAAAAAGAGAACTTCAGTCACCATGGATATCGGTATGCTGTTAAACAAGATAGCTTCAAAAAGAATTTAACTCGGCTTCAAGAGTCTCAAATATCCGAAATAATGGTTGAACAAAACGTAAAATTCGGGTCAAAATTTTTTTCAAAATTAACTTCTTTAAGAAAAATTTCAAACATATCATTATCAAAACAATTAAATTGGCAACACCCGTCGGTTTTAAGCAGCAAAATTAGCTACAAAGCTTTATCGAAAAACCATATGCCACACTTTGATACTACCAAAAAACAATCTTGGCTGTTACAATCCCCGAGGTAATCGGGGTTAATAATATTATACCAGTCCAAAATTTCTGTTTAAACATCTTTTGGCCGACTGATATCTTTTGCGGAGATATAACTATTGCACTGGAAAGGGCGAATGGATCGAATGTTCGCGAGATATTTTAATCCTTTCATTTCTCGAGAAAAAAAACGCTTTTACTTTTCTTGCCAATTCAGCAACCTAGATTTAATCCAATTCCATTAGGAAAAGATTGCTCCGCCAGTCTATTATACTCTGTCCCATAAGCATTCTGGGATTCTGCTAATCAAAATATATTAATATGAACAGGTAATTAATAATATACAATTATCTATTAAAAAATACAATGAAAAATAATAAATAACAATTAATCGGATATGAAAACAATACGCAGAAACACAATACCGATTCACCTTATTTCAATTTAGAGCTTAAACAGAACAATTTTCCGCTTCACTGTGACTTTTATAGCATTCAAAGTCATCATTATCAGGCACATTTTCTTACAATTCTGCTGGCTACAAATACAAGGAGGTTCGGTAACGTGCGTTCGCAAAAAGTTCCGACCACACTCATCTACATTTTGCACTTAATTGTCTACCAAATGAGGAAGAGATTAAAAAAATAACATGTTCAACAAACAGCTAAATGAATAAACAATCTAGCTTAGAGGGCCAATGAGACCGAACATGGGATTAAATTTTCAACAAACAATTTAAAACATCCCTGTAATAGCGACTGCTACTTTATAATCAGAAAATTGAACGAAAAGATCAAAGAGCATAGATAAACTTGGTGTTGGGTGACTTCGGGCAAAATAGCAGGTTGGGTAAAATGGCGCAAATGAGGAAGAGGTGAAAAAAAATAATATGTTCAACAAACTACTAAATGAATAAAACAATCTACCTTAGAAGGCCGAGTAGAACTCTCATTACTATGACTACCAGAAAAGACAGCGATAAAATCAAACAATTAAAAAATGAACTACGACCGAAACTCGTCGACCAGTTAAAACGTTGCAATTTTTAAAAAATGTCAAACTGATCAGAAACATTATGCATCAACTGAAATCATAGATAAATTCATTTATTCCTCTATAGAGAGTGAATGAGACCTCTCATCCCGCATATGGCAAACGACTACAAAACACAACACGCAGAAGAAAAAATTCAAAATTCGAACAAAAACAGTGTCCCAGCCAATTAATCACTAGCCGACTATATAACTTAATGCTCCATGCGACTTGATATGAAACTATCACAACAGAACTTGGGATTACATTGTCCACAAACATTTTAAAACATCCTTGTAATAGCGACTGCTGATTTACAATCGGATAATTGAACGAAAAGATAGAAGAGATTTGGGTAAGTTGGCATTGGGTAAAATGGCAGGTTGGGAAAAACGGCGTAGGTTAAAATGGAATTGCGTGAATTGTCATGTAACCGGAAAAAAAGGCAATTCAAATTGCATCAAAACTATGTCGGAAAAAGAGAACTTCAGTCCCCATGAATGTCGGTATGCTGTTAAACAAGATAGCCTCAAAAAGAAATTAACTTGGCTTCAAGAGTCTCAAATATCCGAAATAATGGTTGAACAAAACGTAAAATTCAGGTCAGAATTTTTTTCAAAATTAACTTCTTTAACAAAAATTTCAAACATATCATTATCAAAACAATTAAATTGGCAACACCCGTCGGTTTTAAGCAGCAAAATTAGCTTCAAAGCTTTATCGAAAAACCATATGCCTCATTTCGATACTACCAAAAAACAATCTTGACTGTTACAATCCCCGAGGTAATCGGAGTTAATAACTTTATACCAGTCCAAAATTTCTGTTTATACATCTTTTGGCAGACTGATATCCTTTGCGGAGACATAACTATTGCACTGGAAAAAGCCAATGGATCGATTGTTCGCGAGACATTTTAATCCTTTCATTTCTCGAGAAAAAAACGTTTTTACTTTTCTTGCCAATTCAGGAACCTAGATTTGATCCAATTCCATTAGGAATAGTTTGCTCCGCCAGTCTATTATACTCTGTCCCATAAACTGGGATTCTGCAAATCAAAATATATTAATATAAACAGGTAAAATAATAAATAACAATTAATCGGATATGAAAACAATACGCAGAAACACAATACTGATTCACCTTATTTCAATTTAGAGCTTAAACAGAACAATTTTCCGCTTTCCTGTGACTTTCATAGCATTCAAAGTCAGCATTATCAGGCATATTTTCTTACAATTCTGCTGGCTACAAATACAAGGAGGTTCGGTAACGTGCGTTTGCAAAAAGTTCCGACCACACTCATTTACATTTTGCACTTAATTGTCTACCAAATGAGGAAGAGATAAAAAAACAACATGTTCAACAAACTACTAAATGAATAAAATCAAATATTAAATACGACCGAATCTCGTTGTCCAGTTTTTGAAAACTATTGAAAACGCAATCAAAATTGCATCAGAAAAAACGCATACTAAAGATTAACTTGTACTTTATTAAGAAAAAAATGGACTTTTCCTCAATGCAACTTGGTAACAAGTCGACAAGAAATGAGCGAAAGAGCAAAGTTTAATAAAACGTTGCAATTTTGAAAAAATAATGTCAAACTGATCAGAAACATTATGCATCAACTGATATCATAGATAAATTCATTTATTCCTCAAAAGAGAGTGAATGAGACCTCTCATTATCCCGCATATGTCAAACGACTACAAAAAAACGACAAAACACGCAAAAAAGAATTCAAAATTCGAACAAAAACGGTGTCTCAGCCAATTATTCATTAGCCGACTATACAATTAAATGCCCCATGTGACTTGATATGAAACCATCACAACCGAACATGCCATTAGATTGACAACAAACCTTTTAAAACATCCTTGTAATAGCGACTGCTATTTTGCAATCGGATAATTGAACGAAAAGATCAAAGAGCATTGGTAAAGTTGGTATTGGGTAAAATGGCTTCGGGCAAAATAGCAGGTTGGGTAAAATGGCGCAAATGAGGAAGAGGTTAAAAAAAATATGTCGTTCAACAAACTATTAAATGAATAAAAATAGTCTAACTTAGAGGGCCGAGTAGACCTGTCATTACTATGACTACCAGAAAAGACGGCGATAAAATCAATCAATTAAAAAATGAAATACAAAAACTCGTTGTCCAGTTTTTAAAAACTATTTAAACCAAATCAAAATGGCATAAAAAACGTATACTAAAGATTAACCTGTACTTCATTAGAAAAATAATATGGACTTTTCCTCAATGCAACTTGTTAGCAAGTCGACAAGAAATGAGCAAAGTTTAATAAAACGTTGCATTTTTGAAAAAAATAATGTCCATTTGATTAGAAACAATATGCATCAAATGAAATCATTGATAGATTCATTTATTCCTCAATAGAAAGTGAAGGAGACCTCTCATTATCCCGCATATGTCAAACCACTACAAAACGACAAAAAATTCAAAATTCGCACAAAAACGGTGTCACAGCCAACTAATCGTTAAGCTGTTCACTAAGGACATTTTTAGTTACGTTTCTTGCAAATATCCGGCCATTATTGTGATACAGCGAAAAGAAAACAAACCTATAAAATTGGCCGAATATGCAAAAATGACTCATATTTTTGAAGTTTCGTCGTACCGAGCACAATTTAAGAAAAACATGCTTTCGAATAAAAGAGTAGACAGTTTGTTTTGATTTGAAACTTCTGCCAAACCTAATTTCGCCTGTTATAAGTGAGACTACTAAATCAAAAGACTATAAAACAACATTCAATACAGACAGAACTAAAAAAAATCATTTTTTAACGAAACCAGTGTGGAAGCGATAGTGTTGAAAACAAAATCTTCACTTGCGTCTCCTTTGAACATCAAAGTGCTTTTGTAAAACGACTATCTGAAAACAAAAACAAAAAGAACCACAAGAATTGAAAAGTATCGAAAACTCAAAACTCTTCTGAAACAAATTGTCTAATCCCTAAGGACATCACTCGGAAAGTTTAACAAAAAGAGAAAATATTGTTTGGTTCAACAAAACAATTAACCAGATCTCTAAATAATGACGTTAATTTACAAAAAGATTATAAAATTGTTATAGACGAAAATCGGACTAAAAAGAGAAGTTGAAGAAAACAGTTTAAGAAAAATTGAAAGTCAATAAGACCATTAGCTAAAGACTGAGATCAGATATTAGGTTATTTATAAATCTATAGTTGACCATTGAGACACTTTATTACCCGATCTTTGGCATACAATAACAAAAATTAACAACAAATACAGGGCAGAATAAAACTTTAGCAAATTCTGCAAGGAACGGTGTCGCAGCCCTTAAAACCATAAGCTATGAGAACAATATATTCAATTAATAATTTTGCAACGCTTATTTTAGGTAGATTGCTAAGTAATATGATGATTAACAAAAACATAAAAAAAAACAGTGAACAGTCAAAAATGGTCAATTATGCACAAAAATCACAAATTTTTGTATAAAAACTTGTAGTTCAAAAACCAAGAAGCCATTATTTTTTTTAAAAAAATCCGCCAGAGATTAGTTTGTACCTGATATGAAAGAATCTTTGAACTGTATTTTCTGAGAACAAGCTAAAAATTGCCAGATATCAGATAAAAATTGAAGTTCAAAAAATCACTCAAAACTTTCTTAAAACAAATATATTCGATATCATAAGAGACATTAGATAACACAACCGAAAGGATTGTAGAGGTTCACCTACACATTTTGAAGAAGCCATTTCAATCTTTAATTCGTTCAAAGACTGCAAAGTATTCAGACTGCAAGAGTATTCAGACTTCTGTTTTAGTATTCAGACTGCAAAGAGAATAACAATTGAAAAGAAAACAAGAATTCAGTTAAAGTTTTCTAAAACTCTTCTTCAAAGCCATAAAAACCATTAGGTTCTCTGAAAGCATTCTATACCTATAATTGGTATCATTTTTACGTACATGGGAGCTGTCATTAATGGAGCCGAGAATTGAAAAATTTGTCAGTAATCATCATTATCAAACAATAAAAGCAAAATAGTTTTGAAAAAGGCAGCACCAAAAATAAAAATTTAAAGTTTCCCATGGTAAGAATCCATGATGATATCAAACCTCTCTTTGATTTCGGCGCGCGTCTAACAAACCAAATAAGTGTTTCAAATCAAATGTTTGCGAATTAGACTAGCTTTTAAGTGAAATATTTCAAAAAAAATGATGAAATTTGTATAATTATCGAGTTGAATTTGCAAAAAAACGGCAAAATTTCAATTCCAGAAGACTTTTAAGGCACAGGATCCATTTGAGAAAAAATCGTCGAATATTCACAAAATTTAAACCTCGATAACTCTTGGTAAAAAACGAAATTCGATAAAATCTTGCTAATTCCATATTCTAGGATGTACGCGCTTTTTAATGATACCACTCACAAATCTCTACGATGAATATATCGATCGGCCAAAACTGACTGAACAAAAAAACCCATTTGAGTATATAGTTCCTCCTTCCCCATTAAAGTGGGGGTCGGAACAATAAAATGGTTCTACGACATACACTGAGCACTGAAGAAGAATGAAATAAATTCAGTTCCGTGATCTCCTTTAAAAACCCTTTTTTACACGGAGGCAGCTAATGCTCTCTCAATTTATGAAGCTCGTGAGTTATCAGGATCTCATTTCCAGAGCCAGGTCAACTTGCGGACTTTTTCGCACAAACTTGAATGTTCTACAGTCCACTCTGTAGGGAAAATTATGCGGTCATCAGCTGTTATTAATTTAGTGAAAAGCAAATAGACAC
This sequence comes from Convolutriloba macropyga, assembly GCF_964194025.1. Lineage (NCBI taxonomy): Eukaryota > Metazoa > Xenacoelomorpha > Acoela > Convolutidae > Convolutriloba > Convolutriloba macropyga. Next base: position 34,789,976 of record NC_134468.1, on the reverse strand, counting down.
AAAACATTGCAAATTTACAAATACCATTGGACATTTGCTCCATTCATAGAAAGTCTTCGGAACATCAACTTCACCTTTCATACAATACTTCGGGTTTTTTATAGAAACATCTTTGCAGGAGAAACAAATAAACAAAAACAAAGTATATTAATAAACAAAATATACTAGCAGTGTCTTTGTTCCCCAGCAGCGTTTTTCTGATCTGATCTAAAAACTGATAAAACTTCTGTTCTTCTACTTTCAAGGTAGTATTCTCATGCGATCTCTGTAACAGCCGCAAGCACAATTTTTCACAGTAATTTCATTTCTCTGGTACTACAAACAATCTCGTTATACATTAAAAAAAATTGTTCATAAAAATAAAAATAGTGCTGTATATTTTTTGAAAGAAAAATTTTCACGTTTAAACTTAGACAGAACATGCTTTAATTTTTCTTGTTTCCTTTAACTTTTTATAGTGCTCACAAGTCAGCACTATCAGCCATATTTTCTTAAATTCGTGCTGGTTAAAAACATAGGTTTCTTCCTCATTCACTGATGACTTTGCCAGTCGTCATTTAATCACAACTTGTCAAAAGTTTTCATCTCCTGGGGGCTCTAACTCTATAATATTAATACTACGTCGAATATTAATAATACTGACAATTACGAGGTCGGAACAAAAGTGAAAAAAGAATACTACCAAGATATCTAACCTTAATATTGCTTAAGAAGGGTTAAAAGGCGTTTGTATTTATGTTAAAATTTACTGTGAAGATTACAAATTAAAATAATACATTTACTCAATTCTATGAAGGCTAAAGGCATCAAATTGAAAGGTCAGTTCACGTCGACGGAATCTATTGAAAAGAGTGAGATACTTTTCATGGACAAATTTCAGGGAATATGCGCTATATAGATCTTCATAACCTGGGAACTGGTTCACGTCAATTATATAATAAGCACCAGATTCAGACGAGACAATTACGTCAATTCCAAAAAGCATTAAACCACTAATTTCGATAAATTTACTAACAAACTCAATAACCAAGTTATCATCAATGACAGCGTCTTCACGAACACCAATTAGATCGCTCTTGCTTTTAACTTTCGACACATCGGCAGTAGAGAAATTGATATAATTTTTAGGATAAAAATTGGGGTAGAAATTTTTGACGGATGGTCGTCGAACTACAAAAACGTGTTCACCAATGACATATATTTTAATCAAACAAGAACCGTGATTGATAAAAGACTGAAGAGAGAAATAACCAACAGGAGCTTCCCGTAATACCTGATCAAACTGCTGTTTGTTGAAGACCAGCTTCATTCCGTGATCGCCCACTGCATCGACAGGTTTACAAATAATTGGGAAAGTTAAATTATTACAAGTTAAAAACTGATCTGAGTTCTCGGCTGTGACATTTGAATCAATTAATACAGTCTTCATCCAACGTAGTTTATTGTTCACTAGTTTACACACTTCCATGCAAAGATCTTCTGTTTTGATTCGATTCAACAATTTCAACACACTCCCTAAATTGTTCAAAAGTTGCAATTTGGGATGTTCGCGACTTAGCTTCATCACGCCGTTTATAGCATTTTCTCTCTGCTGTGAATTAAACTTCGGATCAATTAACTTGTATATTAGCAAGTCTAGCGACTCAGGTTTTGCATCCTCCAATAATACATAATCTTCACTGCAGACTAATGTCATTTGAATGTTGTGAGGTTTCAGAAAATCATTAAGAATTGGTACCCTAAATTTTGTCATCTTCGATTTTGACATCCAGAGTCCGATACGAAATATTTCCTCCGATTCCATATCAGCTGAAACCATAATTTTACCATTCACAATTTAACTACGACAACAGTAACCAATAGACCAAGATTATCTATTATTATCTAAAATTATGCGAGCTATAAAAACAAGGCAATATGGGACCTTGACTGGAAAAATTAGGTCGCATCCAAATGCATAAACTTACTTTGAGAGAAAGTATTAACGTGAAAGTTCAACCCTCTACCCGTTATTTAGCTCGGCGGGTTCAATTCCTGTGAAACATAAATTTGAGAATAGGTGAAAACCGGAAAGATGCTTCAAGGTGGAAAATCGCGAGAAATTTCCCACAAAGGCAAACATGAGAGAGACAAAATCAATAGTAGAATAAAGCCCTTTGTACCTGAGAATCATGTCATTTGTTTTCTAACATCTATTTATTTTCCAAAAACGAAGCCATTTTATATTCTAACGGAGCGCCAATTCAAAACCAAAGTCATCCATTTGGAGACTAACAATGAAGACAAAAATAACTTTATTATCCAGCATCGAATTCTTGGAAAAAGATAAACACCCAAAAATTCCTTTTCGCTTTCTCATATTTAGCAACAAATAAAATGTGCAAAAGAGCAACAACACAAAAACATTCTGTGCTTTTTTGGGTATCCATAAATATGAAAAGGCGAGCCAAAAATGCCATAAAAGACAACCAATTGCTGTCCGCTCAATTACACTTAGAACCAGAGAGAAAAATCTACCCCTTGTAAGGGGCTTTAAAAGTAAAGAAAAGAATTCAGATATGTCTCCGCATTTTTTATTTCAATTCAGTAATGACACTACATTTGGTCCCATTACACAAAAATTTTAATGATAATAACTTAGACAAACATTATTTATACAATTGTAAGATTTCACACGAGAACAATCTTAACACGCTGGATGAGCACAAAACAAGCCGCTGAAATTTTGATAAAGAATAGTTGCGAGACACGAATTATAGTTAATTCAAGTTCAATAAAATTTTTCAAATATTGAAAGAACAGATGAGAAAAAAATTTTATATCTGTCTGAACACGAAGAATTGCAAAAGAAAAAAACTTAGGCGATAGTTCAATAATCACAAGTCAGCTAAACGTTCTTCAGACAAAATTCGGAAATAAAAAATATTCTTAAAATTTATTTAGGAAGTGATTACTCTATTAACTGAACTGAGGATATGACCGGAGGCTCGGTATGGCGAGTTCACACAATATTCCAAGCCCGCCCATCGGCTGGCTTGTCTTCTTCCAAAACGAACTATTCGAATAGGAGAGGCAGTAGTACAAATTATTCAAATAGTAAAATTAAACAACATAGCTGGCAGATTGCCAGAGAACAGCTGCGATAGCGTTGTTGATCTCCAGCGTTAAAATTAAAAAGATAATAAAAAATAGACTAAAAAAATTCTCCAATTAGCTGCTCTCAAATAACTTAAAATTAGAGTTACAAAAAAACTGAGTTGATATTATCCCTTAAAAAGTCATTCTGAAAGAGGGAAAAAATTTGAGTAAAGTAAGTCACGTAAGACCAAAAACTAAATCACGCGAATGATCAGAAACTCGCTCCACTAAGAGCAAAAAATGATGTCATTCACGCAATTCAGTTGGAATTGAGTGAATGACAATGCCCAACGGGCAGATTTGAAGTGATGGTGGCGTCACTTGGACGTAACAAAACCCCTGCCGACGAAAAAAAATAGCTCGAAGAATCGTGAGAGTGACTTACTTTCCCAAACAACATAACCGTCATGACCTCACAAAAAATTTTTTCTCTCGTTACAATTAATTCTCTACAATAAAGAAATTCTACTTACTTCCAGTTAAAATTATTAAAATTATTTTAAAAGTTCTGCAATAAATATATTTAATGAAAAGTTAACATTGGTGATGAATATTTTTTAGCAATAATATCTTTGAAAACACAAAACACAGAAATACGGAACCAATCAGAATTCATACAAAATAAACCGATATTAATTAACTTTCAGATAAGATTTTATTACCCAAGAAATTATTTTAAAAAATCACTGAAATCTTGAGACTGCAAAATTTTCTATTAATGGAAACATATTTCGAAAAACAGCCAAAAGAAAGAAAACTGAGGAATTCAAAATAAAACTTTACCTAAATCTTCAGTCTCCAAATTTCAAAATTCGCCAACCAAAAGAAAGAATCGGAAAGCACAAGGCAGACAAAATCTTAATCTGAATTGAACATTTTTTTAAAAAATATTGAAAATAAGCACCAGCTATCAAAACTAACATTTCTGGTGTTGGGATTCGAAAGACTTGATATACAGCTCTCTGAGATATCTTCGATCAAATATGCAGTCCATTGTAAAACCGCAATTTTTCAGAGAGATAAAGGAAAAAGATCCGTTCAATCATGAGTATCAGTGACAAAAATGTTAATAATAATTCCAAACAAAATCTCGAAACGTAATTATATTAAATGAAAAAACATAAAATTAAAAAAAAGAAAAAAGCAAAGGAGAAGGGAAAAACTTAAAATCGTAACAAAATCATTAAGGCAGAGCAAATATTATTAAGATTAACGCAACAACTCATGGATATTGGGAAAAAGCGCGACGTTCTAAAGTGGAGGGTAGACACAATGTAAACAAAATTAGGAAAATTGCATCTCAACATTTTTCAGAAATCATAAATCATTGCTTAGTCTTGAACTTCCGTACAATTAATTAGCGACGTTTCTTTTGAAATGAAACATCGAAAACAAAGATTCAAAAAATTGATTTGTTTTGTAAATGTCAAAAAATGTTACAATCCTCATTATGAAACAAATTTTTATTGAATTACAAACACCTACAGGCCAAAACCATGAAATATCAAAAACAATAGTGAAACAACTAATGGTGCTCAAAAAAGCTTAGTTTATTGCATCAAACTAAAATCAGAAAAATTCTACAAAACGATTCAAATTGGTTTTGTGATATGTAAAAACTTGAAAAAGAGAAAGACTCTTGAAGGCCTGGAGACTCGAGGCCTGGTTTAAGTAGAGGTCAAAACCATACACACTGATTACCAAACAGTCGGTTTAAATATGCGAAAAATGGGAAATACTGAAAAAGTTAAAACTAACCAAAAACTGCTCCAATATTGCATTGATAAGGCTGTCAAACGACACAGTATTATCAATACAAGGTTTCAAAATAATGCAGCCTCGGCCAAAAATAAACCATTTAATGACAAAACTAAGCAAGCAAAAGAACCTAAGGAGTAAAAACCATTCTGTCACAAAAAAACAATTCTGTCAAAATAAAAAGTCCTCAAATCAGCGCAGTGCAAGAACCGACAACTTCTCTCCATCACAAAACAGTTTGGGCAGCAATTAGTATCCCTTCGTTCTTAGGTCTAAATGCCGCATGATAAAATAGTAATTCCGAGTATAGAAAAAGCGTAGCGGGAGGGACTTCGGGAACTGCTCAAAGTTTCGGCACTACCTTAAAATTAACATCAAATAAAAAACATCTGTCAAAAAAAAATGTCCAGTCAAAACGAGAAAAGATTAAAGCCACAATTAAGAATGATGAATTACAGTAAAGAGTTGAATACAACATAAGTTAAAGGACTAAAAATTGTTTAAAATTTTTCAATCCTTAACATTGACCAAAACACAGATGGATATACAATAAGATATACATCTAACTGCGCTACTAAACGCTCTCTTAATAATTGGAATCTGAAAAAAATTCGTACAATAGAAATTATTTGAAAATCAAGCAGCATTAAATAACTCAAAAGATCAGTTTCAGATAAAAAACATATTCCGACCACAAACAAGCTTACAAAAAATATACGACTTGATAACACACAATTTCCTTTTGGCATATTTTCACCAGGACAATTATTCACGAGGAGAATACAAAACCTAAGAAAATTTCTATTGATCTTACCGAACTGAAAAATTCAAACAGAGAATTAAAGGTTAATTGACCTCCAAAACTAAGCTCACAAAACGTTTTGAGATTTTTCACTTATGCCAAGAGTGATTAATGATAAAAGCTCATACCATTCATCACATTAAAGTAACAAAATCAAAGAAAAAGTTAGGAAACGCTACGGAAACCTTGAAAAAAAAGATATGTGCCTCATTCATACAACATCAGTTTTTCTGGAAGATTTCATGGGACACCCATGCAAACACAAGTGCAAAAAAATAAAAACAACCAGGTAAGCAAAAATTTCACGGCTAAAGTTGGTTAAATCCATACTTTAAAAAGCGCTTTACAAGATCTGCTTTGCTTTGAGGAGGTAGAGTTGGTGGATTGGTAGTTTTAAACCTAACAGTTTAACACTAAAGCTTGGTAATGCCACTTCAAGTCTGTTTGTTACAGGGGACTGATTTAGTTGACTCTTGTCTATTGGCAGTGGAACTGGTTGTCCCGGTTGTGTTTGAGTAGCCTTTACCTTTCGATTGCGACATGCTGTTTGCTTCCTAATACCGGTTAGTCGTTCTATTTCGTTGTAATTTTCTTTGGATGCCTGACAATTTTATGAGCGAGTATGGGCTCAGGGTCTGACTGTTTTTGTTGGCTACTAGTCCATGGTCTTTTCCGTGGTACGAGATCTACCTGTTCAATTGAACATTGGCTTTTATCCCCTCCATTTGCGAGCGTCTAATTTCTTAAAGTGTTGGGCATTCTTTCTGGTTGTTTTATGGTAGTTGTAGTGTGCAAAGTTTCCATAATTTTTGTTCCATATAGGAGACAGTTCCTACTAGATTCTTTTTTCGGTTCTTTTTGAGTTCTTTCACATGATGATAGCTCGGTCCATTGCTGTGTCCGGATTATTTAATTGGGCTTAGTGTGTTGGTTAAAAAACTACGAATAGTCATTTTAATTCATTGTTTCTGTGACTTCTGGTGCGGCTCTTGACTTCTGTACCACTCTCAACTTTTCTGTCTTCCCTCTGTTCCATCGTAAGCATGTGTTCCTACTGCATCAGTTCCAAATAATCTAAATAGAGATTCTTTTTTTGACCAACTTGAAAAGTTTTGGTTTGGACTGGTTGATGTTTCCTAGGGGACTGCTTGAATTTCGTCCGAGAGGGATTTCGATAGGTCTGAAGTGGTCCGTTGAGTTGTTAGTCTCATGTGATATCCGTTGGAATCTTATGTTCGTTAGATACTGAAATTATGGCCATCTAATAAATTTTCGCATCCGAGTTTTTCTTTTGCCGATCTAATTGCTCTTTTCCGATTACCCTACGATCGTCTATCGGTTGCGTATATTTTTATATTCCCTTTTGAACAAAACTTTTTTGAATGCGTAACCTGTGAATAAACTGCACTGCTCCACTCTATGTTAAGTGGAGTTGAGTGTAGATAGCAGTATATTGTTTGAAATATTACTAGGTTTTTATTAATAGCGTTGTTATATACTTGACTGGTGATATACATTGAATATCTGTGGATAAACACTAGAATCTTTTCTTCGTTTTTGGTGTTTAGTTCGGTTTTGCAAAATCTAGTTAAAACTCTTGATTAGGTTTAACTAACTTATCTAACTTTTTGTACTGGCATTATGGGGTTGCATATTTTGTTCTCAGCAATTTCGGTGCATGGTTTGCACCCCTCTGCTCTTCCGAGGAGTTGTCGATTTTTCTTAGACAATCATGATTTTGTGACATATCAATCATACTGAGTTATCCAGGATGAACGTTGTGAAATACTTCAACGAGTGCTGGTCTGAGCACTGTAGGTATAACTATTTTTGTCTAGACAAACGCAGCCATTAGTGATGTGCAGGACCATCCACCGATTGTTGTGATATCTATATCGGCTGAATTTCCATAATCGTTGTCTATCTTGTTTGTAAATGCAATTGCTAATTTATCTGAAGAAAATATCTTTTGTTGTCAGCGACGCTGTGTTTGTTGAAAAGACTGATGTCGAACTCCTATTTCTGATATCTCTTCTGGTTGATCAAGGTGGAGGTGTCAGATCGGTTGCATTCGGGTTCTGTCACTCTCTGTCTCTTCTTCAGTTTGAGGCGTATTCTGTACGTCAATTCCTGTTTCTCTCGGGGGGTAAGCTTGTATATTGTGTTGTTTGTAGTGTCTTCTTCCATAGTAACATTGATTGCTGGTCATGGCTCATCTGTTTTGTTTGACATCACGAATTGTAAGGTTTTACTGTTGTTGTTGGATGGACTTGATCGATTGTTCCCAATTGAATTTAATAAGTGTGTTAACAGAATTAATGGTTAATTGACCTCCAAAACTAAGCTCACAAAACGTTTTGAGATTTTTCACTTATGCCAAGAGTGATTAATGATAAAAGCTCATACCATTCATCACATTAAAGTAACAAAATCAAAGAAAAAGTTAGGAAACGCTACGGAAACCTTGAAAAAAAAGATATGTGCCTCATTCATACAACATCAGTTTTTCTGGAAGATTTCATGGGACACCCATGCAAACACAAGTGCAAAAAAATAAAAACAACCAGGTAAGCAAAAATTTCACGGCTAAAGTTGGTTAAATCCATACTTTAAAAAGCGCTTTACAAGATCTGCTTTGCTTTGAGGAGGTAGAGTTGGTGGATTGGTAGTTTTAAACCTAACAGTTTAACACTAAAGCTTGGTAATGCCACTTCAAGTCTGTTTGTTACAGGGGACTGATTTAGTTGACTCTTGTCTATTGGCAGTGGAACTGGTTGTCCCGGTTGTGTTTGAGTAGCCTTTACCTTTCGATTGCGACATGCTGTTTGCTTCCTAATACCGGTTAGTCGTTCTATTTCGTTGTAATTTTCTTTGGATGCCTGACAATTTTATGAGCGAGTATGGGCTCAGGGTCTGACTGTTTTTGTTGGCTACTAGTCCATGGTCTTTTCCGTGGTACGAGATCTACCTGTTCAATTGAACATTGGCTTTTATCCCCTCCATTTGCGAGCGTCTAATTTCTTAAAGTGTTGGGCATTCTTTCTGGTTGTTTTATGGTAGTTGTAGTGTGCAAAGTTTCCATAATTTTTGTTCCATATAGGAGACAGTTCCTACTAGATTCTTTTTTCGGTTCTTTTTGAGTTCTTTCGCATGATGATAGCTCGGTCCATTGCTGTGTCCGGATTATTTAATTGGGCTTAGTGTGTTGGTTAAAAAACTACGAATAGTCATTTTAATTCATTGTTTCTGTGACTTCTGGTGCGGCTCTTGACTTCTGTACCACTCTCAACTTTTCTGTCTTCCCTCTGTTCCATCGTAAGCATGTGTTCCTACTGCATCAGTTCCAAATAATCTAAATAGAGATTCTTTTTTTGACCAACTTGAAAAGTTTTGGTTTGGACTGGTTGATGTTTCCTAGGGGACTGCTTGAATTTCGTCCGAGAGGGATTTCGATAGGTCTGAAGTGGTCCGTTGAGTTGTTAGTCTCATGTGATATCCGTTGGAATCTTATGTTCGTTAGATACTGAAATTATGGCCATCTAATAAATTTTCGCATCCGAGTTTTTCTTTTGCCGATCTAATTGCTCTTTTCCGATTACCCTACGATCGTCTATCGGTTGCGTATATTTTTATATTCCCTTTTGAACAAAACTTTTTTGAATGCGTAACCTGTGAATAAACTGCACTGCTCCACTCTATGTTAAGTGGAGTTGAGTGTAGATAGCAGTATATTGTTTGAAATATTACTAGGTTTTTATTAATAGCGTTGTTATATACTTGACTGGTGATATACATCGAATATCTGTGGATAAATACTAGAATCTTTTCTTCGTTTTTGGTGTTCTAGTTCGGTTTTGCAAAATCTAGTTAAAACTCTTGATTAGGTTTAACTAACTTATCTAACTTTTTGTACTGACATTATGGGGTTGCATATTTTGTTCTTAGCAATTTCGGTGCATGGTTTGCACCCCTCTGCTCTTCCGAGGAGTTGTCGATTTTTCTTACACAATCATGATTTAGTGACATATCAATCATACTGAGTTATCCAGGATGAACGTTGTGAAATACTTCAACGAGTGCTGGTCTGAGCACTGTAGGTATAACTATTTTTGTCTAGACAAACGCAGCCGTTAGTGATGTGCAGGACCATCCACCGATTGTTGTGATATCTATATCGGCTGAATTTCCATAATCGTTGTCTATCTTGTTTGTAAATGCAATTGCTAATTTATCTCAAGAAAATATCTTTTGTTGTCAGCGACGCTGTGTTTGCTGAAAAGACTGATGTCGAACTCCTATTTCTGATACCTCTTTTGGTTTATCAAGGTGGAGGTGTCAGATCGGTTGCATTCGGGTTCTGTCACTCTCTGAATCTTCTTCAGTTTGTATTCTGTACGTCAATTCCTGTTTCTCTCGGGGGGTAAGCTTGTATATTGTGTTGTTTGTAGTGTCTTCTTCCATAGTAACATTGATTGCTGGTCATGGCTCATCTGTTTCGTTTGACATCACGAATTGTAAGGTTTTACTGTTGTTGTTGGATGGACTTGATCGATTGTTCCCAATTGAATTTAATAAGTGCGTTTTGTCTTTATAATTGAGATATAGTGGAGAGCAACTGATTTTTTTTAGCAAATGGGACCGAGTTTGAATGAGTTTTGTTCACATTAATGTATTTGACTTTGAATATGACTTCATTTCGTTCCTTGTTTCGTGTCTATTCCTCATTTGTATAGCTATTGTTCTTTGTCCTATGAATTAGCTGTGGAGCAGTGCTGTGGGTACATATAAAATTGCGAGTAGTTGTTCTTTTTCTCGTTGTTCTTTATTGTTTTAATGTGTTGTTTCTTCGCATTTTTTTCTTTTGTACACGTTACTCAATTTGTATAGTACCTGTAAAAAAGAGCATAAGTTGTCTAATGTAGCGACTATGAGTAGTGAGAAATGGGGTGGTCTACCGCACAGATATAGGATCCCTCCCAACCCAGTCTCGAACCTACGCCAAAATCACTCTATCTAACACCTAGAAAGCTACCTACTCCCTTGAGCTACAAAACCCAAATACTGCTCACTTTGTATCACTATTTACGGTTATTGGATTTTGTAACACAATTCTTTAATTCAAAATACCGCAAATTCTAAGGCAACTTGGCCCAGATGGTACGTCATTATGACCAACTGGGCTAAGTTGCCTTCTTGTAACCAAAATTACTTTTTATCATGATTGAACAAACAATGCTATCACAATTTTGGAATTTTATCTGAGTTCGAATAAATAAGCCACCCTATAAATACTAAGCTCCAAAACTTACAATCACTCAATTTCAGCAGTTACCATGAAAAGCTGTCCAGAAAATTCAGATAATTTTCGATTCATAGTCTACAGTGCTCAAGTCCTCATTCCCTCTCAATTTCCATTCGATTCAAACAGCAAGAGACGCAAGACCGACCAACGAGAGGCCAGTCAGACAACCCAAGTTCAGCCAAAAGGCCTTGCACACTGGATTGATCAGTTCACAGAATGGCAATTTGCTGTTGTTAACCATGAGCCAGAAAAGACTCAACAGCATTTCAGATGGTGCGACGACATCTCATTTGAGCACCAACACATTCTGGTCTATACAAACGATAATCCAAAACATATGGAGAAGATTATCAAATCCTATATTCGCCATGAAAGCAAAATCCTCTTTGAGATCAAGGCAAGAATTTTTGCACAATCAAGCGCGTTTCAGACGTTCAATCGGCAATTCTTGCGTCTCAACATATCAGACATTACAAGACGGGTAGACATCTACGAGCAATTCACAAGAAACGCTGATACCGTAAGGGACATTTCACCCAAAAGATGTAGCGCAATGGAGGCAGTGTGGGAAATTGAACGATCTTGCCCAAATCGGCGATTAGAGCCAGCAGGCATGACGGATTATCAGAGAATTCTGACGAAAATTGAAAGCCTTGAGAGTACCGATTCTCCGTTCAAGAACACTTTAGAAGACTACATTGATATATTGGCGACTGGCTGGGGATCAATTTACAGATCGGATCACTCGGTCTACTTGGAAGTTCAATGTGGAATGAATAATGCGCACTGTAGTTGCTGGGAATGTTGGGACGCTCCTTTAGAGGAGGACTGGGAGAACAAGGCGCGCAAAGAAGAGGTGGAAAATTCCGAATCATCTAAACAAACAAAGAAAAACTGATAAAAAAAAACTGTAACTATAAACACCATTTTTTTTATATACACTCTGTAAATCAGTTGATTGGGGCATTTGAATGATAAACATTCCTCATATTAATAAAGTATTGAACAACTTTGAAATTGTTTCCAAGCATTTTCCTATGAACGAAACAACAAAGAATGCCTTTTTGGCAGTTTGTATGTTCATTGAACCAAATTCTGATCTCCAGGTCATCAAGAAACTGGCCCCACATGGTGGATTGATAGGACCTGGTGATAGCAGACTTCATAAATATCTCAAGCATTTGAAAATTTTGAGAACGCATGCTGCATTTCATGATGCCTTTGGGTTCATGAAAGAACAATACGCAACAGCGCCCGGCTATGTATACATTGTTTCAAACATTCCTAGCCATTTTCTTTTCGGGCACGTTACCGGTGTTCTTTTTTGGACAATATTCAAACCAGTTTTTCGGTCCTATTTTGATGCGTTGCCATTTTAGATGACTAGCAATAACTTAGATAACTTTACACTGCATATTTCAAAGCTCGCAGCTTTGCAATTTTTAAACAAAAATCAGAATGAAGAAATTATTTTGCGGAAACTGTGTTGGAAAAAGGTGGGTCAGAGATGTGTCCCCGTTCAAACCGAAATTGATCTTACTCGAGATGAAATTGAACTGCTAATTGAGGCAGCTAAACTGTTGGAATACTTTGTCGCTATATCACAGCAATCGAATAAGACGCCAACACCTGAGCCACCGCCTAGGAGTACACTATAGTCATGGCCGACTCACCGGATTGTCAGTTGGATTTTGCCAGTAAGATTATTTTTGATGATAACAATGAGGAGCGCCCACCGTGGAAACTGTGTGGAAACATTGAAAGATCTTTGGTATTTTACAGTATTCACATCTTTCTTTTGATTGGAGCGATTGCAACGAGCCTTTGCTTTCTGTTCATCAATAAGTTCTCAACCGAAAGACCAGAAATTTGGTCGCTTTTAGCATTAAGTATTGGCTGTTTTATTCCCACACCCAAATGAATAAAGTTATTGTAACGGAACCTCATTTGATGATGGTGGTCGTCGGACCCAGTGGATCAGGAAAAACACGCCTGGTTGCAGATATCCTCATCAAACAAGAACCTTTATTTTCTCCCAGCTTTGACAAAGTGACATATGTATATCAGCATTGGCAAAAAGTTTATACAGAGCTTGCCAATATTCTTGACACAAAAATAAGTTTCATTCATGGACTTGATTGGAGCAAAATCAACTCTACTCATGAGAAAAATCGTCAACTAGTGGTTTTCGACGATGTGTACAATGAAGCCAGCGAACAAGAAGAATTTTTAAACCTAGTTATTTCTGGTCGCCATCAAAACAGACACGCAATTTTATTGAAGCATAATTTGTATCAAAAAAGTAAAAACTCAAAAACAATCGATCTTAATGTTACGCATATGCTTTTGCTGAAAAACCCCAGAGATATTATACAAATTGACGTTCTTGGCCGCCAATTGGGCAGCCGTAATCTTTTATTGTCAGCGTATAAAACTGCAACCAAGGAACCATTTGGACATTTGTTGATTGACCTGGAACCTCGATGCTGTGAGCAGCTACGGTTATGTTCAAACTTGACGGACAATTTTACAATATTTTACAGTTCACAAACCTAAGATAATAAAATTCAACTCGATGAATCATTCACATCATCTGACTACTTTCAAACTGCTTATGGGCTTCAAACCTGTATTGAAGCGTTTCGCAATTCTCCATCTTCATAATGAGTTTATAAAGTTTCTACTGGACTGTATTTATAACATTGTTCATGGGAATGTCTCATTAGCTCAAACTACTTTAAATGAGAGCAAATTAAAAAAATTTAAAAACATTTTAACATTTGTTTGTAATAAGAAGTTCAGTCAGAAACAAAAACTTCTCGCAAGCAATCAGGGATTGCAGCTAATTAAAATAATTTATGAGCCCGTTCAAAATCATTTTAAAGATGAGCAAGCAAACTAAAGTAGAAGCAAAAAAGTTTTTACTTATTTCATTACAAACCTATAACGAGCTGTTGAACGGAAACAAAACAGTACAAGATAGCCAGACCTCAACCTCCACCACTAAAGAATACTTACTTTCTCACAGCAACAAAAACAACGAAACAGACGTTGCAGCTCAATTGAGTGTTTCAGCCACCCTCAATCAAGTACCTAAGCCTGGTGGGTCAAACCAAGAAACAGATGAAATGGTAGCTAGGGAACATCAGCAAAATAATTTGAGTTCGGACGAAGCAAACGAAATAGTAGAACAACTATCAACTGGACTGTCAAGTGGGAAAATTGAAAAATCAAAAGCAATAATCAAATTGTTGCAGAAATCAGAAACAATAGCAATTGACAAGCAAACAGGAAAATTACAAAACAAATCCGGAGGACCTCCATCAGACAGAAATTTATTTCAACTTTTGATGAACATTCAGCATCCCACAAAAACTTGAGAGATTTGTTGAGATGTTCAGTATCTGGGAGAAAACATGGAAAGCCATGTGGTGTTCGAATCTCTCGTAAGTTTAGGGCTGACTGCCTTGGCGTTTGTATTTGCAATTAAGTGTTGAGCAATTTTCACCTGCAGACCTTGAATTGATTAGAGCATTGAAAATTGCTCAACACTTAATTGCAAATACAAACGCCAAGGCAGTCAGCCCTAAACTTACGAGAGATTCGAACACCACATGGCTTTCCATGTTTTCTCCCAGATACTGAACATCTCAACACTACACCTTCTTATTGAATTGCTCCTAATACTTGCCGGAGTGGAGAGAAACCCGGGACCAGCCAGGAAACTCAAATGTGGAAGCTGCAAGAAACTTTTGGGGAAAAGTACAAAAAACGACCGCTTTTCTACTGCACAATATGCGGTTGAGTGCATTACCAGTGCTCTGGCTTACAAAATGTAAATGACTACAACAGCAGAACTTTTACTTGCACAAAATGCAGAAATGAAAGGGTAATCTCATCAGCAATCACCCATAGCCGTGGCCTACAAACTGCACAAAAATTCTATACCAACTCAAACCACCCCTCAGCTTACGGCAGTGTCAATAGATTGATAAAAGAAACCGGACTAAAGCGGAAAACTGTAGAGACCTATCTGAAAACAAACTCAACATACACCAAGATCAAACAAACTAGGCACCGTTTTCGCCGTCTGAAGGTGCAGTCATACCGCTTGAATGAAATTTGGTCCCTTGATCTCGCAGATATGCAATCACTATCTGTCGACAACCGAAACACCAGATATTTACTAGTCGCTGTGGACACATTAAGTCGTTTCCTGCGTGTTCAACCAATGAAAAAAAAAATACGCCACCACAACTAGGAGAGCTTTTGCAACAATGACAATAAAAATCAGACCAGAGAAAGGACTGACGATGGGAAGGAATTTTTAGGCTCTTTCAAACAGTTTTGCGAACAGAAAAAAATAATTCTCTACCAAACAAGAAACGAAAAGAAAAGCGCTTTTGCAGAACGAAACATCCGATCAATCAAGTGTCTGATTTACAAGTACTTGATTGAAAACCATACAAGCAGCTACATAGATAACCTACAAAACGTTGTCAATGTAATCAACTCGCGTGTAAACAGAGTGACTGGTCTCGCTCCGAAAAAAGTGACCAAGCAACATACAAGCTTCTTGGTATCCCTCACATTGAACGAGAAGATCCAAAAACCAAAATTTTCAGTTGGTGAAACGGTTCGGATAGAGAGAAATATTAAAACCTTTCATCGTGGTTATCAGATACAATTCAGTCACGAGATATTTCGAATAGATAAGGTCCTCACACTCAACCCTCCAACATACCGTGTAGTTTCCCATGAAACAAGTGAAGCGATAGACGGCAGATTTTACGAAGCTGAACTAACAAAATATTCCGAAATTTAATATGACATCATTAGACAGCCTTAGAAGTTTCACAATAAATTTAATTTCAAACTTGTCCACAAACACTTACCCCGGCAACACAACTTGTTGCCAAAAACAATTGATCAACAAAAAATTTGGCCGCTGGCAAGTGGCATTGCTCGAAATTTCATGGCCCGCTAAATTTCAAAACGTTACACAAGGATTACTAGAAACTAATCATGGGGAATCAGAGTCCTCTGAAGATGATAACGATGATAATGACGATGATGGCGATAAGGTAATAGAGCCAACAAGTGCTGACGAGCTCTACGTTGACATAGGCCGTCGTCGGCGTCGACCTACAGGTGCGACGGACAGTCCTGCAAAAATTTCCAACTCGAGATGCACAATTGACACCGGCTACTACCCATCGATTGATCATTTGATGAGCAAAATTTTTGCTAAGAGTTTTCGATCAAGACACGCAACTGATTGGCCTTACAATTGGTGTATATCAAGTCACAGTCAAAAGCTAAAAATATTGCCACGAGGTCACCAAAAAGATGATTTCCAGTCTACAGAAAACGAGGAGGACGGTTTTCTGACAGCCGCCAGCTCAAGTGAAGATGAAGGCCAACAGACATGGAACGGAACAAAACCCTTTGAAACACCATCCAGTATAGAACTCATTTCCAGTGACCTTCAAAATATTCTTGGTACAGACATTCTTAAAGTTGGCGTCAACCCAAAATTTCCAGTTGACATTTCAGGTGGGCGCCATACAATGTTTGTCTATTGTGACCTCATACAGGATGAAATACTGGGCAACACTTTCACATCACTTCTTAGACCAATTGCGATCAACAGTACATCAAATAGGAAACTAGACGAGGTAGCAACTATTTGTCACCAATCCTTCTCAAACCTGCAGTGGAAAGATGTAGTCAAGTCATCATTTCAATCAATAACCATAACTATTCGCGATGAAACAGGCCAACTTATGCCTTTTCTATCAATAGGTCGCAGCTGGCTGACTCTGAAATTCCAACTTTTGCCCCAATAAAAATCATTTATCCCATTACGAACACAAAAAGCAGTCGCTCATGGACGCACATTACGACGCTCAAATTTCAAGAAATCAAGACAATTTTGTTACCCATGTAGGCCCTGCCAGACAATTTGGTTCAGGCGCCGCTGGTCTTGGTGCTCTAGCTGTGCGTATTGGCCGTTGCACATTACCTCTTTTGAAAAAATACGCATTGCCGATTGCCAAGAAGGTTGGACGGAATCTTGTCAGTGCAGCAATTCCAGAAATTGGTCAGATGATAGCCGGAAAAAAGAAGCTAAAAGCTGTTGCGAAAGATTCGATCAAAAAATCAGTTTGAAAAACAATCTCGGACTCCGTGAAGCCGTCCCGCTCGCGTGCGGCGCCGAAAGGACCGCGCTCCACGCACGCATCGGGCGCCCGGGCCCGCGTCGCCGCGCCGTCCGTACGCCCGGTGGCGGGCGGGAGCCCCCCCCCAGGGAATCCTTATCAGCAAATACACGAGATAAGAAAGACAACCTCTCGCAAGCGGACTGCAAAAACGATCAACGGCAGCACTTTTAAAAATTCAAAAGCCAAACGCAGTCGAACTGATATTTTGTCAAACATAAAGTACATAAAGTACTACGACCTTAGCAGCAGATATTGCCAACCCTGTAACACATACAGCGCTAGATTTTTTCGAAAAACCCAATGTTCTTGTTAATTATGAAAGCGGATTCGACCAGGAAATCTACCCACAAGTTGGTTCTCGAGGTCCAACCTTGGATTTTCTGATTTGTGGAGATCAACGCAATTGCATCGACCTCAATTTTTTACAATTAGGACTTCAAGTGGCTATTTACACGCCCGATGGAAAAGATCGTATCAAGGCAAGCGACGCAAGCAAGGTTGTTTTTGCAAATAACGCGCTACACAGTCTGTTTTTACAAGTTGAAGTATACAGTAATGGAATTCTGATTTCAGACAGCAACAACACGTACCATCATCGCGCTTTTTTGGAGACCGAGTTGACAACAAACAGTGATAGTAAGGAGACTTGGGCAGCTTGTCAGGGATACACTTACGATCCAGAACCCTCATCAGATGCCAATAAATCAGAATGGCTGCAATACCGCTTAAAGGACACATTGACCGGCGACTACACGTTCAATTTCTATGGCTCTCTCTATGTGGATTTTTTCAGTTGCGAAAAACTAATGCTCCCGGAAGTTGACATTCCAATAAAACTCTACCGCGCCAGTAATGAGTTCAGTCTGATTAGCTTAGGTGACGACTCAGACAAAATGTTTACAGCAGTTATTGAAAAAGCCTCGCTGTTCGTTCGCAAAATTACTGTGACCGAGTCCGTTCGGCTTTCAATTGAAAGGGCACTGCTAAAAGCTCCTGCAAGGTATCCTTATATAGAATCCTTGTGCAAAAGCTTCATCAAGCAATCTGGACAAAACTCTTTTGTTAAAGAGTCCATATTTGGAACTGAGCCAATCAGACGCTTAACGTTGTGCATGGTCGCGAACGACAAGTTTAGAGGTTCGAAGGACACAAACCCGTTCTTGTATCACAAGCACGACATGAAACGAATCGAAATAATACGCGGTAACGGCTTACCAATAGCAGGCACTCCCGTCGACACAGAGAACAATGTCCGCATATATCACAACAGTTTAACGGCTCTGGGATTTAAAAACGGTGGAAACAAAATTTCTCTGAAGGACTTTGCAAACAAATTCATTGTAACCTTTGATCTGACATCATCACAGGAGGCGTCTAAAAACCTCACATTATTCCCCGAATTGACAGGAGCACCAATAACCCTCAAATTATTTTTCTCTCAAGCTCTCCCAGAGGCAGTTGAACTTTTTTTGATTGGAGAAAGGTTCAGTCAGGTCTTTATTGACGCAAAAAGAAACATCTCCAAAACCAAACTATTTTCAATGAATAACATGTCTATTAAGAAAGTAGCTAAAAAGTTTTGTCTCCTAAAGTTTACTTTTGGAGGCGTATGGTCGGCCAACAAAAATAGCACAACACAGCGCTCGTTTCCAAATAATAAACACTTCCCCTTCTTATATGAGAGGAACACATTGGATACTGATTGTTGCTATTCATTCAACCTTTTCTGGAACTACTACAAACTCAAATAAGAGGCGGCGTGGTAGAGAGAGTCATGTTAAGCCAGCAAAGAAGTCAATAACTAATATAGTAATTTGGAATAGCTTGCCAATTCCACTAACTTTCAATGTCGATTTCTACGAAAGGGTGCATATTATTTATTCAAATTGTGACAAATATACTATTCATGAAATTGCCTCATCACCTCATCCACAATCCCAATCTTCCAATTTGTGTGGCATGTACTGTCTTTACACCGCATTGAAAATTTTTGAAAAAATTGGACATGCCTACTACAATGACTCAAAAGACTGCATAAGTGCGATGAAGCAATTTCGACACCTTGTTGAGAGCGCAGTTAAAAATATTGATTTGATTAATGAAGTAAATTTGATACGATTTTTTAATAGCCGACTGCAGTCAAAACACGTTCAAAATTATGTAATAAAAATTTGTATTTGACATTTCTAATTTCTCTAGTCTGAGTCAGAGTAAGGAACAATCAGCCTCGATCGCTTTGCAGGCAATACTTCAATTGAACAATTTTCATCATCGCTCTCGCCAATCAATTCGTCTTCTATCGCCTCATCATAAATGAAAGGGTTCCCAGCCCCACACTCTTTCTCGCTATCATCCTTTTGCTCATTGTCACTCAGATCACTCCAATTCAAAGTAGGTTCATTTTGATCGAACTCTCGCGGAGAGAACCCGGGATCAGGTGGAGCTAAAACATAGTCACTATAAAATTTGTTCTAATTGCATTATTTAAAAAAACATTTAACAACCGAAAGATGAAGTTGATGCCGTGGAGACAGAATCTGCGTCATGTGGAGTGAGCTCTTTGAACTCAATTAAGTTCTTCTCTTCGACAGCTGACAGTGAAGCTCGATCGTCGTCGTCGGTATCGCTTGAAAAGTCAGTACTGGTTGTGCAAGTTTTTGGTGGCTCCTGGCCAAGACTATAATGACCGTACGGTAAGTTGTCAATGCCATTATCAAGAATAAACCGCTTGTCGTCGAAACAGCTCAGAGCTGTTTTATTTGTAGTGGTAACTTGTATCTGGTGATTAGCGGAATGTATTCTGGTCATTGGCGCCCTGCTGCTAACACCTGTTTGAAGACACTGGAGGTATTTGTCGTGATGAAGCGTTTTCTTAAGTACCTTCTGAACGCCCTTTGCACTCTGTTTCACACCGCTGACAAATTTGATACTATACATTTTCGATCGCAAGATTACACTTTCCTCCAAAACTGATCCATTTAATTCATCTGTCATTGTCAAAGGAACTTTTTTGTTTGTCGGGTCGAAAAGTGGATGAGATGTTGGATAGTCGCTCAAATCTAGCAAATGTTTGAACTCCTCCATGTCCTTATACAGATCATCAGTCTCTATGCGATACAAAAGTGAGTCCGTGTCCTTATACGTGACGCAAATTCGCGAACCGTATCTTGGTCTCATCTCGTTGTAATGAAAATTGTATAGTGCGAGTTTAGAAAGATCAAGGATGGCCGCTCCCACAGGCGTTGGTTTATCCCATTTAACAGTTGGCACGGAAAAGTAAAGGGAACATAAGTTGTCACTGATAATTTGTAACGATTTGAAATTCGGTTTTGATGTTAGTTTCGAAGCTTTAACCTGATCCGAAACAAACTGAATGTTTTTTCTGTTTCGTTTATTCTCCATGGTTTTCCCGAAACAGGCGTTGGACATAAGTTTGTAGAAATTTTTTTCGAAGGTAGTTGATGCCATTTTTCGCATAGAAGTGTTCTTTTCAATATAAGGACGCAACCAGTCTGACTGATTAAACTGGAGCACGCGATGAAGAGCAACCACTTTCAGTCCCTGTTCCAGATAAAACAACAAATTTTCAATATGACAGATATAATTCTTCTTATCAAACAAAGTTTCCACAAGCTTCGGAACAGATGCCCGGTTTTGAGCTAACTGCTTACTATAGGGTGACAACCAGTCGTCGCTAATAAAAAGTTTCTCAGGAGCCAGTGGAAAATCAGAATGATCGTTGTGAATCGAGGCGGGATAATTGAGATCAACTTCGACAAAGTAACCGACACTATCTTTGTTTTTATAAGTCTCAATGAGAGAATCAATATCAGCAAACTCAGCCCACTGGTATCCCTCTTTTGGCAGTTTTTTCATCATTATACCACCATAAAGCGAGGTAACGTCTAAAAACGCCCCATAAACTGACTTTTGATCCTTGTTGTAACCATTCAGATCCTTGTTGTTTGCTCGAAAGTGGCGAAGGGCTCCTACTCCGTTGAGACCACCTCTGATTGCTTTTTCGCAAAAGAGGAGCATATCAACATCCGAAAGCAATCCAAGTTCAACGTCCGTTGTTATCAACATTGCGTCCCAGCAGAGATTCGGTGCACTGTAGAAGTATGCTGGATCTAGACGGTAAACATTAATGCACACTGAACGGAACAGTTCAAATACATCGGCCAGCAAAAAGACATCAGTTTCCAAATAAGCATCTTGGTAATCTCCAAAGTGGTCACATTTGAACAACTGATACATTTCAACAGCTTTCTGTTGCATTTACTCTGTGATATCTATCTTTCCTGTTAATGTGTTTTTCCACTCTTCACCGTAAACGGGAAGACCATGCTTAAACTTTTCAAAACAGTCCAGATAGGAGTAGGGAAAAATTCCTTTGCTTCTAATTCTTTTGAAATCAGCATCTGAGTATTGAGCAAAATGGCTACGAAGCAACTTAAGATCACCATCTTGTAACCTCTGAGCCAAAGAATCAAGACCTGAAGCCATAAAATTGAAACTATCGAGAAAGCGTATTTCGTTTCGAACAATTTTCTCAACACCACATTTATTGATGTAGGTCTTAACAGGAACTTGAACCGAGAAAGAAATAAACGTCTCTTCAGTTCTTGATATTGCAGAGAGAATTTCGTTTTCCTCCAACACAAGGTACTTCACTATGTGATGAGCATCGTATCCCGACAAATTATGAAAGAGAACCGGTAAAAACGATCCAACTGTAACAGCTAAATTGCAAGCTGAGTGCGCCACTCCAAGCACAGTTCCAGTTAAATGACAGTGATGGACTACTTTCTCCTCAGTGATTAGAAAATTTTTTTCACAAATGCAACACGGCGCTGTCTTGTTTCGCAGAATTTGACATTTTTAGAAAGCGATAACGTTGTCGCTCGGAGTCCGCCCATTTAACCCAACTTCGCAGAGTACTCATCAGAACTGAAATGCAGTCTTCTCCTCTATAAAACTTCTTTAGTTGCACGTTGGAATTCCTGCTGTCAACTAATACAGCACCGAAACTACAAGGGTACTGTTTTTCAACGACAAAACTCGAAGCAGAGATTTCATTTAAGCCATTTCTGACAAGTTCCTTTACTGATTCAAAAGCCTCAGTTCGAACGTCGAGAGCCTCTAGATCCGCATAAACCACGAAAGGGCATTTGAAAGTTTTTTGCCAATTTTTGAATTTCACCGTTGACCCTTCTTCAGGCATCTGAATAACTTGAGGTTGATGATGCTCGCAGAGAGATTTATGCAGCTTAATCTTTTCTCGCGCAATGCTCTGTAGACAACGCTCGCAAAATTTTCGTATATTGTTCTTTGAGTTGGCGGTGGCAGGTGAACGCAGCAAAACTTTCATAACACGATCCAAATTTTTTATCAGGCAATAATGCCAATTGTTTTCTTCTGATAAAAGTAACAAATTTATTCTTTTGGTTTTGCCTCTGTACTTGCTCAAATAAACAGGATAAAATTTTGTCTTCATAAGCGAAGACGTTGATTTTAAGGTCATTATTTTTCTCAAAAGCCGGTATGTCAGTCAGAGCAACTGGCATTTTTTCAGATTGTAGTGAAGTGCGCTAAAATTTTGACGGTAACTTTGAGGTCTTTCTTGATTTTGCTTTATAGGGAAAAGCGCAGCCAACACAGAGTAGAGAAAACAAAAATTATCCTTTAGATTCTTGATGTTCAGAACCGATTTTCGTTGATTTTCGAGTTCCGGCGGTGTAGCTATATATGATCCGGCTCGGAGAGGCGCAAACTTTGTAACCTTCAGCTCAACTAAATGCAATTTTTCAATAACCCATCCACTTCCAGCTGTGCGGAAAACGTTGATTTTAGTCAACAGTTTATCGACGTGTGAAAAATATTCGTCGGCTGTTAAAGTCGTCGAGAGGCTTTCCATTGGACTGTGAAAAAAGCAAACAGTGCTATCATCGGTCAACGGCTTCACAAATTTCACTTCAATACACATTCCAAATTTGATCAATATCAGATCTTCCAGTTTGCTGTTGACGAAGTCAATGAAATCACTTTCCTTATTAACAAGAAACTCAAAAGGGTCAAAACTGGAGTCTCCTGATAATTTCAGCCGAAAGGACTGGAAGTGCTCCCGAATAGCTTTTCTTTCACGCTCTAATAAAAAATTATCGTTTTGACAAAATGAGCAGGATTTGTTCTGGCAGCAGGAGCAGTCACTGAATGCTCATCCGTGCAGTGTTTCTGCCATGCGTCCTGTTGACCGAAAAAGGTCTGACATGTGTTGCATCTTACTGAACGATCAAACTTGTGCACGTTCTTTAGGTGACGGACTAAGTTTTTGGCAAGCGTAAGAACAGTTTGGCAATGGCCACATCGAAAACTCTGATCAGGCAGCTCGGAATGTTTTTGATGCCTATGCAATAGAAAATCTTGTCGTTTCGCAAAGTCTTGATTACACAAATTGCATTTCACCATAACGCCTAAACAAACTAATTAAATCAATTATTATTTATTCCTTGTAGGAAGTGGCTACAAGGAAGTCCCTGGAGTTGTTCAATTGAACAAGCCAGAAAAGATGCAAGTATCCAGTTTATTCAAAACCGGGAGTCCAAGCATCTTTTTTTGTTTAATTCCTGTAATGGAGGATAGTCGGAAAACAGACTTCGAAAAACATAAGTTTTTCGAAATCTATTTCCCAACTATCCCCCAACCGACTTCTGCTTGGTCCCTTCCACGAGAGGTAGCCAAGACTGACGGAAGCCAGAAGGAGAATTCAGTATCCTTAGTGATGTACAAGAAAACTACAAGAAACAAAAGAACAGAGTCAAAAATTTTGAACATCACTCTGACGCTCAAAACATCAACTCTGTTCTCTTTGTAACTTGCAGCTTTCTCACATCAAAAAGCATACTGATTTCAGTAATCTTAGCGAGGTATAAGAAAGCTGCATATGAGAAAAAAACAAAGTCGAAAATTTTGAACATCACTCTGAAGCTCAAAACCTCAACTCTGTTTCCTTTGTTACTTGCAGCTCCCTCACATCACAAAAATTACGGATTCCTAATTTTTGCTTTTTCTGTTGTAATTTTTGAATGCTTTTAGCAGTACTATCAAGACCACGAACTATTAATTTTGAGAGCACATCTCAAAATAGCATGCCGATCTGTTTTTGATTAGCAATTAAAATCAAACGGGACTCAAAGTTTCAGACTTTTGGTCAATATGCATAAAATTTTCAGTAACTTGACGGATATCGGTAATTAAACTCAAATCTTTTTTGAGAAAAAAAGCAGGAAGAGCACAACTTTTCGTATTTAACTAGCTTAGCATAAAGTCCATTTTGTCAGCCAGTCCGATAGATTAACCAAAAGTAAATTTTCAATTCAAGGTATGAATCGAAAAGGAGTTAAAATTTCACTGAAAAAAAAAGCACCAAAAATTGTTGATGCGTGTGGTCTGACAAACCAATGCGAAATTTTTTCTGAAAAAAATGAACAACCCAGTGAAGTTCATATTCAGCGATCGGAAACTTTAAACTCAAAAATAAGAGCTCAGCTCTTTCGGTAAAAAAAAAGAGCTTCGCTCTTCAAGAGCACCCAGCATAAAGTTCCTAAAACCCTCTTTCTTTCCCTCATACCCGCATATCCCATTTCATCAGTTCATTATATTGACCAACCCATACCCCATTTTCTTGATATTAGTTCTAACAATAACGTGAACGATTCTCACCTCACAACTTTGGATTATTAGTGCTACCGATTTTGGAAAATATCATAAATTCGATTCTGATTGTATTTCAGAATTATTTCAAATTCGACAGAAAGTTAGAGAACGGAGTAAATTTTTCTTGACTGCTCAGCAGAGGCACAAGTTTAGGAATTAGGACCGAATGAAAGAAGTCTCCGTTATTTGGCTCATATATTTGATATTGGTATCACCTGCTGATAAATTGATACTATGTTTGTTCATGAAGAAGATGGTTGTTGGTATTGAATGTATCTAGTGAAAACTTGTTCACGCCGAAAAGATAAATTCGACTTATGCAGGCTTAAGTCGCACCAATTTAGGTGGTAACACAGGTTTTCCATATGCACGGACCTGGACAAAAAGCTATAAAAACACCAAGATATTTCTGATTTACGCGACCATTACCGTTATCAATAAAAGATTAGTAGTATAAAAAGGGCTCACGCAGGTACCGATTCATCTCAACAAACTCAAATTTTAATCAAACCGAATTTCAAAAAAATCAAACCGAACTTCAGTCCCAGTCGATGATGGAAAGTGTCTCTGGTGGATACTTCTTTGATTATAAAACATCAACCCGCCTTCTTCGAGTTGCGAGAGATGAATCGGAGAACGGGAGCAATATTGAGATAACGCTGTTTAAGTTCGCAAACGACGAACGATATCTGAACCAGTCAGTAGTGATACCTGAACAGCACTTCTCAGAAATAATGGACTCTTGTACTCTCGAGTCTGATATACTGAGACTAATCTCCGAGGGTAAATTCAACACAGAAGGCCGAATCGTGATTAATTTCAATGTCTGCGAACGCATGAGGATGGACAGCAAAAACTGCGAAGTGATACGAGACATAAAGGGTAATATTTTATATATGTTCCAACTAATTAGGGTTTATTGTAGAATAGCAATCTGCTTATTAAAACTGTGCGGATTGGTAGAGGTGTTCTGATTTGAATCTCTAGATAATTTTGTTTCTATTTAGGGTAATATTTCATATATGTTCCAACTAATTAGGGTTTATTCTAGAATATCAACGTGCGTATTAAAACTGTATGCGGATGGGTAGAGGGGTTCTGATACATAAATGTCTAGACAATTTTGTTTCTATTTAGATACAGACAACACGTACTACAGATTTGCGGTCAAATACTTCGACCCGCAGGACATCATACTGAGTGTGTTCTTCTACCTTAAGAAGTTCAGCCTCAAAGGTGATATGTGGGCATTGCAATACACAGCCATTCATCTACGTGAATTTACAGCCCTGATGCTTCACCATAGAAACTATATGAGGGCTAAGCGAGAGAAAATCAATAAGCGTTTGATCCCGATTGCCGAAGTCAAACCAATCAAAAGAATGCGGGAGACTGAAAGCAAAAATAACCCCCCCCCCGAGGTTGTTGATTTAGCCTCAGAGGATGATATGCCTCTGATAAACTTTAGAGACTCAAGAGAATAATTTTGAAATTATCATTCGCAAAACAATAACATTAAATTTGATTATTAAAAGCATTGTTGTATTGTTCCTTGTATTTAATAATCATAGCTGTCTTCTTGCTACAAATTGTTCTTAATTAGAAATCTTGTTTGAAAGCTGTACTATTGTATGCGCGAAAGAGAACGGTTAAGATTTTCGTATTTAAATTGTAGCATTTCTTAGTCTTTGAGTCTACACTAGATAAAAGGCGGCAAAGATAGAGATACCAAAACGTGCAGCAATAAATGAGTTTTAGCTTTTATCTAAAAGAACAGTTTTTGATTCAAAATCAAATTTACCCAGAAGCGGTTTGGTAAATTGAGCACTCAAGACAAGCAAAAAGGACCAAAAGCAAATTAGTCAATTTGCGATATGTCAAACACAAAGATAAAGCAGTAAATAATGGGCCATAAAACGAACTTTGTATGAACTAACCTTGATGAAGTTCGGTATATGATTGCCAAAAACGTTTCAAAATGATGCTCCTGTAGTACGGTGGTTTAGGCTAAAAAACTATGAGAAACATATGAAAGCACTAAAAGATTGGGTTCGAGACTAATAAGTGGAGGGATCCTTTTTCTGTGCGGTAGACCACCCCATTTCTCACTACTACTATGAATTGTTCACCAAATTTGCCTACTTTGCTCGCAATTGAACAAGGGGCTCTGGATATGTAGTAAACGAATCCCATGTTCAATTTCAAAGTCGTATGGGATCGATCAATCTGTCAAACCATCGAGTTAATCAACTTTGATATGTTTTGTTGGCTGTGTGGTTTTGTAAAACAGCAATGCTTTATCATCTATGAGAACTTTGCAATTCATACCATAGATGTACTGTTTGACACGTTCGATTAACCATAAGAGTCCGAGTAATTATAGTTCGTTAATGCTATATTGCTCAGCAAAATTATTGAGGAATCGAGATGTGAATGCTATGGTGTTCCACGCCTCTTCAAATAATTCCTCCAATGCTGTACCCAACCTTTCACGTGATGCGTTGCATTTAATCTTCGTTGTCAACTTATTGTCGAAATAAGTATTTTCTGCAATAATTTTAGTTTGTTGTTTCAATCTGTTTGTTCTTTCAATTTCAGTTTGTTTGAATTGAAATTTTTCTGACCAGGCATATTTTGTCCATTTTTAACACTTCTCTGAAGTCTGGTCGAAATTTATTAAATGATAAGTTGCACGAAAAAATGATTTGAGTTGCTTTGCGCTTGTTGGGGCTTTTAAATCTCCAATTGCTTCTGTTTTAGATTCTCAGGGAATTACTCCTGTTTTCGAGATGTTATGTCCCGATCATTAAATTTCTTCTCAAGCGAATTTACAATTCTTAAGCTAATTGCAAAAAGTTCCTTTGTTCCAACCTTGTACAAGATTAAGAGGCTTTTCATTTGAACTAATTGAATTGCTCAAGTTATCATCTAAGAAACAATAAGTGTTAGTAAGACCTGAAACTGTCATGACAATTGCTTTTTGAAATTCTGCGGACATGTTTGTTACTCCGTAGAATCCGGTTATGAATGTCTAAGAGCCAGTTGGCTTAACTCAGACTTTGTGGAAGTAACAATGTTTGCTTGTATCAATTTGTAACGGAAATTCCAGTTCTGTTTTGTCAGGTTTAATGTCTTGTACGTTATTATCCAGTAAATATGATATATTTGGAATATTATATTTTTGCGGATGTTGTTGATAATCTTTGAATCCAATGCTACGTTAATGGACTTATCCAATTCTCCTAAATTAATAAAGCAAATAGTTCTCACACAATTTCTACTGAGTCGTTTGTGTAAGAATTTAATCTATATACTCTATATTGCCTTTTAAGTATATAATACTTCGTGAGTATGGTATTAAAATTTCTGAGTCCAAAAGAAATTTTGTCTGTGTTGTTAATTTCGTTTTTGTAGATAGCAATATCTGTGCTATCATCGTCAATCCGAAATTTTCTTCTTCGTCTAGAAGTTTACGTATAATGGCAGCGACTAATTGGTCCAAAAATTCATTTCTGTTTGTGTCGCTTAATTCAATACCTTGTGTAGTAGCCTCAACATTTCAGACCGCGTGCGTTTTATAGTGGACCCTGTTCTGTACCTAGGTCGTAGACAACCGTGCAAAATGATTTAGCAAACCACACTTGTTGAATTTATGTCCTTGTGAGCTAGTTGGTTCTTCAATCGCTGCTTCAGGTTTTCCCCCAAACGCTACAGGGTTTGGGTGCTCTTTTCGGTCTGAGAGTTGTTCTGAACAGTGTAGGTTGTTTCCAATATAACAAACTTCTCCTAAGCTTTTTGATGACAAAGGTGTATCAAAAACAAAAAAAACCATGCTTCTGGCTTAGTTCCATTATAATTGCTAAGTCTAGGGCTAGGGCGTCAATCGGATCAGATTTTTTCCAACATCACTTTGTATCTAACATTTTTGCGCTAAATACGTCGCGTAAAACTCTAGCTTGTCTCAAAACCTTTCTAGCTTGTCTCAAAACCTTTAGTTGTGTTAATAGGATATCCAAATGGTCGTATAATATTGCGAATAATCTCCTACCTTATGTGCTAAGGCGTAAGTATGTATTGAGTTTGTTTTAAAGACAGCTTCGACCTAGAGAAGATTGTTACATAATATGCCTCTATCCGTAAATTTTTGGCATTCGCGAATCATTTTTGTGTTTTCCGCTGGATGTCTGATCTCTCGTTCCCTTTTTTGTATGTTTCCCCGTATAACGCACTTGCTTCTGCAGGTTGAGTGGGTAAGGAAACTGTTCTTGGCTTGGCACCGATGATTTCGTTGATTTCAATTCCTTACTTAGAGGATAAGGCTCAGATAAAGATACACATTCACTTTTCCCATGCGACGGGTAGATATTGGCTGGCGTTTTAAATGTTATATCAAAGTGTATCAATTTATTCTTCCCAATACTGGCGGTAAGGTAATATAATTTAATCTTCGTAGCTATCGGAAAAGACCACGACAAACAAATTGAATTCATGAAAGACCTGGCGATAGATGAATAATGTTTGAACGTGCATAGTGAGAGTTTAGGTCATTGATGGCCATTTGTCTGTCGATGTATGAATGTAATACAGTAAGACGTGAGTGGAAAAATCGCCTAGGTCCAATAACTGTAAGATGTATCTATCACATCAATAGTGTTAGTATGTGTATGATAACATTATCATATACCACACTATATGCACTACAACGTCAGAAAATCGGCTCGAAGTCAAATGACGAAGTTAATGACGAATTCCGGCACAAGTACGAACAATTTTTCTGGCTCAGCAAAAAATTATTTGCATCAGCGTTTTAAACTTTCGTATTTAGGTCGAAAATCAGCCCGAACAAAAAAATGCTTCCTCTAATAAACAACAATCAGACCGATAGAAAACCAATGCGCCTCTTGGAGTCGTAAAAAAACCAATAGAAAACCAATTATAGCTATTAAAATGTAAATGAGACATCTTCAACACTTGAAAAAAATGCGCAAATATTTGAAATTAATACAAAAACATCCCTAATATCTTCTACTGACAAAACAGAGCCCACGCGATATTTTTCAAGTCAGGTAAGTAAAACACCTGATTCGAGAAACAAAAATTACATTTTGTGGTAGTTGTCGCTTCTGAGCAAAAACAGAAACTTTTGGCACATGAAGAACTTCCATCCTAAAAAATAAAATCAGAATCAGCGTTAGAAAAATTGTTAAAAACGTTGCATTCAAGTATTTCGATGAACCTATTTCAGATCCCAGCGTACTTTGATTCACGTATTTTGATCAAATACTGCTTGATCTCGACATCATGCAGTTACTAAGGCATAAGTCGAAGACGGCAGACTCTTCACAAAAAATTCTACAAAGCGAGTGAATTGAGTTACTAGCTACCTAAGGTATTTGGGTGAATAAAAGATGTTTCACCAGTTCAGGTGGAAATGGAAATTGACGTCACGCCGGCAATTCAGTCGAAGGATTGTATAAATGAATGATCAAAAGTTGATTTGAAGTGAGTTTGAAGTCAAACGTCGTTACAAAATAAAGAGACAAAGAAAAGGCCAGTAATGGCTTCCTCTGCTCCTATCTGCTCCCTAATTCAGCTACTGAACAAAACACTCCAAGGATTTTGCTTTTCTTGAGTTATACTTTGTCATATTCTGTTTAATTATGCTCAAACAAAAGTACGTTTTTTCAATTTCTGATGAATTAAACAGCACATTCATTGAACTTCATTGTTTTGTGTCCATTTTTTGTCAAGGGTTTCTAAACTGATGCTAGAGAAACCAGGGCAATTACGAGCAAAGAGTAAAAAACCAGGAAGTGCACAGCGCATCCTCATAGGCAACATTGTACTTCGTAACAAAGATGAGCAGTTTTGGCGAATTGTTATATTTGTGAAATCTTGGGAAACTCCTAGTAGAAAATTGCTCTGGTTTCTCTAGCATCAGTTTAGAAACCCTTGACAAAAATGGACACAAAACAATAAAGTTCAATGAATGTGCTGTTTAATTCAGAAATTGAAAAAACGTACTTTTGTTTGAGCATATTTAAACAGAATATGACAAAGTATAACTCAAGAAAAGCAAAATCCTTGGAGTGTTTTGTTCGGTAGCTGAAATAAGGAGCAGATAGGAGCGGAGGGAGCCATCACTGGCCTTTTTTTGGTCTCTTTATTTTGTAACGCCGTTTGACTTCAAACTCACTTTTGATCTACTTTTGATCATTCATTTATTCATTCATTCAATCCTTCGACTGAATTGCGTGCGTGACGTCAATTTCCATTTCCACACGAACTGGTGCAACATCTTTCTTTCACCCAAATACCTTAGGTAGCTAGTAACTCACTTGACTCACATAATCACTCGCTTCATTTAATTAGAGTTACGATCAATAAGATATCTCAAACTACGGAATATTATTGAGGAACGGCTTTCCAACCATAGTTTTGCCGCAAAATAGCCGCGATTAACGCTTATGGCCTTCCATGGAATTGCAACAACTAAAGAAATAAGATAGACAGATTGCCCACCAGTCCTTTAATAGACCACAAACTTTTTGGGTTAGATTCGGACTGTCATTATTATGAGACGCATACGCTCGATAAGGAGAAAGCTCTAATAGACATAAACGCTTGGCATTACTCAAGTGCGCACTATTGAACTTTAACTACTAAATGTTCAGAAAATTCAAAAGAGTTCAGAAATTATTTTTAGTGAGGTCAGTCACGCAATTGCCCTAAAAGCAGAACAAATGACTTCACGCGCAATTTTAACTGATAAGCAGTAGAAGTCACTGAAATTGGAAAAAGTCAATACTCGCAAGAATCATCGATGGAGACGACGAAGTAAAAAAAACATAGCAGGACAAGTCCTGACGTACAAAAAAACTTTCAACTTTAATTGACTAAACGAAATCTAGACCAAAAACGGACAATGAGTGAATTGAGGAAAATATTTCCGAAAAAATCAGATCAAAAAAATTTCAAAAAACTGAAAATCAATGTCAAAACGCCGCATGTAAACAAAAAACCATTAGCGAGAAAGCGAATTATTGTTCAAACACCGTTTTCTAACTCTGCTTTAAAATTAGAGTTAAAAATTCTCACGCAGCAAAACCAATCGCTTTTTCACTCCACTTCCTGCTTCGGCTTGGCTAAAATCACTACTCCAATTTGACTTCAAAAATCATGAAAATGTGTGAACAGATCTTTAAAAAAAAAGACAGCGCCCCAATACAATTCAAATTCTTTGATTTGTAAAAAAAAACACGATGTCCCCAATAATAGCCGCTATCGCTTCACGGCTATTAATAAACGAACCTCAATCAATTAACAACATCGCAACAGTAAGTACAGTCAACAATTTTTCACTAATAATTTGCGGTTCTGCCTAATTGTTGTGATAAACTTTTTAAACAGAATTATTTGATAAGTTTATCATTTGTGGATTTCAGAGATACGCCAGCGAGGCATGTACATTTCTTAGATGGTGCTGATCATTGGAGCAAGTTGTGTTCATAAAGCTATTCGCCAGACGCCTCACAAATTGAAGAGAGAGTACAACATCCTGAGACAAATGTACGCAAGCAGTGGCTTAAGTTTCAACCCGAACTGTAAGAAAGCAAGCCAAAATATGCAAACATTGAAAAGCCGCCGCTGAAAAATAAAGAGCTTATTATGTGGCATGATATTCTGAGTAATAGTATCCCTCCACATTCCAGCAATAACAACATTCCCCAAACAACCAATCAGCTCCTGTATATCTTGCGGAAAAACAAAGGCCAAATTAAAGCAATTGTTTACAATAGTCGTCTTGCTACCCCTGATTTGTTTCACACCGGACTAAATGCTGACATTGCTTTAAAAATTAGTGTAAAGCGCCATCCGATTTCGAAACGGAAAGCCCGGTCCAATTATTATCAAGAACTTTCAAAAGTCCACGTCGAAGTGTCAATAGAAACTAATGTGCTAAAAACTGTACTGCGTCATCATAATCGATTGGACTAATTAGTTTTTAAGTATCGCTCGAAATCTAGAAAAAGCAAAAACAAGAGTAGGAAAAGTAACAAAACGGATTCTGCATAAACCTGTTTGCTTAATCAAAATTTGGTGCTTCTCAGTATTCTTGTTTATATTGTACTTACGCTAATTAGTCATTGCGTTTTTTCGTGTAGTCTTTGCTTCGGTGGCCTCGTGGGCAGTTTTTGAGGGTTACCTGCCTTGCTTGGAGCTGCCTTCGAAGTCATTGAGGATTATAAAAAAGAAGCTTCATTTAGAAGTTATTATTGTGCTTGAGGTTCTATGTGTGCTTATTTGTAATTTCTCTGCTTCTGACATTAGTTATGCAATTTTCAATTTGAATAAATTTTTTTAGCTTCCTTGTTCGCCTGGAGTTTAGTTTTGAGAGTTACTTGCCTTGGAACAGCTAAAAGAGACATAGGAGATCAATTGTAACTGAGTTTACTGTTTGTTATTCTCTTTTTAGTGCTCTGTTTACTAGTTACCACATGTAAATTTGTTCTCACCAATTGCCTTTCAAAAATCATCAACCGGTTAGCCCAGCAGAACAAGTGACCAGGATTTTTACTAAACTTGCAAACTAAAATTTTGCACTCACTGCTGCTTGCTGAATAATTTCTAAGAATTACTTAATGAAGATGAGCGTAAATGAGAGCATGAATGAAAATGAGCTGTGTATTTCAAAAGTGGAACGTCCGCATTTTATGCCTGGGTATCTTTGTCACCATTTTCCGATTTATCTTTGTCCTCAGTAGTATTAAATAATTCTTCTACTTCAAATCTAAGTGAGGACAACAAGAAATCGGAAAATGGTGACAAAGATACCCAGGCTTAAAAAGTACGGTCCATTAACTGAAATCAGTGAAGAATCGGAAATGCATAAAACCGTTGAAGATAGCATTGAGAAGTCGATAAAAAAGTTCCTTCCATCAATACTAGACACACTGAGAAAAGAGCTGAGATCAACCATCAACAAAATTGTTGAAAAAAAAATTAAGAATCAGGAAATTAAATCGAGTGGAAAACTACTCTTTGAATCAGAAAAGGCTAATTTGAAAACTCTTCTCGAGTCCTACAACAGACCAGAAAATGTGAAAATTTTAGGCCTGAAAACTAACAACTTGAAGTCATATGAGGAAAATTTGTCAATAGTAATAAACCTTGCAGTCTGTAGGAGTTGAAATTGATGAAAAAGATATCTCAACAGCTTATAGAATACCCTCAAGCAATTTAAACAGAACCAGTCCTTGCGCGATTTACTCGAGGAACTAAGAAGATTGAATATCCGAAAAGGAAGAAAAGTGAATTGAAGAACTCGGAATGCTATCAAAATGTCAAAGTCTTTGAAGATACAAGCAAAGCAAGACTGAACTTCTTTCATTTCATGGTCGTAATTCTGATGTATGGCTCAGAGAAGGAACGCTTTTCAACAAATGGTTAAATTTTTCAAGAGTGAACAGAGTTAATGGCCTCTTTGAAGGTGGAATCGATCTTTGATACAATCTACAAACAGTGTTGATTTGCTTTCAGAATCAGAGATCGGAAGTTTTAGGCATGAAAAAGGACACCTTTCGGAAACTTCCATTTGGTACTGGCAATGGAGCACGGTTCAGCTATTGGATTTATACAAATTCAACCAAAGAGCAATCATCAAATTAGTAATTTCAGCAACCTTGTCTCAAATGAACAAACTTGAAACAATACTTTTCGTGACTAATGATTCATACTCAAATGTTTTCTCTCCTAAATGTAAATGTTAGATCAATTAAAAACAAAATTTGGAAGCATTGGTATTAAGTTTAGAAATGCAAGCCAGATATTCTTTGTCTAACTGAAACGTGGCTCAGAAAAAGTGATTAACCTAAAAGTTTTCTTGTAACTGGATATACTGAATTTACGGTAAAAAATCGTGAAAGCTTAGGCGGAGGTGTTATGATACAATTTAAAAATTCGTACTTTAATGAAAAACAACGAAAATCGATGAAGCTATTTGTATAGAAATCTCCAAATTCGGAACAGTTTTTAGGTTAATGGTCGTATATAATAAACCTAGAACAAACAAAATGGAATTTGGGCTCGCTGAGTTTTTTGGGGAGAAGTTACCTCAGTATCAAAACCAGCAATAATATGTGGGGACATCAACATCGACCTTTCTTCTGACAACTAGTAAGTAAGGAGTTAAAAAAAGTGCACTACTTAATAACGATTGAGTGTTGCTTAGATAGGCCAACTAGAGTAACGAGGAGTACTGCATAATTCATTTTATTTATCGAAACCTAAAACCAATTATAGGAGTTTTGGAGAATCAGAACTTTACTGATCACTACTTGGTCATTTTGGCATGTAAAACTAAACTGCAAATAACCGAAAAAGGTCACAAAGTTCCTAAAAAATCCAAATTTAGTACTACAATTAAATATAATTCTACATTTACGACTAAATAAAAAAAATATCAAGTATTTGGAATCCAAAGTTAGCATTCATGGAGTTCAACAAAACATTTCTTGAGGTTGCAGATACATTTGCACCTCCGGAGAAAACTAAAAGAGAAGACTAAGCCAAAATGGTTTAATAAGTTGAAAAATTTCAGAACTCAGAGAAACAGGCTACATAGGCAGTGAAAGATAAGAAAGCAGTGAACTAATAAGTCTTGAAAAATTTAAATTATATCGAAGAGCTTTAAGCTTTGAAATTAAACAAAAAAAAATAAATTCTGTCTGAACAAGTTTAGGGCATGCACAGGAAAATGGAGACAAATGTATATATTAATGAATGATTTCATTCTCAATTTTAAATCAGGTACAAGCATACCTATATTATCTTTTTGTTTTATTGACATGTAAACACAACACAGGAAAAAATGCAAACATTTACTAGAGTCATTTTGCAAATATTGGAAAAAACAAGTGAACATCTGGTATCAAGCTATAGAGAAAGATTTCTTGATCAAAATATATGTGCAATGTTCTTATATAAAACAAATGAGACAGAGATAAGTGATATTATGAGTAATTTGGACAACAAGTAATCATCAGGTGTTGATAACATAAATAATATCCTACTAAAACGTAAATCAGTTGTTACGATCCCGCTTATTATACTTCTGATAAACATGTCGTTTTTGCAGTTTTTTACGAGCTATTATCAAGAGCTATATTCACAAAATCTTCACCGCTCAAAACTATAACAGATCAAGTAATTGAGAACCCGCAAAATAATCCCACGAAATTTTGAAAAACATTTTCCCGACAACGCTTGACATTCATCATTTCAACAGTAAATCAAGTTCACAACACTCAGTCTCGTGATTTGATAGTATTAATCATTCAAACAGTATGTCAAATTCACATAACAATCATTCGCGCGTTCTGAAGAGCTCGATCTCTCTAATTCTGAACCTTTCACCTAACCGGTTAAATTTCGCTTTTTTTGCTACGTTTTCTATTAGAGGATTTTAAGTTTATTGAACACCAAATAAAAGTACAACTCAATAGGAACAGACAATCTATTTTACCAATTGAAAATCTTGGTGACCTCTAAGAAACGAGCCGTAATGTTCCTGCATCTAAGCAATGAAAGCAAATTCATAGTAAACATTTCACGTTTTTCGCAACTGTAAACGTATAGATAGTTGACGCTAATTAGACTATCGTGCGAAATGAGGTCTACCTTTCGTCTCGAGTCTACGTCTAATTCTCTTGTTACATGGATTTCAAAATTCATATGACGTCGTCTAAAATATATAATGTTCCCATGTGACAGAATTATTACTACCCTTAAGGTCCTAGATTCACGATGTTCAAAATACATCCGTTTTCTAGACTTCAATTTTCGATTGTTCATGCTCCGTTTGCATAGAGAAGCAACTCTAATTCAGTAAACAGAAAGCGGAAATAAATGCCATCTTGATTCAGCACGCAACGTCTGAACAAACCTTTAGTTTATTTATAGCGCCAGCAAAAAAACTTGCAGGTTCCTGCGTAGCATAACATGATCCAAAAAAGATAGTCCAAACGCAATTTAAACTCTACAAAATTGCACTCTCCAAGTTTCCAACTATTCATATATATGGTCTCTTAACGGGTCCAATCCCTTGTGGGATTTGACAAGTCAAGTCCCACAAGGCATTTACAACTCTTCGATAATTGCGCTAAAAGTGTTGAGGCTACGCTTCACGCTAAAAAATAAATTGAAGGCAAACCAAGTAGTGAAGTTAGAATAGCATAAGCAAAATTTAATGCTACATTCCATCGCAGCCATATTGATTTGATCACTTTCGTCAATATCTATATTTAGTAGCTACTATTAGAACGTAGTTATCATACTTGAAATGAAACTCGAACTATCTCCTCATTACCAAAACAATACGACTTAACAATATTGCATCCGATTGTTTGTGAATCAATCTGTTATGTAAAAAGATTATTCGACAAAACTTCAACATGGTTAACAATCTTCCCATGACATCAAAATTCCAAGGGTAAAAGTGACGTTAAGAAAAACTGTTGTTCACATCCTGTCGACGTTTTCATCTACAACCAATCAGAGATGAAATTTGACATGTGAAACCACGTGACTAGCAGCATAAAAGGAGCTTGAGAAACTACCAAAAACCAGTTGAAACTCGTTATGTTTGTCTTACTAAACTGGCATACAGTGCGTATTGCAGCACCTTCTCTTGAGCGGGAAACTACTTGTTATCGTGTCTTGTTTCCGTGGATCATCTTAGTGATTGTACAATTTAAACTAACTTCGACTTGCTGAAAAAAGAATCAACTTTGATATTCTCAATCTTCTTTCTGACGAACCAAGTTCCTGAGTTTTTTCTTTTCTAAGGTTTCAACATTTTAACTTGAAATTTGAGACTACATATGAAGCTATTGGCGTCAATTTCTGACAATTTGCTATAGCTTATTTAAAAACTGATGAATACTCCGGTTTTGAAAATCATTCCTGATCCTTTACCATCAACCTCAATGAGTCCTTTGTGTTCAGCAGTTGCAAATATCTGGACAGAAAATTCAGAAACATTTCAATTGAGCGCAATATCAAAAATTTCTCAGAATGAATCAAATGGTTAGCAAAATAATTAAGTGATTACTTTCATTTTGCTGAAATCATTTTGCTTTGTAATGTTGCAATCAGAAATATAACGAATGGACAGAGATGAGAACAAAATATAAATGAACTGCAAATAACCAAAAAAGGTCACAAAGTTCCTAAAAAATCCAAATTTAGTACTACAATTAAATATAATTCTACATTTACGACTAAATGAAAAAAAAATATCAAGTATTTGGAATCCAAAGTTAGCATTCATGGAGTTCAACAAAACATTTCTTGAGGTTGCAGATACATTTGCGCCTCCGGAGAAAACTAAAAAAGAAGGCTAAGCCGAAATGGTTTAATCAGTTGAAAAATTTCAGAACTCAGAGAAACAGGCTACATAGGCAG
This sequence comes from Convolutriloba macropyga, assembly GCF_964194025.1. Taxonomy (NCBI): domain Eukaryota; kingdom Metazoa; phylum Xenacoelomorpha; order Acoela; family Convolutidae; genus Convolutriloba; species Convolutriloba macropyga. The sequence continues at coordinate 34,751,572 of NC_134468.1, read as the reverse complement.
TGAAAGATAAGAAAGCAGTGAACTAATAAGTCTTGAAAAATTTAAATTATATCGAAGAGCTTTAAGGTTTGAAATTAAACAAAAAATAAATTCTGTCTGAACAAGTAGGGCATGCACAGGAAAATGGAGACAAATGTATATATTAATGAATGATTTCACTCTCAATTTTAAATCAGGTACAAGCATACCTATATTATCTTTTTGTTTTATTGACATGTAAACACAACACAGGAAAAAATGCAAACATTTACTAGAGTCATTTTGCAAATATTGGAAAAAACAAGTGAACATCTGGTATCAAGCTACAGGGAAAGATTTCTTGATCAAAATATATGTGCAATGTTCTTATATAAAACAAATGAGACAGAGATAAGTGATATTATGAGTAATTTGGACAACAAGTAATCATCAGGTGTTGATAACATAAATAATATCCTAGTAAAACGTAAATCAGTTGTTACGATCCCGCTTATTACACTTCACTTCTGATAAACATGTCGTTTTTGCAGTTTTTTACGAGCTATTATCAAGAGCTATAATCACAAAATCTTCACCGCTCAAAACAATAACAGATCAAGTAATTGAGAACCCGCAAAATAATCCCACGAAATTTTGAAAAACATTTTCCCGACAGCGCTTGACATTCATCATTTCAACAGTCAATCAAGTTCACAACACTCATTCTCGTGATTTGATAGTATTAATCATTCAAACAGTATGTCAAATTCACAATCATTCGTGCGTTCTGAAGAGCTCGATCTCTAATTCTTAACCTTTCACCTAAGCGGTTAAATTTCGTTTTTGCTACGTTTTCTATAAGAAGATTTTGAGTTTATTGAACACCAAATAAAAGTACAACTCTATAGGAACAGACAATCTATTTTACCAATTGAAAAACTTGGTGACCTCTAAGAAACGAGCCGTAATGTTCCTGCATCTAAGCAATGAAAGCAAATTCATAGTAAACATTTCACGTTTTTCGCAACTGTAAACGTATAGAAAGTTGACGCTAATTAGACTATCGTGCGAAATGAGGTCTACCTTTCGTCTCGAGTCTACGTCTAATTCTCTTGTTACATGGATTTCAAAATTCATATGACGTCTTCTAAAATATATGTTTCCATGTGACAGAATTATTACTATCCTTAAGATCCTAGAATCACGATGTTCGAAATACGTCCGTTTTCTAGACCTCGATTTTCGATTGTTCATGCTCCGTTTGCATAGAGAAGCAACTCTAATTCAGTCAACAGAAAACGGAAATAAATGCCATCTTGATTCAGCACGCAACGTCTGAACAAACCTTTAGTTTATTTATAGCGGCAGCAAAAAAAAGCAAAATATATAAATGCTCGAGCACTCCAACAAAAACAATTTGTGCAGGTTCCTGCGTAGCATAGCATGATCCAACAAAGATCGTCCAAACGCAATTTAAACTCTACAAAATTGCCCTCTCCAAGTTTCCAACTATTCATATATATGGTCTCTTAACGGGTCCAATCCCTTGTGGGATTTGACAAGTCAAGTCCCACAAGGCATTTTCAACTCTTCGATAATTGCGCTAAAAGTGTTGAGGCTACGCTTCACAATAAAAAATAAATTGAACGTCAAACCAAGCAGAGAAGTTTGAATAGCATAAGCAAAATTTAATGCTACATTCCATCGCAGCCATATTGATTTGATCACTTTCCTCAATATTTATATTTAGTAACTACTAATAGCACGTAATCATCATACATGAAGTGAAACTCGAACTATCTCATCATTACCAAAACAACATTACGACTTAACAATATTGCATCCGATTATTTGCGATTGGTTTGTGAATCAATCTGTTATTGAAAAAGAATAATTCGACAAAACTTCAACATGGTTAACAAACTTCCCATGACATCAAAATTCCAAGGGGAAAAGTGACGTTAAGAAAAACTGCTATTCACATTCTGTCGAAATTTTTATCTACAACCAATCAGAGATGCAATTTGACATGTAAAACCACGTGACTAGCAGCATAAAAAGAGCTTGAAAAACTAACAAAAATCAACTGAAACTTGTTAAATTTGTCTTATTAAACTGACATTCAGTGCGTATTGAAGCACATTCTTTTGAGAGGTAAATTACTTGTTATCGTGTCTTCTTTCTGTAGATCATCTTTGTGATGGTAGAGTTTAAACTAACTTCGACTTGTTGAAAAAAGAATTAACTTTGATATTCTCAATCTTTCTTTCTGACGAACGAAGTTCATGAGTAGGAGAAACTTTGTGCAAAGCACTAGTCAGTTGCTCTTACTGGCTCTAAAGAAGCCTAGCATAGTTTCAATATTGTTCAAATTGAGGCCAATTGAAGACTAGAAATACGTTATCAAAGCGAAAACCTGGAACTTTTATAACTTTTTATGCGTTCGCGAAAATTTGCTACTTATATCAGCTGGTAAATTAACATTGCATTTAATACAGTAGTCTATTACTGAGGAGTTAGCGTCGAGATAATTTAGAATTTCGAATTTAACGTGGGCAGTTCACAAAAACGACAAAAATTGATTTTTCAGTTTGAATTTTGTATTCTGAGCGAAACAAATTGTTAAACAGCGAAGCTGAGCCATCAGTTATTGGAACAAGTTGAGCAACAATTAAGGCAATGGTAATCTACAGCTTAGTAGATAATTAAGTTCACAAAAGGGAACTGAAAAAACGTAATATGCGGACAGATTTGGAACGACTGAAACGAATTGGGCGGTGTAAAGTTATCCCTGTCTTTCATAGGAGAGCGGACGTTACATTTCCTCCGCCGACCCAGACAGTGGAAGGCAAACTGCTGTCCAATTTGATGAGGAGAAGGCTGAAAGCACCTACCAAAGAAAATTGAATGAATCAACAGCAAATGGCCGGTGAGGCGAACAGAAGGAAGCAATTCAATAAGGAATATGAAGTACGAACCCTGTCTGGTCGAAATAAGCCAAGCAAAAGCGAAGAGCAACTAGACAATTCTAACAGAATCAGCAAAGAACAGTTTCAATCAACAACTCACAAATACGACAAAGTTTCTAGATTTAGTGGTCAAAGTAAACGCTAAACGACGGCTTGGCTAAAAATTAATTGGAGATTCAGATCAACCCAACAAACCAACGGTCCTCTACCAACAGACTGATCATCTTCTAGAGGAAGAAATACCTAATCAACTGCAGTGTCGAAACAACCTGGTGCCTCACCAAGCAAATTTCGTCGAACAACACCTAGAAAAAGCAAGCAAGTGCAAAGCAAGTTTGGACAATCAGTGGCTTGCATGCAAAAGCAAAGGCACGCAACCAGCAAAGAATGCGGAACAAAGCAAAGCAACTCAAGCAATGAACGACAGCGAAGGTAACAACAACTATCCAATGGACAGTCCAATTGCGAAAACAGTGAGAAATGGGGCAACAGCGAGCGGCCAAGGTACGGAAGATGTTTCGGAATCATTTTCAGCAAAGCAAGGGCGTGAAGAACGGATGAAGAAATTCTATATCGAAGACAAAACCAAGTTGCGACTGGAACAGGCACGATTTGAACGAAGAAAGCTGGAGTGGGAAATGCAAATGAAGGAACTGGAAACCAAGCATCAACTACTGGAGGAAGAGCGTGAGCTAGAGCGGAAAGTGAAGAGAACAGCAGCAGATAATGATGATGTCCTTTCCCAATCAACTAGTGCTCGAGACAAATCACATTTCAACTGGATCGTAGAAGAGATGTTTCAGACTGGGCCAGTAGAAACAACAACCTTCTAACACCAGGTCAATCGAAAGCTCTCGAACAGGTCTAGTCACTTCTCACGATATCGCAGATCACGAGACCGTTCATCAAGCGCTGAAGACCGACATGTTTCCCCCTGAGCTGGTCTACGAAACAACAGTGGTTACTCAGATAGCAGAAACCTACCAAAGCTGAACAATTTCTATGGAAACCCTCTCGAGTCGCCGGAGTGGTCTAGTATGTTCAATGCTACAGTAGATCAACCCCCAATACCAGAGCCAGAGAAAATGATCAATCTGAATACCCTACTGACAGGCAAGGCCAAGTCAGCAATCTCTGGAATGGGCTATTCTGGACAATTTTAAAGTACTGCATAGAGCATTCTGGAGAGGAAGTTTGGAACACCTCATGAGATCATTGATGCACAGCTGGAGTCTTCGCAAAGCTAGTCAGGCGAAACCTCACGAATCCACAGGTCTGATCAGTTCCTCAGTTAAAGTTTCAAACTTTGTGAATGTGCTCAAAGAGTACACGCAAATTGGTGATCTGCAACCAAGCTCGACACACTATGGCAGCGGCAAACTACCTCAAGTTCTCAAAGAGAAATGGTGGTTCTATGTTGATGACAAAGATGAAGACTGGCCTGATCTGATTAAGTTTGAAAAATGGCTATCTAGGATTGCATTCGTGCATGAAATGTTCTCACTTTATAAGGGAGAGCGAAATGAAGAAGACCGAAGAAGCACAAACAGAGACAACTGGTTCTCGAAAACATCCAACTTCAGTGCTAGTTCGAAAGTGAAAGAAACGAAGCAAAAACAAAGTGATCACTGTCCGCTAGCTGATGGCACTCATAAAAGTTGGAAATGTCAATTCTTCAGGAATTTGAGTGTGAAGGATCGGTACGCAGCAGTGACGAAGCAAGAATTATGTTACGGATGTCTAGGCAAAAGACATGCAATCGAAGATTGTCAAGTCAATGCGTGCGGGATCAATGTATACATCAAGAAGCACAACCGATTGATACACTCAGACACCAAATGGACAAGGCTAATCACGCAGTGCACGTAAGCGCAGCAAAAATCAACCAGAGTAACAAAGTTACGGGCTTTCTTCAGATAGTTCCTGTCTCAATACAGAGCGGTGGCAACAAGCTGAACACAAATGCTTTCCTCGATAGTTCAACATCAGTTTCATTCACCGAATAAAGTGTGCAGAAGAAGTTACGAGCCCAAGGCACCGATGTGACGCTCAACATAGCTGGCATACACGGAAAAAGATCTGAGAACAGAAAAGGTTCCTCTCGAAATAAAGGGACTACATTCAAAGGTGCAAGCGTTTCGACACCCGTCAATCTCCTTGGCGAACACAAACTACAACTAAAACAATCTGAAGCAAATCATCAATCACTTGACTGTTCAACTCAACAAAAGCTTAAACTTCGATGGAAACTGGCATCCTTGGTCAAGATGCTTATGAGCTACAACGCCCATTGGACTACAAGACAGTAACACGAAGTGAACCTTTCGCCGTTCTAACAGAGTTAGGATGTGTAGTCAGTAGACCCATGACGGGCGAAGACTATCCAACCCTGGTGGGACATAAACCTATGCTTCCAGAATGAACGTTGTCAGTCAGTCAAAAGGGGAACGGCAGACAAAAAAGATGCCAAAGAATACAGAAGTAAATAGGCGAGCAATACGAGGTAGGAATGCTGTGGAGTCAACCAGAGCCAGACCTACCGAACAACTACAACTCAGCCGTGGGTCAGCTTTACTCAGTGGGGCAAAGATTCAAGGTATCCAAACCTGAAAAACTTGTATGAACAGTCAGTAGATACAGATGTTGAGAATGGGTTCGTAAAGATATTGGACGAGTCCGAAGTGAAGGGAACTTCGGGAAAGAATGGCATTTGCCACACCATCCAGTACTAAATCCGAACAAGCCCAGCAAAGTCAGACGTGGTTGTAATACCGCATCAAAGTACAAAGAAGTATACATAAACAATCTATTGTCAGGACCTGATCTGCTACACGGGTTGATTGGAACGATATTCAAGAGTTCTCGAAGGAACAACAGCCCTGACAGCTCACATCGAATCGATGTTTCTACAAGTGCAAGAGCGCGATAAAAGTTGCTTGAGGTTTCGATGACGTCCAAGAACTAACGAACCTATTCAAATATACGAAAGTCAACTTCATGTTTTTGAAGCTAAGAGTCTCCAACTTGTGCAAACTGCTCTCAAGCGAGAAGGAATGGACAACGAAGAAGAGTATCCAACGCAGCAAAGCCAATACAGAACACCTTCTAAATGAACGATTTCATCTAATCATAGAAACCCCTGAAGAAGCAATTGAAGTCTTCAAGCCTCTTCTCTCACAATGTGCGTTCGAACTGAAGTGGATAAAAAACAACGATGCAGTTAACGAAGCGATCTCAAAGGACTTGAAGCCAATCAGTAACAACAAGCAATTCGAAGTGGAACCCAATACGGATGGAGGGATATTCAGTGCTTGCACTACAGTGGACAGTTCCTGATGATAGCCTTCAAGTGTTCAGAGGAACGAACAAAGAATTTGCACCTACAACTCAGAGGAAGATTCTGTCGCTGGTATCTTCAGTATTTGACCCGATAGATTAATTGCTCCGTTCAGTGTTTACATGAAACGACTTCTGGAAAGCATCTGGACAAAGAATGGACAACATTGGGACAAAGAAGTGGATCCTTTTGAAGAAGCAGAGTTCCTTTAGGGGAAAGAGCAACTTCCAATTGTAGCTTAAACAAGCATTGATAGAAGATACTTCAATACAGCAAAAGATAAAACCGAACTTCATGTGTTTGCTGACGCATCTGAAGGCATGATGTGCGCATTAGCCTTTCTAGGTTTGCAACCAAAAGAATACCCAGCTGACTTAGCATTTGTCATTGGAAATTACAGTGGCATCGATGAGACATCTTTCAATACAACGATTGGAATTGCAAGCGGCAGTCATGACAGTGAAGTTGAAAGAACACATAGTCAAGGATCACGAAAGGAAGATAAATAGTTGCAGTTTTTTGTCAGACTCAACTGTGCAGGGATTGCAGTGGATACACAGTCCCCATCATAAACAACAAGTGTTTGTAGCCAATCGAGAAGCTGAGATACAACTGATATGAGTGGCATCAACAACCCAACAGACATTTGCACCAGAGCAATCAACATTGAGGAACTCAAGAGAAGTGATTGGCCCACTGGGCCGGCCTGGTTGAAGCGACCAGAAAACCAGTGGCCACAGAAAGAAAGCCTAATCTTTGTCTAAGATGAATAGATTATACCCTCATCAGATCATGATACAAGCTGAAGAAAGCTGTTATTCAGTGGGAAGGATTCAGTAACTTTAATAGGCTAGTGAATACAATGGCATGCGCACAAAGAGCATTGAGCAAATACAAACCAGCGACACTTGTAGTCAGGCTTGAAGGAAGAGAAAAAGCAAAGGCAATTATCTTCAAGTTACTACAGCAAGAACAGTTGAAAGAAGAGATGAAATCTCTGAAAGCTGAAAAGGAAATCCCAAAGAACAGCAAAATCCTGCAGTTCTCACCCGTCCTAGATGAAGGACTCAATCGTGCTAAGGGCAGAATTGGCAAAAGTCAATTGGACTTCAATAAAAAGCATCCAATATTGCTACGAGGGAAACATGCGTTTGAAATATTCTTGCGAAACGATCACAAGGACAATCAAAACGAAGTTCAAGAGCATCTAAGAAATAATTTTCAGCAGATCTGGATCTTAGGCATACGAAAGGCCTTGCGATCAATCAAGAACAAGTGCTTTACTTGCAGAAAAGGTAGAGCACAAACGATAGCACCAGTAATGGCAGATCTACACAAAGCGCGGTTAGATGCTTCAACAGCCCTTAACAAATGTTGGATTTAACTACTCTGGCTCTTTCATTGTGAAAATCGGACGAAGAAACGTGAAGCGATGGTGTTGTCTGTTCACACATCTAACTAAGAGAGCGGTAATGTACCCAAGATGGACACAGATAGTTGTCTCAATGCAATCATGCGATTCATTGCGCGAAGAGGCAAATCGAGTACAATCAACAGCGACAACGGGACAAATTTTCTTGAAGCTGAAATAGAGTTTGCAGAGTACGTTTACAAGAGACCAGTTTACAAGAGACCAGCAGTGAAGTTCGCCCCAGTACTACAGAAAGAGATGTTTCGAGATGAAAAACAGGGCGAGCGATTTTGAGGCTACGCTTCACGCTAAATAAATAAATTGAAGATCAAGCAGGGAAGTTAGAAGAGCATGACTTTCGTCAGTATTTACATTTAGTAACCATTATTAGTACGTAGTCATCAAACATGAACTGCAACTCAAACTCAAACTATCACAACATTACAACTAAACAATATTGCATTAGATTCTTTGCGATTGGCTTGCGAATCAACCAGTTATTGATACAGATTATTCAACAAAACTTCTACATAGTTAACAAACTAACCATAACATCAAATTTACAATGAAAAAGTGACGTTATGAGATACTGTTCCTAATATGTCGACATCTTAATCTACCACCAATCAGAGATGCAATTTGACATATAAAACCACCACGCAACTAGCAGCATAAAAGGAGATTGAAAAACTAACAAAAATCAGCTGAAACTTGTTAAATTTGTCTTATTAAACTGATATTCAGTGCGTATTGAAGTACATTCTCTTGAGAGGTAAATTACTTGTTATCGTGTCTTCTTTCTGTAGATCATCTTTGTGATGGTAGAGTTTAAACTAACTTCGACTTGTTGAAAAAAGAATTAACTTTGATATTCTCAATCTTTCTTTCTGACGAACGAAGTTCATGAGTAGGAGAAACTTTGTGCAAAGCACTAGTCAGTTGCTCTTACTGGCTTTGACGAAGCCTAGCATAGTTTCAATATTGGTGCTATCGAGGCCAATTGAAGACTAGAAATCAGTTATTTAGGCAATTATTGTTTGAAATTTAGTTAAAAAGTTTCTACGCGCTCGGGAAAATTTGCTATTTAATTAAAACGGTTAATTAATGTTACATTTATTACAGTAGTCCATTACTAAGGACTTAACTTCGAGATCATTTCAAATTTCAAATTATAATTTGAGTTATTAACAAAAACAACAAAAGTTGATTGTTTCAATTTGAGATTTGGATTATTTTGTATTCTGAGCGAAACAAATTGTTAAAAAGCGGAGATGAGCGATTAGGTTTTGAAAACTAATTGAGCAACAATTAATGCAACGGTAAATTACAGTATAGCGCATAAAAAAGATTACAAAAGTTAACTGCAAAAACGCAATATCCGGACAGATTTGAAACCACTGAAACGAACTGGGCGGTGTAAAGTTTTACCTGTCTTTGATAGGAGAGCCGCCATTACAAAAAGTTTGACCCCGAAAACATGAAAATAACGACGTCAGGGTTCCAGAAAGGTTCAGAAACTTTTTCCAGATTATATTGAATGAATCCTCCTATCCTGATCAACAATAATTTGTTTACAGTTTGGTTTGATGGCTCACATGAAAAAATAAAGAAGCCAACGTTCTTAAATGTCAGAATAAACAATGTCAATAATCATAACCTGTTTCTGTTTTGATAATTATTACGAAAGCCTTTGATCTGGTACGAAATCAAAATTTTTCAAGCACACAAAGGTTTCAATCCACCTTACCTAAATTCAATCAAGAGGTGATAGGGCGTTGAAATAGATACGAGCAGGAGTGTTACAGAGCGGCATTTTTTCGCCCAAAATCTTCAGCAAGTAAGCACGCAAATAGTCCAATGAACAACTTGAACACACAAACTGGTACAACAAAACCGGCCTTCAAAATTTTTTCCAAAAGCTTCAACGAAACATGTGTTTTATAGCGCAGAAATTATTGATCTTTTTTGTCCATTAAGAAACGGCTCAATTTAAAAGTTTTCTTTGGTTTTCATTTGGGCAACCATTCGAAGAGAAATGTTTTTCTCATTGGTTGTCCTGGTTGGACTAATTTTAATTGTTTTAAAAATACATGATTAGTATACCTGTAACTAACCATCCAAATAAATTTAATTCATTCATTCATTCATTCATTTACAACTTCGAGTTAGTATCGCTACTTCGCAACTAATAGAATTGAGCCCGCAGACGACAGGGTCAATTGCTCTGAAATCGTTGAAACCATAGAGAAACTTGACACACAGTCACACGAAGTTAGCAGAGAATACAATAATGACATCACGCAAAGAAGACCAAAAGTGTGATAGCTCTTCCTGATACAGAGGAACACGGGGAGCGGCAAAAAGCGTAAAGTCGAGACAATCAGTTCAAGTTTCCTCCACATGGAAATATTACTACATCAACCTTTTATTCCTGTCGCTAAAGAACTATTTTCGCTAAAAGGAATCTGAGTGTAAAATGTTTATTGAAAGCTTTATTTGAAAAACTTTGAAGAGAACAGTCCCAAAAATGTCATGTACTAGTTTACGCAAGGCACAACCAATTCAAACGTTGACAAAAACCACGATAATTTGCCTAGTCCGAAAACAAGTTCTGAATGTTGAAAGCTTCTATGGAGCAGCAAAAAACTGAACAGAAAGATCCATGAAAACTCTGCGAGCCATTCTCAGAACTTCCTGCCAATCTACTTACATATAGGAGCGGTTGACCATAATATCATGCGTTCAAATCGAACAAAGAATCGAAGCCATTACAAAAATAATCAGATCATGATCGGCAAACGTCGTGCGAATTGCACTCCAAAAGCATAGTTTCAATATTGGTGCTATCAAGGCCAATTGAAGACTAGAAATTGGTTATTTAGGCAATTATTGTTTGAAATTTAGTTAATAAGTTTCTACGCGTTCGGGAAAATTTGCTATTTAATTAAAACGGTTAATTAATGTTACATTTATTACAGTAGTCCATTACACTAAGGACTTAACTTCGAGATCATTTCAAATTTCGAATTATAATTTGAGTTATTAACAAAAACAACAAAAGTTGATTGTTTCAATTTGAGATTTGGATTATTTTGTATTCTGAGCGAAACAAATTGTTAAAAAGCGGAGATGAGCGATTAGGTTTTAAAAACTAATTGAGCAACAATTAATGCAACGGTAAATTACAGTATAGCGCATAAAAAAGATTACAAAAGTTAATTGCAAAAACGTAATATCCGGACAGATTTGAAACCACTGAAACGAACTGGGCGGTGTAAAATTTTACCTGTCTTTGATAGGAGAGCAGCCATTACAAAAAGTTTGACCCCGATAACATGAAAATAACGACCTCAGGGTTCCAGAAAGGTCCAGAAACTTTTTCCAGATTATATTGAATGAATCCTCCTATCCTGATCAACAAAATTTTTTTTACAGTTTGGTTTGATGGCTCACATGAAAAAATAAAGAAGCCAACGTTCTTAAATGTCAGAATAAACAATGTCAACAATCACACCCCGTTTCTGTTTCCATAATTATCACGAAAGCCTTTCGATCTGGTGTGAAATCAAAATTTTTCAAGCACACAAAGGTTTCAATCCACCTTACCTAAATTCCATCAAGAGGTGATAGGGCGTTGAAATAGATACGAGCAGGAGTGTTACAGAGCGGCATTTTTTCGCCCAAAATCTTCAGCAAGTAAGCACGCAAATAGTCCATTGAACAACTTGAACACACAAACTGGTACAACAAAACCGGCCTTCAAAATTTTTTGCAAAAGCTTCAACGAAACATGTGTTTGATAGCGCAGAAATTATTGATCTTTTTTGTCCATTAAGAAACGGCTCAATTTAAAAGTTTTCGTTGGTTTTCATTTGGGCAACCACTCGAAGAGAAATGTTTTTGTCATTGGTTGTCCTGGTTGGACTAATTTTAATTGTTTTAAAAATACATGATTAGTATACCTGTAACTAACCACCCAAATAAATTTAATTCATTCATTCATTCATTCATTTACAACTTCGAGTTAGTATCGCTACTTCGCAACTAATAGAATTGAGCCCGCAGACGACAGGGTCAATTGCGCTGAAATCGTTGAAACCATAGAGAAACTTGACACACAGTCACACGAAGTTAGCAGAGAATACAATAATGACATCACGCAAAGAAGACCAAAAGTGTGATAGCTGTTCCTGATACAGAGGAACACGGGGAGCGGCAAAAAGCGTAAAGTCGAGACAATCAATTCAAGTTTCCTCCACATGTAAATATTACTACATCAACCTTTTATTCCTGTCGCTAAAGAACTATTTTTGCTAAAAGGAATCTGAGTGTAAAATGTTTGAAAACTTTATTTGAAAAATTTTGAAGAGAACAGTCCCAAAAATGTCATGTACTAGTTTACGCAAGGCAAAACCAATTCAAACGTTGATAAAACCACGATAATTTGCCTAGTCCGAAAACAAGTTCTGAATGTTGAAAGCATCTAGGGAGCAGCAAAAAATTGAACAGAAAGATCCATGAAAACTCTGCGAGCCATTCTCAGAACTTCCTGCCAATCTACTTACATATAGGAGCGGTTGACCATAATATCATGCGTTCAAATCGAACAAAGAATCGAAGCAATTACAAAAATTATCAGATCATGATCGGCGAACGTCGTGCGAATTGCACTCCAAAAGCATAGTTTCAATATTGGCGCTATCAAGGCCAATTGAAGACTAGAAATTAGTTATTTAGGCAATTATTGTTTGAAATTTAGTTAATAAGTTTCTACGCGTTCGGGAAAATTTGCCATTTAATTAAAACGGTTAATTAATGTTACATTTATTACAGTAGTCCATTACTAAGGACTTAACTTCGAGATCATTTCAAATTTCGAATTATAATTTGAGTTATTAACAAAAACAACAAATGATTGTTTCAATTTGAGATTTGGATTATTTTGTATTCTGAGCGAAACAAATTGTTAAAAAGCGGAGATGAGCGATTAGGTTTTGAAAACTAATTGAGCAACAATTAATGCAACGGTAAATTACAGTATAGCGCATAAAAAAGATTACAAAAGTTAACTGCAAAAACGTAAAATCCGGACAGATTTGAAACCACTGAAACGAACTGGGCGGTGTAAGGTTTTACCTGTCGTTGATAGGAGAGCAGCCATTACAAAAAGTTTGACCCCGAAAACATGAAAATAACGACGTCAGGGTTCCAGAAAGGTCCAGAAACTTTTTCCAGATTATATTGAATGAATCCTCCTATCCTGATCAACAATAATGTTTTTTACAGTTTGGTTTGATGGCTCACATGAAAAAATAAAGAAGCCAACGTTCTTAAATATCAGAATAAACAATGTCAATAATCATAACCTGTTTCTGTTTTCATAATTATCACGAAAGCCTTTGATCTGGTACGAAATCAAAATTTTTCAAGCACACAAAGGTTTCAATCCACCTTACCTAAATTCCATCAAGAGGTGATAGGGCGTTGAAATAGATACGAGCAGGAGTTACACAGAGCGGCATTTTTTCGCCCAAAATCTTCAGCAAGTAAGCACGCAAATAGTCCAATGAACAACTTGAACACACAAACTGGTACATCAAAACCGGCCTTCAAAATTTTTTGCAAAAGCTTCAACGAAACATGCGTTTGATAGCGCAGAAATTATTGATCTTTTTTGTCCATTAAGAAACGGCTCAATTTAAAAGTTTTCTTTGGTTTTCATTTGGGCAACCACTCGAAGAGAAATGTTTTTCTCATTGGTTGTCCTGGTTGGACTAATTTTAATTGTTTTAAAAATACATGATTATTATACCTGTAACTAACCACCCAAATAAATTTAATTCATTCATTCATTCATTCATTCATTTACAACTTCCAGTTAGTATCGCTACTTCGCAACTAATAGAATTGAGCCCGCAGACGACAGGGTCAATTGCGCTGAAATCGTTGAAACCATAGAGAAACTTGACACACAGTCACACGAAGTTAGCAGAGAATAAAATAATGACATCACGCAAAGAAGACCAAAAGTGTGATAGCTGTTCCTGAAACAGAGGAACACGGGGAGCGGCAAAAAGCGTAAAGTCGAGACAATCAGTTCAAGTTTCCTCCACATGGAAATATTACTACATCAACCTTTTATTCCTGTCGCTAAAGAACTATTTTCGCTAAAAGGAATCTGAGTGTAAAATGTTTATAGAAAACTTTATTTGAAAAATTTTGAAGACAACAGTCCCAAAAATGTCATGTACTAGTTAACGCAAGGCAAAACCAATTCAAACGTTGATAAAACCACGATAATTTGCCTAGTCCGAAAACAAGTTCTGAATGTTGAAAGCTTCTAGGGAGCAGCAAAAAATTGAACAGAAAGATCCATGAAAACTCTGCGAGCCATTCTCAGAACTTCCTGCCAATCTACTTACATATAGGAGCGGTTGACCATAATATCATGCGTTCAAATCGAACAAAGAATCAAAGCCATTACAAAAATTATCAGATCATGATCGGCTAACGTCGTGCGAATTGCACTCCAAAAGCATAGTTTCAATATTGGTGCTATCAAGGCCAATTGAAGACTAGAAATTAGTTATTTAGGCAATTATTGTTTGAAATTTAGTTAATAAGTTTCTACGCGTTCGGGAAAATTTGCTATTTAATTAAAACGGTTAATTAATGTTACATTTATTACAGTAGTCCATTACTAAGGACTTAACTTCGGGATCATTTCAAATTTCAAATTATAATTTGAGTTTATAACAAAAACAACAAAAGTTGATTGTTTCAATTTGAGATTTGGATTATTTCGTATTCTGAGCGAAACAAATTGTTAAAAGCGGAGATGAGCGATTAGGTTTTGAAAACTAATTGAGCAACAATTAATGCAACGGTAAATTACAGTATAGCGCATAAAAAAGATTACAAAAGTTAACTGCAAAAACGTAATATCCGGACAGATTTGAAACCACTGAAACGAACTGGGCGGTGTAAAGTTTTACCTGTCTTTGATAGGAGAGCAGCCATTACAAAAAGTTTGACCCCGAAAACATGAAAATAACGACGTCAGGGTTCCAGAAAGGTCCAGAAACTTTTTCCAGATTATATTGAATGAATCCTCCTATCCTGATCAACAATAATTTTTTTACAGTTTGGTTTGATGGCTCACATGAAAAAATAAAGAAGCCAACGTTCTTAAAAGTCAGAATAAACAATGTCAATAATCATAACCTGTTTCTGTTTTGATGAATATTACGAAAGCCTTTGATCTGGTACGAAATCAAAATTTTTCAAGCACACAAAGGTTTCAATCCACCTTACCTAAATTCCATCAAGAGGTGATAGGGCGTTCAAATAGATACGAGCAGGAGTGTTACAGAGCGGCATTTTTTCGCGCAAAATCTTCAGCAAGTAAGCACGCAAATAGTCCAATGAACAACTTGAACACACAAACTGGTACAACAAAACCGGCCTTCAAAATTTTTTCCAAAAACTTCAACGAAACATGTGTTTTATAGCGCAGAAATTATTGATCTTTTTTGTCCATTAAGAAACGGCTCAATTTAAAAGTTTTCTTTCGTTTTCATTTGGGCAACCACTCGAAGAGAAATGTTTTTCTCATTGGTTGTCCTGGTTGGACTAATTTTAATTGTTTTAAAAATACATGATTAGTATACCTGTAACTAACCACCCAAATAAATTTAATTAATTCATTCATTCATTCATTTACAACTTCGAGTTAGTATCGCTACTTCGCAACTAAAAGAATTGAGCTACTTCGCAACTAAAAGAATTGACTAATTTTAATTGTTTTAAAAATACATGATTAGTATACCTGTAACTAACCACCCAAATAAATTTAATTCATTCATTCATTCATTTACAACTTCGAGTTAGTATCGCTACTTCGCAACTAAAAGAATTGAGCCCGCAGACGACAGGGTCAATTGCTTTGAAATCGTTGAAACCATAGAGAAACTTGACACACAGTCACACGAAGTTAGCAGAGAATACAATAATGACATCACGCAAAGAAGACCAATAGTGTGATAGCTGTTCCTGATACAGAGGAACACGGGGAGCGGCAAAAAGCGTAAAGTCGAGACAATCAGTTCAAGTTTCCTCCACATGGAAATATTACTACATCAACCTTTTATTCCTGTCGCTAAAGAACTATTTTCGCTAAAAGGAATCTGAGTGTAAAATGTTTATTGAAAGCTTTATTTGAAAAATTTTGAAGAGAACAGTCCCAAAAATGTCATGTACTAGTTTACGCAAGGCACAACCAATTCAAACGTTGATAAAACCACGATAATTTGCCTAGTCCGAAAACAAGTTCTGAATGTTGAAAGCTTCTAGGGAGCAGCAAAAAATTGAACAGAAAGATCCATGAAAACTCTGCGAGCCATTCTCCGAACTTCCTGCCAATCTACTTACATATAGGAGCGGTTGACCATAATATCATGCGTTCAAATCGAACAAAGAATCGAAGCCATTACAAAAATAATCAGATCATGATCGGCGAACGTCGTGCGAATTGCACTCCAAAAGCATAGTTTCAATATTGGTGCTATCAAGGCCAATTGAAGACTAGAAATTGGTTATTTAGGCAATTATTGTTTGAAATTTAGTTAATAAGTTTCTACGCGTTCGGGAAAATTTGCTATTTAATTAAAACGGTTAATTAATGTTACATTTATTACAGTAGTCCATTACACTAAGGACTTAACTTCGAGATCATTTCAAATTTCGAATTATAATTTGAGTTATTAACAAAAACAACAAAAGTTGGTTGTTTCAATTTGAGATTTGGATTATTTTGTATTCTGAGCGAAACAAATTGTTAAAAAGCGGAGATGAGCGATTAGGTTTTGAAAACTAATTGAGCAACAATTAATGCAACGGTAAATTACAGTATAGCGCATAAAAAAGATTACAAAAGTTAACTGCAAAAACGTAATATCCGGACAGATTTGAAACCACTGAAACGAACTGGGCGGTGTAAAGTTTTACCTGTCGTTGATAGGAGAGCAGCCATTACAAAAAGTTTGACCCCGAAAACATGAAAATAACGACGTCAGGGTTCCAGAAAGGTCCAGAAACTTTTTCCAGATTATATTGAATGAATCCTCCTATCCTGATCAACAATAATTTTTTTTACAGTTTGGTTTGATGGCTCACATGAAAAAATAAAGAAGCCAACGTTCTTAAATGTCAGAATAAACAATGTCAATAATCATAACCTGTTTCTGTTTTCATAATTATCACGAAAGCCTTTGATCTGGTACGAAATCAAAATTTTTCAAGCACACAAAGGTTTCAATCCACCTTACCTAAATTCCATCAAGAGGTGATAGGGCGTTGAAATAGATACGAGCAGGAGTGTTACAGAGCGGCATTTTTTCGCCCAAAATCTTCAGCAAGTAAGCACGCAAATAGTCCAATGAACAACTTGAACACACAAACTGGTACAACAAAACCTGCCTTCAAAATTTTTTGCAAAAGCTTCAACGAAACATGTGTTTGATAGCGCAGAAATTATTGATCTTTTTTGTCCATTAAGAAACGGCTCAATTTAAAAGTTTTCTTTGGTTTTCATTTGGGCAACCACTCGAAGAGAAATGTTTTTCTCATTGGTTGTCCTGGTTGGACTAATTTTAATTGTTTTAAAAATACATGATTAGTATACCTGTAACTAACCACCCAAATAAATTTAATTCATTCATTCATTCATTCATTTACAACTTCGAGTTAGTATCGCTACTTCGCAACTAATAGAATTGAGCCCGCAGACGACAGGGTCAATTGCTCTGAAATCGTTGAAACCATAGAGAAACTTGACACACAGTCACACGAAGTTAGCAGAGAATACAATAATGACATCACGCAAAGAAGACCAAAAGTGTGATAGCTGTTCCTGATACAGAGGAACACGGGGAGCGGCAAAAAGCTTAAATTCGAGACAATCAGTTCAAGTTTCCTCCACATGGAAATATTACTACATCAACCTTTTATTCCTGTCGCTAAAGAACTATTTTCGCTAAAAGGAATCTGAGTGTAAAATGTTTATTGAAAGCTTTATTTGAAAAACTTTGAAGAGAACAGTCCCAAAAATGTCATGTACTAGTTTACGCAAGGCACAACCAATTCAAACGTTGACAAAAACCACGATAATTTGCCTAGTCCGAAAACAAGTTCTGAATGTTGAAAGCTTCTAGGGAGCAGCAAAAAATTGAACAGAAAGATCCATGAAAACTCTGCGAGCCATTCTCAGAACTTCCTGCCAATCTACTTACATATAGGAGCGGTTGACCATAATATCATGCGTTCAAATCGAACAAAGAATCGAAGCCATTACAAAAATAATCACATCATGATCGGCAAACGTCGTGCGAATTGCACTCCAAAAGCATAGTTTCAATATTGGTGCTATCAAGGCCAATTGAAGACTAGAAATTGGTTATTTAGGCAATTATTGTTTGAAATTTAGTTAATAAGTTTCTACGCGTTCGGGAAAATTTGCTATTTAATTAAAACGGTTAATTAATGTTACATTTAATACAGTAGTCCATTACACTAAGGACTTAACTTCGAGATCATTTCAAATTTCGAATTATAATTTGAGTTATTAACAAAAACAACAAAAGTTGATTGTTTCAATTTGAAATTTGGATTATTTTGTATTCTGAGCGAAACAAATTGTTAAAAAGCGGAGATGAGCGATTAGGTTTTGAAAACTAATTGAGCAACAATTAATGCAACGGTAAATTACAGTATAGCGCATAAAAAAGATTACAAAAGTTAACTGCAAAAACGTAATATCCGGACAGATTTGAAACCACTGAAACGAACTGGGCGGTGTAAAATTTTACCTGTCTTTGATAGGAGAGCAGCCATTACAAAAAGTTTGACCCCGATAACATGAAAATAACGACCTCAGGGTTCCAGAAAGGTCCAGAAACTTTTTCCAGATTATATTGAATGAATCCTCCTATCCTGATCAACAAAATTTTTTTTACAGTTTGGTTTGATGGCTCACATGAAAAAATAAAGAAGCCAACGTTCTTAAATGTCAGAATAAACAATGTCAACAATCACACCCCGTTTCTGTTTCCATAATTATCACGAAAGCCTTTCGATCTGGTGTGAAATCAAAATTTTTCAAGCACACAAAGGTTTCAATCCACCTTACCTAAATTCCATCAAGAGGTGATAGGGCGTTGAAATAGATACGAGCAGGAGTGTTACAGAGCGGCATTTATTCGCCCAAAATCTTCAGCAAGTAAGCACGCAAATAGTCCATTGAACAACTTGAACACACAAACTGGTACAACAAAACCGGCCTTCAAAATTTTTTGCAAAAGCTTCAACGAAACATGTCTTTGATAGCGCAGAAATTATTGATCTTTTTTGTCCATTAAGAAACGGCTCAATTTAAAAGTTTTCGTTGGTTTTCATTTGGGCAACCACTCGAAGAGAAATGTTTTTGTCATTGGTTGTCCTGGTTGGACTAATTTTAATTGTTTTAAAAATACATGATTAGTATACCTGTAACTAACCACCCAAATAAATTTAATTCATTCATTCATTCATTCATTTACAACTTCGAGTTAGTATCGCTACTTCGCAACTAATAGAATTGAGCCCGCAGACGACAGGGTCAATTGCGCTGAAATCGTTGAAACCATAGAGAAACTTGACACACAGTCACACGAAGTTAGCAGAGAATACAATAATGACATCACGCAAAGAAGACCAAAAGTGTGATAGCTGTTCCTGATACAGAGGAACACGGGGAGCGGCAAAAAGCGTAAAGTCGAGACAATCAGTTCAAGTTTCCTCCACATGTAAATATTACTACATCAACCTTTTATTCCTGTCGCTAAAGAACTATTTTTGCTAAAAGGAATCTGAGTGTAAAATGTTTGAAAACTTTATTTGAAAAATTTTGAAGAGAACAGTCCCAAAAATGTCATGTACTAGTTTACGCAAGGCAAAACCAATTCAAACGTTGATAAAACCACGATAATTTGCCTAGTCCGAAAACAAGTTCTGAATGTTGAAAGCATCTAGGGAGCAGCAAAAAATTGAACAGAAAGATCCATGAAAACTCTGCGAGCCATTCTCAGAACTTCCTGCCAATCTACTTACATATAGGAGCGGTTGACCATAATATCATGCGTTCAAATCGAACAAAGAATCGAAGCAATTACAAAAATTATCAGATCATGATCGGCGAACGTCGTGCGAATTGCACTCCAAAAGCATAGTTTCAATATTGGTGCTATCAAGGCCAATTGAAGACTAGAAATTAGTTATTTAGGCAATTATTGTTTGAAATTTAGTTAATAAGTTTCTACGCGTTCGGGAAAATTTGCCATTTAAATAAAACGGTTAATTAATGTTACATTTATTACAGTAGTCCATTACTAAGGACTTAACTTCGAGATCATTTCAAATTTCGAATTATAATTTGAGTTATTAACAAAAACAACAAAAAATGATTGTTTCAATTTGAGATTTGGATTATTTTGTATTCTGAGCGAAACAAATTGTTGAAAAGCGGAGATGAACGATTAGGTTTTGAAAACTAATTGAGCAACAATTAATGCAACGGTAAATTACAGTATAGCGCATAAAAAAGATTACAAAAGTTAACTGCAAAAACGTAAAATCCGGACAGATTTGAAACCACTGAAACGAACTGGGCGGTGTAAAGTTTTACCTGTCGTTGATAGGAGAGCAGCCATTACAAAAAGTTTGACCCCGAAAACATGAAAATAACGACGTCAGGGTTCCAGAAAGGTCCAGAAACTTTTTCCAGATTATATTGAATGAATCCTCCTATCCTGATCAACAATAATGTTTTTTACAGTTTGGTTTGATGGCTCACATGAAAAAATAAAGAAGCCAACGTTCTTAAATATCAGAATAAACAATGTCAATAATCATAACCTGTTTCTGTTTTCATAATTATCACGAAAGCCTTTGATCTGGTACGAAATCAAAACTTTTCAAGCACACAAAGGTTTCAATCCACCTTACCTAAATTCCATCAAGAGGTGATAGGGCGTTGAAATAGATACGAGCAGGAGTTACACAGAGCGGCATTTTTTCGCCCAAAATCTTCAGCAAGTAAGCACGCAAATAGTCCAATGAACAACTTGAACACACAAACTGGTACATCAAAACCGGCCTTCAAAATTTTTTGCAAAAGCTTCAACGAAACATGCGTTTGATAGCGCAGAAATTATTGATCTTTTTTGTCCATTAAGAAACGGCTCAATTTACAAGTTTTCTTTGGTTTTCATTTGGGCAACCACTCGAAGAGAAATGTTTTTCTCATTGGTTGTCCTGGTTGGACTAATTTTAATTGTTTTAAAAATACATGATTATTATACCTGTAACTAACCACCCAAATAAATTTAATTCATTCATTCATTCATTCATTCATTTACAACTTCCAGTTAGTATCGCTACTTCGCAACTAATAGAATTGAGCCCGCAGACGACAGGGTCAATTGCGCTGAAATCGTTGAAACCATAGAGACTTGACACACAGTCACACGAAGTTAGCAGAGAATAAAATAATGACATCACGCAAAGAAGACCAAAAGTGTGATAGCTGTTCCTGATACAGAGGAACACGGGGAGCGGCAAAAAGCGTAAAGTCGAGACAATCAGTTCAAGTTTCCTCCACATGGAAATATTACTACATCAACCTTTTATTCCTGTCGCTAAAGAACTATTTTCGCTAAAAGGAATCTGAGTGTAAAATGTTTATAGAAAACTTTATTTGAAAAATTTTGAAGACAACAGTCCCAAAAATGTCATGTACTAGTTAACGCAAGGCAAAACCAATTCAAACGTTGATAAAACCACGATAATTTGCCTAGTCCGAAAACAAGTTCTGAATGTTGAAAGCTTCTAGGGAGCAGCAAAAAATTGAACAGAAAGATCCATGAAAACTCTGCGAGCCATTCTCAGAACTTCCTGCCAATCTACTTACATATAGGAGCGGTTGACCATAATATCATGCGTTCAAATCGAACAAAGAATCAAAGCCATTACAAAAATTATCAGATCATGATCGGCTAACGTCGTGCGAATTGCACTCCAAAAGCATAGTTTCAATATTGGTGCTATCAAGGCCAATTGAAGACTAGAAATTAGTTATTTAGGCAATTATTGTTTGAAATTTAGTTAATAAGTTTCTACGCGTTCGGGAAAATTTGCTATTTAATTAAAACGGTTAATTAATGTTACATTTATTACAGTAGTCCATTACTAAGGACTTAACTTCGAGATCATTTCAAATTTCAAATTATAATTTGAGTTTATAACAAAAACAACAAAAGTTGATTGTTTCAATTTGAGATTTGGATTATTTCGTATTCTGAGCGAAACAAATTGTTAAAAGCGGAGATGAGCGATTAGGTTTTGAAAACTAATTGAGCAACAATTAATGCAACGGTAAATTACAGTATAGCGCATAAAAAAGATTACAAAAGTTAACTGCAAAAACGTAATATCCGGACAGATTTGAAACCACTGAAACGAACTGGGCGGTGTAAAGTTTTACCTGTCTTTGATAGGAGAGCAGCCATTACAAAAAGTTTGACCCCGAAAACATGAAAATAACGACGTCAGGGTTCCAGAAAGGTCCAGAAACTTTTTCCAGATTATATTGAATGAATCCTCCTATCCTAATCAACAATAATTTTTTACAGTTTGGTTTGATGGCTCACATGAAAAAATAAAGAAGCCAACGTTCTTAAAAGTCAGAATAAACAATGTCAATAATCATAACCTGTTTCTGTTTTGATGAATATTACGAAAGCCTTTGATCTGGTACGAAATCAAAATTTTTCAAGCACACAAAGGTTTCAATCCACCTTACCTAAATTCCATCAAGAGGTGATAGGGCGTTCAAATAGATACGAGCAAGAGTGTTACAGAGCGGCATTTTTTCGCGCAAAATCTTCAGCAAGTAAGCACGCAAATAGTCCAATGAACAACTTGAACACACAAACTGGTACAACAAAACCGGCCTTCAAAATTTTTTCCAAAAACTTCAACGAAACATGTGTTTTATAGCGCAGAAATTATTGATCTTTTTTGTCCATTAAGAAACGGCTCAATTTAAAAGTTTTCTTTCGTTTTCATTTGGGCAACCACTCAAAGAGAAATGTTTTTCTCATTGGTTGTCCTGGTTGGACTAATTTTAATTGTTTTAAAAATACATGATTAGTATACCTGTAACTAACCACCCAAATAAATTTAATTAATTCATTCATTCATTCATTTACAACTTCGAGTTAGTATCGCTACTTCGCAACTAAAAGAATTGAGCTACTTCGCAACTAAAAGAATTGACTAATTTTAATTGTTTTAAAAATACATGATTAGTATACCTGTAACTAACCACCCAAATAAATTTAATTCATTCATTCATTCATTCATTTACAACTTCGAGTTAGTATCGCTACTTCGCAACTAATAGAATTGAGCCCGCAGACGACAGGGTCAATTGCGCTGAAATCGTTGAAACCATAGAGAAACTTGACACACAGTCACACGAAGTTAGCAGAGAATACAATAATGACATCACGCAAAGAAGACCAAAAGTGTGATAGCTGTTCCTGATACAGAGGAACACGGGGAGCGGCAAAAAGCGTAAAGTCGAGACAATCAGTTCAAGTTTCCTCCACATGGAAATATTACTACATCAACCTTTTATTCCTGTCGCTAAAGAACTATTTTCGCTAAAAGGAATCTGAGTGTAAAATGTTTATTGAAAGCTTTATTTGAAAAATTTTGAAGAGAACAGTCCCAAAAATGTCATGTACTAGTTTACGCAAGGCACAACCAATTCAAACGTTGATAAAACCACGATAATTTGCCTAGTCCGAAAACAAGTTCTGAATGTTGAAAGCTTCTAGGGAGCAGCAAAAAATTGAACAGAAAGATCCATGAAAACTCTGCGAGCCATTCTCCGAACTTCCTGCCAATCTACTTACATATAGGAGCGGTTGACCATAATATCATGCGTTCAAATCGAACAAAGAATCGAAGCCATTACAAAAATAATCAGATCATGATCGGCGAACGTCGTGCGAATTGCACTCCAAAAGCATAGTTTCAATATTGGTGCTATTAAGGCCAATTGAAGACTAGAAATTAGTTATTTAGGCAATTATTGTTTGAAATTTAGTTAATAAGTTTCTACGCGTTCGGGAAAATTCGCTATTTAATTAAAACGGTTAATTAATGTTACATTTATTACAGTAGTCCATTACACTAAGGACTTAACTTCGAGATCATTTCAAATTTCGAATTATAATTTGAGTTATTAACAAAAACAACAAAAGTTGGTTGTTTCAATTTGAGATTTGGATTATTTTGTATTCTGAGCGAAACAAATTGTTAAAAAGCGGAGATGAGCGATTAGGTTTTGAAAACTAATTGAGCAACAATTAATGCAACGGTAAATTACAGTATAGCGCATAAAAAAGATTACAAAAGTTAACTGCAAAAACGTAATATCCGGACAGATTTGAAACCACTGAAACGAACTGGGCGGTGTAAAGTTTTACCTGTCGTTGATAGGAGAGCAGCCATTACAAAAAGTTTGACCCCGAAAACATGAAAATAACGACGTCAGGGTTCCAGAAAGGTCCAGAAACTTTTTCCAGATTATATTGAATGAATCCTCCTATCCTGATCAACAATAATTTTTTTACAGTTTGGTTTGCTGTCTCACATGAAAAAATAAAGAAGCCAACGTTCTTAAATGTCAGAATAAACAATGTCAATAATCATAACCTGTTTCTGTTTTCATAATTATCACGAAAGCCTTTGATCTGGTACGAAATCAAAATTTTTCAAGCACACAAAGTTTTCAATCCACCTTACCTAAATTCCATCAAGAGGTGATAGGGCGTTGAAATAGATACGAGCAGGAGTGTTACAGAGCGGCATTTTTTCGCCCAAAATCTTCAGCAAGTAAGCACGCAAATAGTCCAATGAACAACTTGAACACACAAACTGGTACAACAAAACCTGCCTTCAAAATTTTTTGCAAAAGCTTCAACGAAACATGTGTTTGATAGCGCAGAAATTATTGATCTTTTTTGTCCATTAAGAAACGGCTCAATTTAAAAGTTTTCTTTGGTTTTCATTTGGGCAACCACTCGAAGAGAAATGTTTTTCTCATTGGTTGTCCTGGTTGGACTAATTTTAATTGTTTTAAAAATACATGATTAGTATACCTGTAA
Source organism: Convolutriloba macropyga (assembly GCF_964194025.1). NCBI lineage: Eukaryota > Metazoa > Xenacoelomorpha > Acoela > Convolutidae > Convolutriloba > Convolutriloba macropyga. Next base: position 34,726,627 of record NC_134468.1, on the reverse strand, counting down.
CTAACCACCCAAATAAATTTAATTCATTCATTCATTCATTCATTTACAACTTCGAGTTAGTATCGCTACTTCGCAACTAATAGAATTGAGCCCGCAGACGACAGGGTCAATTGCGCTGAAATCGTTGAAACCATAGAGAAACTTGACACACAGTCACACGAAGTTAGCAGAGAATACAATAATGACATCACGCAAAGAAGACCAAAAGTGTGATAGCTGTTCCTGATACAGAGGAACACGGGGAGCGGCAAAAAGCTTAAATTCGAGACAATCAGTTCAAGTTTCCTCCACATGGAAATATTACTACATCAACCTTTTATTCCTGTCGCTAAAGAACTATTTTCGCTGAAAGGAATCTGAGTGTAAAATGTTTATTGAAAGCTTTATTTGAAAAATTTTGAAGAGAACAGCCCCAAAAATGTCATGTACTAGTTTACGCAAGTCACAACCAATTCAAACGTTGATAAAACCACGATAATTTGCCTAGTCCGAAAACAAGTTCTGAATGTTGAAAGCTTCTAGGGAGCAGCAAAAAATTGAACAGACAGATCCATGAAAACTTTGCGAGCCATTCTCAGAATTTCCTGCCAATCTACTTACATATAGGAGCGGTTGACCATAATATCATGCGTTCAAATCGAACAAAGAATCGAAGCAATTACAAAAATTATCAGATCATGATCGGCGAAGGTCGTGCGAATTGCACTCCAAAAGCATAGTTTCAATATTGGTGCTATCAAGGCCAATTGAAGGCTAGAAATTAGTTATTTAGGCAATTATTGTTTGAAATTTAGTTAATAAGTTTCTACGCGTTCGGGAAAATTTGCCATTTAATTAAAACGGTTAATTAATGTTACATTTATTACAGTAGTCCATTACTAAGGACTTAACTTCGAGATCATTTCAAATTTCGAATTATAAATTGAGTTATTAACAAAAACAACAGAAGTTGGTTGTTTGAATTTGAGATTTGGATTATTTTGTATTCTGAGCGAAACAAATTGTTAAAAAGCGGAGATGAGCGATTAGGTTTTGAAAACTAATTGAGCAACAATTAATGCAACGGTAAATTACAGTATAGCGCATAAAAAAGATTACAAAAGTTAACTGCAAAAACGTAATATCCGGACAGATTTGAAACCACTGAAACGAACTGGGCGGTGTAAAGTTTTACCTGTCTTTGATAGGAGAGCAGCCATTACAAAAAGTTTGACCCCGAAAACATGAAAATAACGACGTCAGGGTTCCACAAAGGTCCAGAAACTTTTTCCAGATTAGATTGAATGAATCCTCCTATCCTGATCAACAATATTGTTTTTTACAGTTTGGTTTGATGGCTCACATGAAAAAATAAAGAAGCCAACGTTCTTAAATGTCAGAATAAACAATGTCAATAATCATAACCTGTTTCTGTTTTCATAATTATCACGAAAGCCTTTGATCTGGTACGAAATCAAAATTTTTCAAGCACACAAAGGTTTCAATCCACCTTACCTAAATTCCATCAAGAGGTGATAGGGCGTTGAAATAGATACGAGCAGGAGTGTTACAGAGCGGCATTTTTTCGCCCAAAATCTTCAGCAAGTAAGCACGCAAATAGTCCAATGAACAACTTGAACACACAAACTGGTACAACAAAACCGGCCTTCAAAATTTTTTGCAAAAGCTTCAACGAAACATGCGTTTGATAGCGCAGAAATTATTGATCTTTTTTGTCCATTAAGAAACGGCTCAATTTACAAGTTTTCTTTGGTTTTCATTTGGGCAACCACTCGAAGAGAAATGTTTTTCTCATTGGTTGTCCTGGTTGGACTAATTTTAATTGTTTTAAAAATACATGATTAGTATACCTGTAACTAACCACCCAAATAAATTTAATTCATTCATTCATTCATTTACAGCTTCGAGTTAGTATCGCTACTTCGCAACTAATAGAATTGAGCCCGCAGACGACAGGGTCAATTGCGCTGAAATCGTTGAAACCATAGAGAAACTTGACACACAGTCACACGAAGTTAGCAGAGAATACAATAATGACATCACGCAAAGAAGACCAAAAGTGTGATAGCTGTTCCTGATACAGAGGAACACGGGGAGCGGCAAAAAGCGTAAAGTCGAGACAATCAGTTCAAGTTTCCTCCACATGGAAATAATACTACATCAATCTTTTATTCCTGTCGCTAAAGAACTATTTTCGCTAAAAGGAATCTGAGTGTAAAATGTTTATTAAAAACTTTATTTGAAAAATTTTGAAGAGAACAGTCCCAAAAATGTCATGTACTAGTTTACGCAAGGCAAAACCAATTCAAACGTTGATAAAACCACGATAATTTGCCTAGTCCGAAAACAAGTTCTGAATGTTGAAAGCTTCTAGGGAGCAGCAAAAAATTGAACAGAAAGATCCATGAAAACTCTGCGAGCCATTCTCAGAACTTCCTGCCAATCTACTTACATATAGGAGCGGTTGACCATAATATCATGCGTTCAAATCGAACAAAGAATCGAAGCAATTACAAAAATTATCAGATCATGATCGGCGAACGTCGTGCGAATTGCACTCCAAAAGCATAGTTTCAATATTGGTGCTATCAAGGCCAATTGAAGACTAGAAATTAGTTATTTAGGCAATTATTGTTTGAAATTTAGTTATTAAGTTTCTACGCGTTCGGGAAAATGTGCTATTTAATTAAAACGGTTAATTAATGTTACATTTATTACAGTAGTCCATTACTAAGGACTTAACTTCGAGATCATTTCAAATTTCGAATTATAATTTCAGTTATTAACAAAAATAACAAAAGTTGATTGTTTCAATTTGAGATTTGGATTATTTTGTATTCTGAGTGAAACAACTTGTTAAAAAGCGGAGCTGAGCGATTAGGTTTTGAAAATTAATTGGGTAACAATTAATGCAACGGTAATTTACAGTATATCGCTTAATAAAGTTTACAAAAGTTAACTGCAAAAACGTAATATCCGGACAGATTTGAAACCACTGAAACGAACTGGGCGGTGTAAAGTTTTACCTGTCTTTGATAGGAGAGCAGCCATTACAATAAGTTTGACCCCGAAAACATGAAAATAACGACGTCAGGGTTCCAGAAAGGTCCAGAAACTTTTTCCAGATTATATTGAATGAATCCTCCTATCCTGATCAACAATAATTTTTTCACAGTTTGGTTTGATGGCTCACATGAAAAAATAAAGGAGCCAACGTTCTTAAATGTCAGAATAAACAATGTCAATAATCATAACCTGTTTCTGTTTTCATAATTATCACGAAAGCCTTTGATCTGGTACGAAATCAAAATTTTTCAAGCACAAAAAGGTTTCAATCCACCTTACCTAAATTCCAACAAGAGGTGATAGGGAGTTGAAATAGATACGAGCAGGAGTGTTACAGAGCGGCATTTTTTCGCCCAAAATCTTCAGCAAGTAAGCACGCAAATAGTCCAATGAACAACTTGAACACACAAACTGGTATCAACAAAACGTGTTTGATAGCGCAGAAATTATCGATCTTTTTTGTCCATTAAGAAACGGCTCAATTTAAAAGTTTTCTTTGGTTTTCATTTGGGCAACCACTCGAAGAGAAATGTTTTTCTCATTGGTTGTCCTGGTTGGACTAATTTTAATTGTTTTTAAAATACAAGATTAGTATACCTGTAACTAACCACCCAAATAAATTTAATTCATTCATTCATTCATTTACAACTTCGAGTTATTATCGCTACTTCGCAACTAATAGAATTGATCCCGCAGACGACAGGGTCAATTGCGCTGAAATCGTTGAAACCATAGAGAAACTTGACACACAGTCACACGAAGTTAGCAGAGAATACAATAATGACATCACGCAAAGAAGACCAAAAGTGTGATAGCTGTTCCTGATACAGAGGAACACGGGGAGCGGCAAAAAGCGTAAAGTCGAGACAATCAGTTCAAGTTTCCTCCACATGGAAATATTACTACATCAACCTTTTATTCCTGTCGCTAAAGAACTATTTTCGCTAAAAAGAATCTGAGTGTAAAATGTTTATTGAAAACTTTATTTGAAAAATTTTGAAGAGAACAGTCCCAAAAATGTCATTTACTAGTTTACGCAAGGCAAAACCAATTCAAACGTTGATAAAACCACGATAATTTGCCTAGTCCGAAAACAAGTTCTGAATGTTGAAAGCTTCTAGGGAGCAGCAAAAAATTGAACAGAAAGATCCATGAAAACTCTGCGAGCCATTCTCAGAACTTCCTGCCAATCTACTTACATATAGGAGCGGTTGACCATAATATGCGTTCAAATCGAACAAAGAATCGAAGCCATTACAAAAATTATCAGATCATGATCGGCGAATGTCGGGCGAATTGCACTCCAAAAGCATAGTTTCAATATTGGTGCTATCAAGGCCAATTGAAGACTAGAAATTAGTTATTTAGGCAATTATTGTTTGAAATTTAGTTAATAAGTTTCTACGCGTTCGGGAAAATTTGCTATTTAATTAAAACGGTTAATTAATGTTACATTTATTACAGTAGTCCATTACACTAAGGACTTAACTTCGAGATCATTTCAAATTTCGAATTATAATTTGAGTTATTAACAAAAACAACAAAAGTTGGTTGTTTCAATTTGAGATTTGGATTATTTTGTATTCTGAGCGAAACAAATTGTTAAAAAGCGGAGATGAGCGATTAGGTTTTGAAAACTAATTGAGCAACAATTAATGGAACGGTAAATTACAGTATAGCGCATAAAAAAGATTACAAAAGTTAACTGCAAAAACGTAATATCCGGACAGATTTGAAACCACTGAAACGAACTGGGCGGTGTAAAGTTTTACCTGTCGTTGATAGGAGAGCAGCCATTACAAAAAGTTTGACCCCGAAAACATGAAAATAACGACGTCAAGGTTCCACAAAGGTCCAGAAACTTTTTCCAGATTAGATTGAATGAATCCTCCTATCCTGATCAACAATATTGTTTTTTACAGTTTGGTTTGATGGCTCACATGAAAAAATAAAGAAGCCAACGTTCTTAAATGTCAGAATAAACAATGTCAATAATCATAACCTGTTTCTGTTTTCATAATTATCACGAAAGCCTTTGATCTGGTACGAAATCAAAATTTTTCAAGCACACAAAGGTTTCAATCCACCTTACCTAAATTCCATCAAGAGGTGATAGGGCGTTGAAATAGATACGAGCAGGAGTGTTACAGAGCGGCATTTTTTCGCCCAAAATCTTCAGCAAGTAAGCACGCAAATAGTCCAATGAACAACTTGAACACACAAACTGGTACAACAAAACCGGCCTTCAAAATTTTTTGCAAAAGCTTCAACGAAACATGTGTTTGATAGCGCAGAAATTATTGATCTTTTTTGTCCATTAAGAAACGGCTCAATTTAAAAGTTTTCTTTGGTTTTCATTTGGGCTACCACTCGAAGAGAAATGTTTTTCTCATTGGTTGTCCTGGTTGGACTAATTTTAATTGTTTTTAAAATACATGATTAGTATACCTGTAACTAACCACCCAAATAAATTTAATTCATTCATTCATTCATTCATTTACATCTTCGAGTTAGTATCGCTACTTCGCAACTAATAGAATTGAGCCCGAAGACGACAGGGTCAATTGCGCTGAAATCGTTGAAACCATAGAGAAACTTGACACACAGTCACATGAAGTTAGCAGAGAATACAATAATGACATCACGCAAAGAATAACAAAAGCGTGATAGCTGTTCCTGATACAGAGGAACACGGGGAGCGGCAAAAAGCGTAAAGTCGAGACAATCAGTTCAAGCTTACTCCACATGGAAATATTACTACATCAACCTTTTATTCCTGTCGCTAAAGAACTATTTTCGTTAACAGGAATATGAGTTTAAAATGTTTATTGAAAACTTATTTGAAAAATTTTGAAGAGAACAGTCCCAAAAATGTCATGTACTAGTTTACGCAAGGCACAACCAATTCAAACCTTGATAAAACCACGATAATTTGCCTAGTCCGAAAACAAGTTCTGAATGTTGAAAGCTGCTAGGGAGCAGCAAAAAACTGAATAGAAAGATCCATGAAAACTCTGCGAGCCATTCTCAGAACTTCCTGCCAATCTACTCACATATAGGAGCGGTTGACCATAATATCATGCGTTCAAATCGAACAAAGAATCGAAGCCATTACAAAAATTATCAGATTATGATCGGCGAACGTCGGGCGAATTGCACTCCAAAGACTGGCGGGCGGTTGGCTTCGTTGGCTAGTGACGCAGCCAGCCGCCCGCCAGTCTTTTGAGAGGCTAGCTTTATGCTTAGTTGAAAACAGCGATTTAATGGCCAGCGAGCTATCCCCTTTTTGAGGACAAAAAATTGGTTACGCAAAAAATATATTAGACAAACAGTCAGTAGCACAAAAAATTGCATAAAAAGACTAACAGGACTAATATAATTGCTAAAATTTTTTTGAGCGCAATTAATAAAAAATCATTCTTAGTTGTACATGATTATATTTTTCCTCAATATTGACTTCACAATATTTTATGTCAACTAGCTTTAGCACAAAGTTCGTCACAAGAAGGCGCATCTTAAATATCACCTAACTAACCCCATTTCAAGCATATTTTAAGTGCACGTTACTTTGCTTTATCGGAACACGAGATATAATTTATCATTAGCAAATCTTTGCTTTCGCTAAATAAGTCAACATCACGAGGGAAGAAGTCAGAGCACAAACTGCTCACAAAATGCATTTCAGATTATCGGATTAGGAGAGCTGTTAACTTTCAGACCGTCTTCTCAGCTTAGCAATTGAAAACATTTCAGGGTAATTTAAACCTTGAAAACATCATTGAATACATAAAATGTAAATTTTTGAAAAATGAAGCAGTGTTTTGAGGTAGATAGAAGTTAGCATGATGGACACACCACCTGCCCAACAATTGGGCAAGATATTATTGACAAATAAGCATATTTATACACGCTATTTACAAAAAAATTTATGTACATATGTACATCTCATAAATTTCAAACTCATCTGGACTAAAGGAGGGCACGTCAGATTCATGGAGAATATTTCCCAGCAGCCCAACAAACTTTTCACTGACAAATTCAGGTGAAAAGTTCAGAAACAAGTCATTATAGCCCGGGAAATGATTGACATCTATTATAAAATAGCGTCCACTTTGTGAACAAACTATTAGGTCAATACCAAAAAAAGTCATTTTGGTTTGTTTCGCAAATTCTGCCACCAACTTACGAACTACTTTGTCATCAAGAGAAATTTGTTCGCCCATAATACCATTAAGATCAGATTTGCTGGATGATTTCGACACCTGTGAGGTTTTGAAATTTATCATTTCCTCAGGATATGTAGAAGGATAGAAATTTTTGACAGAAGGTCTTCGACATATAAAAATATCTCGACCAATAGGACAGATTTTGTACAAACAGGCATCGTGGTTTATAAAACGCTGTACGACACATTGCGAACTTTGACTACGTTCAAAATAGTGTCGAAGCTGATTTGAATTGAATACTATGGTCATATCATGAGCACCAAATGTATCAAGAGCACCAAATGGTTTGCAAATGAGTGGAAATTGTAAACCATTTCTATGCAAAAAGCTATCTAAATCCTGAGCAGCGTCGCTGAATGACTTATTTAAAACTACGGTATTCAGACAACTTAGCTTGACTGAAATATTCTCAAATACTTCAACGGCGAGTTTGCAAGCGTCCATTCTGTTCAGCAGTTTCAGGGTAGACTCGAAGTTGTCTGGTAAGATAGTAGTTGGATTGTCCGCAGCAAATAGTCGGAAATTGTCAATGCTCTCATTGATCTGTGAAATTGATAAAGAACTATCAACTAGCTTGTGGAGCACCAAATCAAAATGCACATGTCTTAGTTCAGATTTTAATTGGCAGTCATCGTTAATGAGAATTTCGAAGTCTATATTACTTTGTCTGGCTACGGTCGACAAGGTTTCAAGTCGAAGCTTCTTGATTTTTTCTCTGCTGGCCCAAAGACCAACTTTATATTGTTTTGACATACCATCTGCAAAAATTAGGCGTTGAAATTACTTCATCAAATCATAGTGCATGTAATCTTCTGTGAGATGTAGGAAACCGCACCGTGTTACATGTAGCGTCAGCTGATCAATGACAACCAAGAGCGGTTTCATTCAATTTCGAAACAGTTCGCGACAATTATTCAAATAATTTTGACCTGGCTTAAGTAAGTCATGACATTGGTTCAGATTGCCATGTCAAACTTCAGTGTTAATCTTTTACAAAAGTTTCAAACTGTTTTAATCCTTTTAACCAATGACAATGAAAATAAGCTCAGATCAAAGTTGCCGGCGAAACTGATGCAAGCTTCTTTTAGAGATAGTACTGCATCATCTGAACTATCGGAATTAATCTCGTGTAAGAGATGACATATCACTTTCTTGATTTCTCAGCTCATTTAAGACCTAGTCCAATTCATCTCAGAGTTGAAGATCCATATTTTATAACCCACTATATTCATTTTGGAGCTGGTAATCGTGGACAAGATGAACGGAACACAACCAACAGCTAAGCACTCTTGATTACCAGAAAGGTGTCGAGACAGCAATGATGTAGACATTTCACAAAACTCGAGCTAACAATCACCTAAATTTTTTACACACTAAGCAGTTTATTTAACAGATTTAATGTAAGCATATGCGAAACTTTAAAATTAGATAAAAGCAACAAAAGTACACGCTTCAATGTACGTTTCCTCAGTCCGCCCTGCTTTAAATTTTGCATGCATTCAAACTAATTCAATATGGCAGACTGGTTGAGGTACTAACTGAAAAAGCTGGAAGAGCTAATGGAATAAAATGCAGTTCATTTTGCGATTTTGGAATCTTTAAAGATCAATTTTTACATCTAGCGGGCAGCATCTGTTCAATTCGATCATGCTTACGAACTCACGATAATGTCTTATTGTTTGCCATACATGGAATACACGGTCCTGTGACTCAAAAATTAGCCAGCCCTTTCGATAAAAAAGTTCAGTGTTGGTATGTTAAAATTGAAAACATAGCCGGTAGCAAACAGGTAACGACTGGGGGTATTATTAGTTTGGCGCTGTTCGTGGGTAGGTGGGCTGGAGTAGGATGGTAGATGCGGATGGTTGGAGGCGGGCGGGGTGGTAGGAAAGGTGTGGGGTTGTCTTCAGTTTCAATAGGGGAGACTTTTATGCGGAAATTTTTTCATAAAATCTTTTCAGCATGAATTTTACCAGTAGTCCCTAATTAATATACATTAGACACCAAGCTCACGTTAAAATTATATGTTTGAAATCAAGCTTCAACGTTCTAAAACAGAAGTCTATGTCCGATAAGAAAGAATTTAAAGTTTAAGAAATAAACACATTTGTAGGTGGGGTGGGGTTTGTAGAAGGGCATGTCAGTAGTTTGTATAGGAGGAGGGACTGTTATGAGCAAGAGAACTTCTCGAAATGACGTTTCGACGTTGAATGTAACAAGCAGTTCCTGATTACTAAGTATTAGTGACTAAGCTATTATACAAGGCCTTCGTTCGAAAACAGAAGTCAACGTTCTAAAAAGGGCCAATGTCAAAAGTCAATGACAAAAAACGAGACTCCAATTTTTGTAACCTTTACCTGAAACTCTGTGGAATCAGACTTCAGGAACATACCCCAAAAAGTTAACCATTTTTGGTCGCCACATCAAGGATTCCATATTTTCAATAACCAGCACTATATTGAGTATACATAATGAAATTTGTCACACTTTGTCTAATTTTTAACATTTAACCAAAAACCTGAATAGAGAAAGAAATCCTCAGTAGGATTCCACAAAATACGCAAATTAATGCTTGCATTGAAAACCAAAATTCTTCTCTCTTTCTCTCTCTCTCTCTCTGCTGGATTGATTCTGAGTACAAATGATTGTACCCCAAATCTTTATTGGGCCAGAGTGAAGCTTCCTCCATCCCTAGATTGCTGAAGGCGCTTTTAAAATATCGCTCCAGCCAAAACGCTCGAGTTCAAGAGAATCAAAAATAAATGTTATCTCCAACTCTATTTCCAGCTTTTTTGTAAATATCGGACGAAGAAAATCTTTTGCGGAGAGATAAAAATATTGTACCATTGAAAAGTCCTTGAATACTGAATGGATTACTGGAGAATTATTCTCAGTTTTCTTTATTAATCGAGCAAAATAAAAATAATAAAACTATCCAATAATACAGTACAAGTTGGTATAGTAATTGTTGCAATCCTCCAAATATATTTCAGGTTTAGTATCTTCATGCTAAAATGGCTTTTTTGTAAAATTATCATTAGTCGAATGATACCTTTTCGGCAGAGATAGAAAAGGTGTTAAGGTACAAAATAAACCAGAAAAAAAATCGAAAAGGATACACAAAGGGGCTACAATTGAAAAGAACTTGAAAAAATGAATCAATTCCTGAAACTTCAATTTTATAACGCTATATTATAATGAGGTTAGAGTTTCTATCGCTGACTTTCACGCGGTTCTATTGCTTAAAAATAATCAAATTTTATAAAATTTATTCTTTTGGCATATCGTCAAGATAACTTTTGCTCCAATAGTTCAATTGGTTCCGTGGCAATAGAACAAATGTATCAATTATGAGACTTCATTATATCCTAAAGTGAGATTTGATATCCTCTGAAAGCATATTTTCTAGAAAAACTCGTGTCGGTTTCAAAACAATATCGTTATACCATCTAAATCTTCGACGATGTCTAATGACTCTGGAGTTAGAGAAAAACCAAATATACATCCAAAAGGCCTTAACCAGGACTTGAAAGGATATATCATTTTAGACAAAAAAAATTTAAAAATTTTATACGAAATTACAAAGAAAGAACAATTAAAATTTCTTCCGGCTAGAAAAAAATGTACGTAAAAAGATAAACATAGCCGTCAGAGTGCCAGAAACAGCCGCCTTTGACGCGCTTGTTGTACATCGGGATTGAAACAGAAAAAGAAAAAGAAGAGATAAATTGACCGAAATTTTTTTCAGTGTCAAAAAACTTCTAATTTGGCGTGCAATTTCAGTTGCATTCTAAAAATATACTTAATTCAGCTTTTAAACTGAAAGCTAATAAATAAACACCAATGTCAGCTAGCAGACACCAATGAACTTTGATAACCTAATTCTCAATTACTTAATGACAGGGCCTTATCGGTTTAACCCGACTCTTCTAATTTTTGATCTTTTGTCTTTGACAGTATTCACCAACTGCGTAATTGAATTCGTGAAAGAAATTAAAATCCATTCAGTAGAAACAGCGAGTGAAGTAAGTCATAAGTCAAACGTGAAAATCGTGAATTATGTAAAAAGAAAAAAATGATCAAAAGGTAGAGCGAATTAAAAAACATAGCAGGACAAGTCCGGAAGTACAAATCAAAAACAATTCATTGACTAAACACAAAAACTAGAACTAGAACGGACTGAGAGAGGATTGAGAAAAAACTTTCTAGAAAATCAGAAAAAAAATCTAAAAAAACCGAAAAATGAATGTCAATGAGAACAAAACACCACTAGCGAGAAAGCGAATTTCTTTTCAACACCGTTTTCTCACTCTACTTTAAAATTAGAGTAGAAAAAATTCACGCCGCAAAAGCAATCGCTTTCTCACTTCACTTACAGCCTCAGTCTGACCAAAATCAATCCTGCAATTTGACATCAAAAATCATGAAAATGTGTGAACAGATCTTAAAAAAAGACAGCGCCCCAATACAGTTCAATTTCTTTGAATTGTAAAAAATTAGAGCGCCTAAATAATAGTCGTTGGGAGGCTGACGACTGCTATTCAAAATCAATTAAATAAAACAAAGAAGAATTAACAGGATTATGTAAGCAGTTCAGAATTTCTAGTATCAGTAGTTCAGTATTTACATTAGAAAATCCGCGAACTCCCAGCTCATTTTAGACCTTGTCGAACTCATCTCATTTTATAACCCACTATATTCATTTGGGAGCTGGTACTCGTGGACAAGATGAACGGAACACAACCAACAGCGAAGCACTCTTGAGTACCAGAAAGGTGTCGAGACAGCAATAATGTAGACATTTCACAAAACTCGAGCTACCAATCACCTAAATTTTCTACACACTAAGCAGTTTATTTGACAACAGATTTATTGCAAGCATATGCAAAACTTAAAAATTAGATAAAAGCAACAAGAGTGCACGCTTCAATGTACGTTTCCTCAGTCCGCCCTGCTTTAAATTTTGCAAGCATTCAAAATAATTCAATATGACAGACTGGTTGAGGCATTGTACCCCAAATCTTCATTGGGCCGGAGTGAAACGTCCTACATCCCTACAGTTTTCTGAAGGCGCTTTTAAAATATCGCTCTAGCCAAAACGGCAGAGGTCAAGAAAAAATCAAAAATGTTTGCTCCAGCTCGGTCCAAGAATATCTTTTGCGGAGAGATAAAAATATTGTACCATTGAAAAGTCCTTGAATACTGAATGGATTGGAGAATTATTCTCAGTTTTCTTTATTAATCGAGCAAAATAATAATAATAAAACTATCCAATAATACAGCACAAGTTGGTATAGTAATTGTTGCAATCGTCCAAATATATTTCAGGTTTAGTATCTTCATGCCAAAATGGCTTTTTGTAAAATTATCATTATTCGAATGATACCTTTTCGGCAGAGATAGAAAATATGTTAAGGTACACAATTAACCAGAAAAATGCAAAAGGATACACAAAGGGGCTACAATTGAAAAGAACTTGAAAAAATGAATCAATCCCTGAAACTTCAATTTTTTAACGCTAATTTATAATGAGGTTAGAGTTTCTATCGCTGACTTTCACGCGGTTCTATTGCTTAAAAATAATCAAATTTTATAAAAAATTTATTCTTTTGGCATATCGTCAAGTTAACTTTTGCTCCAATAGTTCAATTGGTTCCGTGGCAATAGAACAAATGTATCAATTATGAGACTTCATTATATCCTAAAGTGAGATTTGATATCCTCTGAAAGCATATTTTCTAGAAAAACTCGTGTCGGTTTCAAAACAATATCGTTATACCATCTAAATCTTCGACGATGTCTAATGACTCTGGAGTTAGAGAAAAACCAAATATACAACCAAAAGGCCTGAACCAGGACTTGAAAAGATATATCATTTTAGACAAAAAAAATTAAAAATTTTATACGAAATTACAAAGAAAGAACAATTAAAATTTCTTCCGGCTAGAAAAAAATTTACGGAAAAAGATAAACATAGCCGTCAGAGTGCCAGAAACAGCCGCCTTTGACGCGCTTGTTGTACATCGGGATTGAAACAGAAAAAGAAAAAGAAGAGATAAATTGACGGAAAATTTTTTTCAGTGTCAAAAAACTTCTAATTTGGCGTGCAATTTCAGTTGGATTCTAAAACTATACTTAATTCAGCTTTTAAAATGAAAGCTAATAAATTAACACCAATGTCAGCTAGCAGACACCAATGAACTTTGATAACCTAATTCTCAATTACTTAATGACAGGGCTTTATCGGTTGACCACGTCTCTTCTGATTTCGATCTTTTGACTTTGACAGTATTCACGAAACTGCGTAATTGAATTCGTGAAAGAAGTTAAATTCCATTCAGTTGAAACAGTGAGTGATGTAAGTCAGAAGTCAAACGTGAAAATCATGAATTATGTAAAAAGAAAAAAAATGATCAAAAGGTAGAGCGAATGAAAAAAATATAGCAGCACAAGTCCTGAGGTACAATTCAAAGAATATTCATTGACTTAACAAAAAAATAGACCTAGAACGGACTGAGAAATGATTGAGAAAAACCTTTCTGGAAAATCAGATAAAAATTAATATGCCGCATGTGAACAAAACACCACTAGCGAGAAATAGAAATTTGGTTCAATAAAAAAAACTAGGCCTAGCATGACCTATGAATTGATTGGGAAAGCCATGAAGAAAAATCCGATTAAAAGTCGAAAAAACAGAAAAAATCAAAGGGACATGGCCGCATGTGAAAAAAACAACACTACCAAGAAAGCGAATTTTTGCTCAACACCGTTTTCTCTCTACTTTAAAATTAGGGCGAAGAAATTTCAGGCCGCAAAACCACTCGCTATTTCGCTTCACTTCCTGTTTCAGCGTGACCAAAATCAACTCCAATTTGACTACAGAGTCTACAAACCAAAATAGGTACCATACCCAGGATGCCAAAACCCGATATCAGCAACAAAATTGGCTCGACATCGCCGAATATGTTTCGGCAGCATCAATTAACTCGCAACAAAAGTGCTCAACGCCGTCCAAAGGGGATGCAGAGGACAGGAGAAGAGCGTACCCTCTGAGTAGGGTGAATACTATCAAAGTCAAACATAGCAAACAGGAGTTAACAGGATCATGTCAGCATTTCAGTACTTCTAGTATCAGTAGTTCAGTATTTACATTAGACAATCCTCTAATTGCCATTTTTGTCAATGTACAATAGTCGCATAGTGAACAACCGTTGATGTTAACTGGAACTCCCAGGGTATTTAAAAATGTAAAAATTATTTTATAAGGTTCAGGCTGTTTCGAAACTTTGAAATATTACAGGGAGTTTGATATTTAAACCCATCATCTTGCGGTCACAAAGATCTGATTTTACAGAAATAAAAATATAACATTTCAAAAAACTGCAGAAAATTGTTAATTCATTATTTTTTGTCTCATTATTTATTTTATTCATAAGTTCTTTAATTCTTCATTAATTCTTTTTGGGTTAAGAAACAAGAATCCAAACATCTCTGCAAAGCATTGCTGTAAGTAGATACCGGAGTTTTGTTATCTCAGCTTTGAAATCTTCAATTCTGTGTATTAAAAAAGAAAATTCTGAAAGTTGCTCAGTTTCAAAATAGAATGCTTTGAAGTTAGGTCTTGAAGTTGGGTGCATAATTCGCCAGTGCTATTTTTGTTAGACCTTAACGAATATAGACAACGTCTTAAGTTGATGGCTTGAAGGAAACCTACTTTTGAATTTTACACAATATTTACATTTTTCAAAAATCGAATATTCTTGAAAAACCAATGTACATCTTTTTAAAATATTTTTTGCATTTATTTAACAATTATTATGTAACGGTTTCAAACAATCATCAAGAAACTTAGAAGTTTTATTGAAGTCTCAAAGAACGAAAGAAGAACTTACCTGACGAACTTGTTGTCAATAAGCAATGGCCACAAAACTCAATTCTAATTCAATCTTGGCGCTATCATTATCTTATTGACCTATCAATCATAAGTCAGAAGTACATTTCCCCCTAACAGAAACCTGATTCTAACATCAACCGTCCTCCAACTAATGAATTCGATTGTATCTAGGCCATACATGATTCTGATGAAACGTTGATGAAAATAGAAAATCACCTCCGGGATTAGGAACTAAGATCTATTCACATGTCGATCAAGTAAAAATTTTTTAGCTTATCTAAACTTTCTCTGAATATTTTCGCATGGAAAAGTACTAAAAATACGAGCTAAATTTTGTAAATTTTGGAGTTCCCATTTTATTTTAAAATTCAGTTTATTGAATTCTTGTGACCCGTGTTATCGACCACGACAATGGTATCCAGACCGAAAGCAGGCAGACAAATTTTGAATATACAGAATGCAGAATCAGCTACTGCGTGGATTATGTCTTTCGTGGCGAAATGTCGCGCGGATAAGAAAGAGGACAAGATAAACACCGATGGTACTAAAAGGGAACATACAGGTTTTTACAAGTTCTTCATCAGGTAATAAGCCAGGTACTGTGAAGGAAGAAGTTGGGTTCATCTTCAAAAAGATCTTTCAAAAACCAAAAGAAAAATTTATGGCTAATAAGAGCAATAATATGTGCACTAGTTGTGGAGGTAAGCAACACTCTAGTAGACCCTGTTCAGCGCTAAATAAAAAATGCAACACCTGTGAGAAGGTCGGACACTTCTCAAAATATTGTAGAAGCAAACCTCAACAAAATTCAGTTAAGTACAATAAACAGAAATTTTCGAAGAAGAATTTATTTCGTCAGAGCAAGCATCTCTAGCATCGGAGATGGGAATGTCTTATACTAAAGAACATATCTTAATAAAAAACTGCAAATTAAATATGCAGGTAGACAGGTTCAGGTAGCACAGTAATATCATAAAAAATATGGACGGAGATTGGTAAACCACAGTTGGATGGTAAGATAAAACATCTCGAAGCCTACAATGGTCATCAATTAACGCTTCGGCGATCACTTACTCATGACGTTCAGTGGAACGGAAGAAGGCATACACAGAAACTAGCAGTTGTGCAGTCCGATAAAGAGTTTGGACTACTTGGTAGACCTTCTACCTAAGCATGGCGTGGAGAACATAACACCCGAACTTCTACCTCCTGTGAAGGGTTACACAGCTCAAGTGAAACTGATACCAGTATCGCAGCCAATAATCTGCAAAGCCAGAAAAATATCTCTACCTCTTCAATACAAGGTCACAGAGAAGCTGGAACAGATGTTCAGACAGGGCATCCTTGAACAATAAACTTCAAAATGCATATCAATGGCAAGGTCACGGATGAGGACTACCCAATACGATACATGGAGACGATCTTCCACAACCAACATGGTGCCTCATACTTTGGCAAAACTGACCTCTCAGAGGCCTACTATCAAATTGAACTTGACAGAGAAAAAAGATATATGCACAATCGACACATCTCAGGATGTGCCGACTGTTCAAGATGTGCCGACTACCTCAGGGATTGAAAAAACTCCTCTTCAATCTTCCAGAATTGCATCGACTCAACACTCAAAGGAATCAAAGGTGTTGTGTTCTTTCAAGACGATGTGTTGGTCTATGGAAGTACCATGGAGCAGTTTAACAAGAGAATGCTTGCAGTCAAGAGTCGACTACTACATGAGAAAAACTTCACTATTAATGAGAAATCTAACTAAAAACAAGTCAATAGCGTTAATTTTTTTGGAATACTCCATTTCAAAGGAGGGAATAGCACGAGATCCCAAACATGTTGAAAATAAAAAATGCGAAAGCATCAACTAACAACAAAGAACTCGAATCCTTTGTTGGGCTAGAAAAATTTCAGGAAAGATTGATTCCTGATTTTGCAACAAAAATGCAACCCTTAAATAACATGAGAAATAGCAATTTCTTAGGGGGCAAATTGCAACAAAAAGCCTTTGAAGACATATGAAATGAGTTATGTGCTAACCCACTTGTATAGCCATATAGTATACAAAAAGAAACAACAGTTGATACTCACGCCTCTGAAAAAGCCATATGCGGTGTTTTTTCGCAAGAAAGACCTCCAGTTATATGTGTCGAGAAAATTGACTCCAGCGGAGCAAAACAAACTCAAACATAGAGCGGGAAGCACTGGCAATTGTGTTTGTGGTCACAAGATTGAAGCAATTCCTTCTTGGCAGTTTATTTACCCTACAGAGGGACAAACCACTCAAATATCTCTTTGCAACAGACAAGGAGATCCCGGAGACAGCATCAGCTAGAATCGCAAGATGGGCAACAGCTCTAATGGGCTTCGACTTTGAGTTGACACACCCCAAGCAGATGCTTTGAGCAGAATGGCTTTTGACGAAGACGAATCCGACAACGATCAAAGGTGCTTCGCAATCAATAACATCTACATCGCTCGAAGTGATTTGGTGAAACAAGCAGAACTCAAAACTGAAATTGGAACTAACAGATTCTTCCAGGACATAATGAAAGGAATCAAAGCGGCAAATGGAAAAAATGTTCAGAAGCGGAAAAAGAATTCGAACAACACAAGGATTCACTGACAATACACAATAAAATCATCTTCAGACTGTTGTTTCTTTCATTCCACCCAAACTACAAAAACTGGTTTTGGTAAAACCGCATGAGACACATACTGGCAAGAATGCAACTGAGTCATCAGTCAGAATGATAGCATGGTGGCCTGCCATTACCAAAGACGTTCAACATTTTGTTAGCAAATGTTAGAATTGTCAAATGTTGGGGTTATGTTAAGGACCAATGCAATATCATAATAACTGTTGACGCGGGTTCTGGCTGGATAGAAGCTTCCCCGCAGAAAATAGAACATCCGAAACAGTTAAAGTATATCTTAGTCAAATCTTTGCAAGATTCGGAACACCAAAAACTTTAGTGTCTGATAATGGTCCTGAATTTGTAAGTAGTGACCTTAAACAGTGGTGTGAATCACTGGGAATAAAGAATATGGAATCACCCGTCTATCATCAAAGAGCTAATGGATTAGCTGAAAGAGCAGTTCATACAGTGAAGAGGGCACTTCAGGCTTGGAGTCCCAATCTTAATGTGTCATTTGGAGCATTCCTGCAAAGTTCATTGATGACATCGCAGCACTTCAAAGACGAGGGGCAAAAACCCAGTTGAAATTCTACTGGGACGCAGAGTGAGACTACCAGCAATAGCAGATTCCGAATTGTGCGTAGCCATTCTACTCAAGGCCAAAGAAAAGACGAAGACAGTTCCCGCTACCTTCATCAGGAAGGGCTTGAACACATCATTCATACAGCCCGAAAACTCAACACAGACTATTCTAGAGAGCGACAACCAAATTGCGAGACCAGACGAGGACAAAGTGAAAACTGAACCATCAGTGGAGGAGTCCATATCTCAATCAGAACCAGAACTTCAGCACACAGAAGTGGGACCTCCACATCAAGACCTCCACATCAGCAGCAGAGCACCAACAATCCGAATCATTAGAGCCTTCACGAAATTACACCAGAAACAGAAAGCAACCCGACAGATTTGGAGAACCTATACCCATAAACTTGCTTAAAAAAGGAGGGAGGATGTGATGGTTTCAAACAAACATCAAGAAACTTAGAAACTTTATCAAAGTTTCAAAGAACGAAAAAAGAACTTACCTGACGAACTTTGTCAATAAGCAATGGCCACAAAACTAAACTCAATTCTAATTCAATCTTGGCGCTATCATTATCTTATTGACCTATCAATCATATGTCAGAAGTACATTTCCCCTAACAGAAACCTGATTCTAACATCAACCGTCCTCCAACTAATGAACTCGATAGTATCTAGGCCATACATGATTCTCATGAAATGTTGATGGAAATAGAAAATCAGCTCCGGCTTTCGGAACTAAGATCTATTCACATGTCAATCAAGTAAAATATTTTCAGCTAATCTATATGTTCTCTGTATATTTTCGCATAGATAAGTTCTATAAATACGAGCTAAATTTTGTACATTTTCAGTTCCAATTTATTGAATTCTTTCGACCCGTGTTAACGACCACGACATATTATACAATTCTGCTTCAGTAGTAATTACATTCCCTGTTAAAACAGAAGCTGATTACTCGGCTGCTTGAATCAATTAAATAAAACATCTCCTGAGCGTTCAAAAAACTGACTTGAAACAACAGACTGCTTTTTCTAGATTAGCTTTGATAAAATCTCTACTTTGTATTTACACCCACTTTCACATACAAAATCGTCTGTTTAAAATCACATTGTATAACCTTTTAATTCTCGGTACTAAAGATTAATTTGTTCATTGTCAAGAAGCTATTATAATATAAGAAATTAATTGAAGACCAAACTATTATGCATCTCCAGATGTAAGTTAATTGATTAAGTGTACAGCTTTCACGCTTGATTATAATATTTAAAGTTAGATAGTTTCAAACTTATCAGCACATTATCGATCTTTCTTGTTGGATGTTAATATAGACGACAATGGTCAAAATATAGACGACAACTATCAAAGGTGCTTCGCAATCAATAACATCTACATCGCTCGAAGTGATTTGGTGAAACAAGCAGAAATCAAAACTGAAATTGGAACTAACAGATTCTTCCGGGACATAATGAAAGGAATCAAAGCGGCAAATGGAAAAAATGTTCAGAAGCGGAAAAAGAGTTCGAACAACACAAAGATTCACTGACAATACACAATAAAATCATCTTCAGACTGTTGTTTCTTTCATTCCACCCAAACTACAAAAACTGGTTTTGGTAAAACCGCATGAGACACATACTGGCAGAATGAAACTGAGGCATCAGTCAGAATGATAGCATGGTGGCCTGCCATTACCAAAGACGTTCAACATTTTGTTAGCAAATGTTAGAATTGTCAAATGTTGGGGTTATGTTAAGGACCAATGCAATATCATAATAATTGTTGACGCGGGTTCTGGCTGGATAGACGCTTTCCCGCAAGAAATAGAACATCCGAAACAGTTAAAGTATATCTTAGTCAAATCTTTGCAAGATTCGGAACACTTTAGTGTCTGATAATGGTCCTGAATTTTTAAGTAGTGACCTTAAACAGTGGTGTGAATCACTGTGAATTAATATGGAATCACCCGTCTATCATCAAAGAGCTAATGGATTAGCGGAAAGAGCAGTTCATACAGTGAAGAGGGCACTTCAAGCGTGAAGTCCCAATCTTAATGCGTCATTTGGAGCATTCTTGCAAAGTGCATTGATGACATCGCAGCACTTCAAAGACGAGGGGCAAAAATCCAGTTGAAATTCTATTGGGACGCAGAGTGAGACTACCAGCAAAAGCAGATTCCGAATTGTGCGTAGCCATTCTACTCAAGGCCAATGAAAAGACGAAGACAGTTCCCGCTACCTTCATCATCAGGAAGGGCTTGAACACATCATTCATACAGCTCGAAAACTCAACACAGACTATTCTAGAGAGCGACAACCAAATTGCGAGACAGACGAGGACAATGTGAAAACTGAACCATCAGTGGAGGAGTCTATATCTCAATCAGAACCAGAACTTCAGTACACAGATGTGGGACCTCCACGTCAAGACGCAGCTTCTGCAGCCATATCAGCAGCAGAGCACCAACTATCCGAACCATTAGAGCCTTCACGAAATTACACCAGAAACAGAAAACAACCCGACAGATTTGGAGAACCTATACCCATAAACTTGCTTAAAAAAGGAGGGAGGATGTGATGGTCTTAAACAAACATCAAGAAACTTAGAAACTTTATCAAAGTTTCAAAGAACGAAAAAAGAACTTACCTGACGAACTTTGTCAATAAGCAATGGCCACAAAACTAAACTCAATTTTAATTCAATCTTGGCGCTATCATTATCTTATTGACCTATCAATCATATGTCAGAAGTACATTTCCCCCTAACAGAAACCTGATTCCAACATCAACTGTCCTCCAACTAATGAACTCGATAGTATCTAGGCCATACATGATTCTCATGAAATGTTGATGAAAATAGAAAATCAGCTCCGGCATTCGGAACTAAGATCTATTCACATGTCAATCAAGTAAAATATTTTCAGCTAATCTATATGTTCTCTGTATATTTTCGCATAGATAAGTTCTATAAATACGAGCTTAATTTTGTACATTTTCAGTTCCAATTTTAATTTAAAATTCAATTTATTGAATTCTTTTGACCCGTATTATCGACCACGACATATTATACAATTCTGCTTTAGTAGTAATTACATTCCCTGTTAAAACAGAAGCTGATTACTCGGCTGCTTGAATCAATTAAATAAACCATCTCCTGAGCGTTCAAAAAACTGACTTGAAACAACAGACTGCTTTTTCTAGATTAGCTTTGATAAAATCTTTACGTTGTATTTACACCCACTTTCACATACAAAATCGTCTGTTTAAAATCACATTGTATAACCCTTTAATTCTCGGTACTAAAGATTATTTTGTTCATTGTCAAGAAGCTATTATAATATAAGAAAGTAATTGAAGACCAAACTATTATGCATCTCCAGATGTGCGTTAATTGTTTAAGTGTACAGCTTTCACGCTTGATTATAATATTTAAAGTTAGATAGGTTCAAACTTATCAGCACATTATCGATCTTTCTTGTTGGATGTTAATATAGACGACAATGAGAGTCAAATTTTGCTTCATGGATTACGAAAAACGAAAAATAGTACAAAACTCATCAGTGGTTACTAATTGATCAAGAAAAGTAGGCAAGGTAACACGCTGCTTTCTTAGATAGCAAATATTGATATAAAAGAATAACAGGTCATCGAAACTGACATTGTCACAAGAAATTGCAGGAAGCTGTGAAATACTGCCCGTGAGAGGCTTGCTTGAAAGAAGGGAGCAAAGGAGATAGATAAACTAAGCGACAGGGATTAAATCATATAAAAGAAATGGTTCAAATACATCAAGGGGGAATCCTTATACACCCATAGAAAATTTGTCAAAAATTAACATTAGCTGTCTTAAAACGTATGAATCCAGTTTTATGAAAAGCCTAAAATATGACCTGATCAGAGTACTCGTCAGAGTAAAGCGCTGCAAAATTTGAACACGAAGCTCTTGAATATTTTTCTACCCATTTTCTTTCACTTCAATTTAATCGTCCGCATTACTATCTATTGATAAAACTAGTGTACGAAAAACCTAATGTTCTATTCTCTTCATGTATTGTTAACAACCGCTTCCTGCCTAAACTAAAGCAATTGAAAATTATCATAATTATTCTATTTTTGGTACTCGTATTTCATCGGTAAAGCCTAGTTCAACATCGCTCTACTTATTTCCGCCATGAACCAGATTGCCAATACATAAACCTTTGAAATATAATTTAAATTATGGTACAACAAACTACGCCTGTTATCAACTGTGAAACTACGAGGCAAGCCCAATTGCTGTTATCTCCCCATAACCAAACAATAACATGTCGACATTTATCAAAAGAAATACGCTGACGAAAACGTGTGAGCATTACCACAACTTGAGACCAGAGCTCAATCGCGATATATGAGGTACAATTCAGACATCTACTATTGTTATTATTATTAGGCGAACATATTTGCTAAGCAAAGGCAATTTCACTGGGATTAGCATGTGGTTGTACTTGACATAAACTTTAGAGACATTACTTCGTATCAATTTCCTTGCATTTGTTGAGTACAACATACAAATTCATAGTTTTACACAGAGTTCAGTGATCTAGATTCGACATTAACTTGACCAACTGCCATCAACAAAGAATGAGTATTACTCGAAGTTTTGTTTTCATAACTGTGGTTTTGGTCGCCATTTTAGCCTCGCTTTTCTATCAACAAATTCAGATCGACGACAGACTCCAGTTTCCTACGTATTACACACATTTATACATTCCAATACGTCGCATATTACCCAAGCTGGTACGTATTGATGAATAGGTAAACAAGCTTAAAAACTGAATAATTACGCCGGATCTAAGTTGTCTCAAAGTTTATTCTCATTAAATCACAAGATTAATTCAAAACTATGCTAAATAAAAATAATTCATAACAAGTTTCTATGTTGCACACAATTTCCTGCCCTTTCACGAGTTGAGGTTAGGAAAAGCAAATTCAAGAAAGTGGCCCTAAAATACAAAAATTTCAAAATAATGCCTCGATTGCTTTTCCATTCTAATCACAAACGTGTTTACAGCTACAAGGGCCGGGCAGGAAACAAAATGACGGCCATAAACGCATACAGGGGTCACTATTTGTAAAAAGTTTCTATCTGTATGTAAAAAGTATCGTAGTCTATACTATACACCCGTTAGGCAAATTGGTCGAACTTTTCAATGAAAATCAGTAAAAACTTTAAGAATTTAGTTAAATCAAAATGTTTAGAAATTCAGAATAATAGAACTTCTTTTAAAACCCAATTTATTGTTCCCACCAACTTTAGTGGGGGGAGGAACTATATAATCAAATGGGTTTTCTTGATCAGTCAATTTTGGTCGATCGATATAATCATCGTAGAGAGTTGTGAGTGGTATCATTAGAAAGCTCGTCCAGCGTAGAACATGAAAGCAAAAAGTTTTGATTTTTGCTTTTGACAGGGAGTTATCGAGGTTTAAAGTTTTGTGAAAAGTAGACGCTTTTCCGTTGGTTTTATTCACATTTTCAGTATTTTTGACCAAATTTTCAATTTTGCTTAAATATGGTAAGATTGTCATCGGTAGTGGGATTGATTTTATAATTAAAGATAGAGGAAGGTAGCCAAATTGTTCGAGCCGAGATATTTAGCTAAAAATTATGCTAAACTTCTCAAAATTCAGACTTTTCCATCAAAAATGGGACATGCTTCTTTTGCCCACTTTTAAATCTGCTGGAAGTGCGCACCTTAAAACTGCGGTCACGTTCTTTGTTCAAAAAAAGAGCTAGTTGCACTCCCGCTGGCTTTAAGAATCGTCTGAATTAAAATTTTGCCAATTTTTTGCTAGTTTCACTCCTGCTGGCCTATGTATCTTCTGCAATTACATTTTTGCCAATTTCGCAAATTTAAACTCGATAAATATACAAATTGCATTTTTTATATGAAATATTGAAAAATTTTGGTTAAAAACTGGTTCATTTCGCAACCATTTGAGCAATTAATTGTTTTCATTGCCACACAACCATATCAGGGCTGATTTTGATCTCACCATGGCTCCTTACGGTAAAAAGTTTTTAGATTTTAGTTGGGCGCGGCCCCTTTTTAAAATAAGTCTGCATTCAAAGTTCTTTTATGTAAATTACTGTCAAGAATTTCAAATCAGGGCTCAATTACTGACAGAGGCATTTTGCTGCCTATTTACAGAGGCTCAACAAACACATCTTATGGTTTCGGAGTTGAGATCATGGTTTTTAGGGTTGTGAGTAATTGTTTTGGAAAACATATTGTGGATTTATTGTTTTGCTTGTAATATTTTGTAGTCAAATGAGCTCAACTGCTTCCCCAGGAACTATAACTTAACCTATTGAGAGTTTTCAGTTTATCGCTATTTGTTTCAATGACTTTCAAATTAAATTTTTAAAAAACATTCTTTCCACTGTCTCCTTTTTGCTCACATATTTGTCACAATGTAATTCAATCTCGCGAATTATAACTCACAATAATAAGAACAATTGTTTTCAAAAAGATTTGCATTTTTTAGCTTCGCTAATTTAATTTCTTTTTCAGTCGAGTTGTAGTTTTTCACTAAAAAGGCAGGTCAAATCGCATTTCCAAAGAGCTATAATTTGATCTTTATACAGGTTTTAATTTCAACCATGTTTCTCGGCCCTGTCAATACTGTTACGAGATTTCATCAAATGTTCGAGATTTTTGTATATTTGTACATTTTAAAGAATTTGTTTTCTTTTTAAATTATAACATTAATGGTAGGTCCCATTGTCTTTGAAATATTGCGCAATTGAACATTTTTAATGCTCATAATGACAAATTTATGGTTTTAACGGCTTCACTGTCATTTTCGCGCAAAGTTGAATAGATCTCTTTAATTTTGCCGGTATTTGTCCTTCTTTTTGAAGTCGCATGACGTACACTGGATAATGAAAGGTCTCAATTGCTTCCTATGAAGATACAAAATAACATTTGATTTCTGTTAATATCTGATTGTATTAATCATGAAATTAATTGTTTTGAGGAATAGAAACGTATTATTGAACTTCGCAACTTTTTGGTCTTTTTGTCGACCTGTTACCCAGTCGATTGAGGACAGGTACCATAACTTTTCCTATGAAATATAGGTCAATTTGGACTGTTAAGGTTTTATCTGATGGGAATTTGATTCTGTATTCTGTTATTTTTTTTAAAAAAAATAGACATCGAGTTTTGGTCGTAATTAAAGTTTGATGTTTTATTATTGTATTTTCTAGTAAACCTATTAACATCCAGTTTCATCGACCCTCCAACGTGGCATTATTTTATACCATTAGTGGTTTATTGAACGATTAGTGGTTTATTGAATAAAAATGTAAATTTTTACATTTTTTGTATCTCTTCAACATTTGGTAGCCAATTAAGTCAAGAATGTGGATGAGAGGGTTCGGAACATTATGTGCGTACGCGGAACATTATGTGCGTACTTACCGAGACTTTGTGAAATTTAATTTTAAATTTAAGTTTTGATTAAATGTTTAAAACGCCAATCAATCCACGGATTTCCAAAAATTTATTTCGGATTTTTGGGAACAAAATTCATTTCAACTGATTTCCTCGCATTTAATAAAAGAATAATTTTTCATAGTAAAAGATATATTCCAAAATATCTGAATATTTGCTAAACACCGCGATAAACTTTTTTTGGAAAAACGTCATTGCCTCTCCTGGGTAGCAGAACTGCTGATAAGAATTGGTAAAAAGTATTCTTAAAAAAGAAGGATTGCTTTCAAGAAACGGCGTCCACTCAACGCTGTGAATCAGAGTTAACAAAAATTCAACATCGTAATTTCATTGCAAAAATTCTATTTCTCACGACTATGCTTAAAATCATTTAAAAATAGGAATAAAAATGGTATTTTTTTGCTCATATCAGTTGGCTCACTATGCTCCTTCACGCAATAGAAAAACCAGCATCAACAAAAGACTACTCCTTGGGAAAACAAAAGGTCCAGGATTAAACAAAACCTCATCAGGGGGCCGCAACCATTGAAACTTGACTAGACTAATTTCCTTTTCGTTCGAGAACCTTCTCCAACGTTCGTATTACCCGTTATTTGTTTTTGAGGAAAAATCATAAATCTCCGGATAATTGCCTTTTATCCAAGACAGAATTATTCTTGTTGAAGACACTTTCACTCTTGAAGAATAACCTCAATCTTGAAGAAGAAACCTGTTCACTCAAACCAAGTCATTATATGTCCTAAAAATGAGATACGCTGCAATCTCAATTGGGAGCAACCATTCTTTTCAAAAAAAATCTTATTAACATAACATTCTAATATCGAGGGATTTTTTCTCACTTGGAGGCCTCAATGCTATCCACATTGAGCTCCGGTCATTTGGGGGCTATAAGGAAACAAAAAAATACTCGGGCTGAACAAGGATACAATGTTTCCGGATATAACTTATACGTTAGCATTACTTCTTTAGCGTTGTTAAATCGGCGGAAATTTTATTTTCATTGATAAGGCCGCCAACCACCCAAGCGCGCGCAAATTCGTTGAATTCATTAAAAGTTGGAGCGTGAAATACTCACATCACCGAAAAAGTCGACGCGGGTCTTCGGCCACGCCGGTAAACTTGTTAACTCAAATTTGATACAAACGTAGAGGATAAAACAACTTGACTTGGCTCTGAAGAACGGGAAAACGCAGAGGAGCAGTCTGCTTTTCGCCCGAAACGTGCCACTTTAGACTCCCTAGTAAACAATGCCCAGAAAGCCTTCGAAATTTTCCAGAAACGCAGAACCCTGCACGTCACGATAGATCTCAAAGCTGCGTTCGCCAGGATTTGGAGAGGCGGTTTCCTTCGTGACATGTTGAGGATGAACCTGCCTACAATGGTTGACATGCTTCTCTCAGACAGAAGAGCCACAGTCAAGATGGGAAACGCCAAAAGCCGGAAGATGGTCGTAAAGGAAGGAGTCCCGCAAGCAAGCCCTCTTTCCCCGCTGCCGTATATTTCAGAACTAGCAGCCTCCCCAATCTGATCGAAAAGTCTAGATGTGGCATCTACGCAGATGACAACTCCCTGCACACGGGCAACAAAAATAACGAGGTCTGCGCAGAAAAGATGCGGAAAGCAATAGCTGTTGCGGAGTGGTCAAAGGAGCACTGCATGGCCATCATCACGGAAAAGACAAAGACACGATCTTTTCCCTGGACCTCAAGGAAACAGCTGTCAAATGCCAACCGAAGCTTGCCCTACTGCAAGATGGGAAGTATACGATACACCCGAATATTCTGGGAGTGGAATATGACCCTTAGTGTACCTTCAACAAACAAGCAGAGACAGCCACAAGGACCATCAAGAATATTGCAGTTCAGGCAACGCCCCGTCGGTAAATCTTGGAGAGTTAAGTCGAGAGATCTCCAACATGCAATTGAAGTTGTTCGTACGAGTCAGACAATGCGGCCCTGCAAAGACCAAGAATTCCATCCAGAGTACCAAAGAAAAATGAGAAGAATTTTTGCAAGTGAATCAAGACTCCGACTACTATAATTACTGTGTGAGAGGAACCCTCGGGATAGAACAAGTTGACACCCGCGAAGAAGCCCCACGGAATGGTGGTCGAAGCTGGAAGATTCGGATTAGTTGAGATGCGGACACTGCAACCAGGAAGACGAGACAACGCTACACTTCCTCACAAGATCCCAATCCTGGAAAGAACAAAGAAGAGCCAACAGTATCAACACAACAGAACCTATGAAAAAACCCATCAAAGTTGTCAATTTCGCGCACGGGGCTCTTTGAGCCCTCCGCACAGTGAAATGGGACTCATCGAAGAACAAGGATAAAACAACAACAGACGAATCGAGATTCCTATTTAAGGAAAACGTTCATTAAATGAGGACCAAACCTTTCCAGAATAAATTAATTTTGCGAGACGGTTGAAAACTAGCCATGTGGCCCAACAGGCGATTTGGCAGGTGCTTTTCTTCATAAGTTAATGTTCATTTATAGTACTTTTGTTGTGACAACAGCACCAGAAAAATTTTATTATTTTTATATTATAATTAGACAAATAATGTTTCATTTCAAAGCTATAAATTTTGTAATGAGATCCGATCCCGATCAAGTTGTTAATTTCAAAACAATTTTAACAGGTCACAAAAATTATTTATCGGAGCCACGGTTTGCTTTTGAGTTAGAAAGGATTTATTGAAAAATTCTAACGTTCGATTTCTTATTCGATCTTCCATTACGTGGTAGCTAGAAGCCCATTTAGTAGCTCAAATATGTATTAACTTTAACGTTCCTTAGAATTGAGTGTTTCCCGATATCTTCTCGATCAACTCTAATAAATCATTGAAAAAGGGAGCACATTTCAGAGCTTAATTCTGACGCTTTTTAGTTCTCGTCAGCTCAGCTATCGAGTGGGGAAACAATTAGAAGCAATGGCCGGCCACTACGGCAGCTTCGCGGCTGGTGTCTCGGCAATGAGCCAGAAAGGGAATTGGAAAGCGTGTACAAAGGTGACGACAGGCGAGAAGTTCTGAGGTACAAGAAGAATCGAACTACAAAACTTAAGGCCAAATCCACTTTGGTGTTCGTTCATGGCGGTGGATTTGTTATCGGAAATCCAGGTAGGTGAAACTCACAAAATGATGGTTACATCGTGCAGGTAGACACTTACATTACGTTCGAAGCGAACTACCCATACACAAAAAAATCTTTCGTAGCTATCTTTAGGTTGAAGAATGTAAATTTATGAGCAAAATAATGCTTGATGCCTCATTGGTGACAATTTAGAACTAAGTAATCGCATGAGTTCTTGTGTTCAAAATGAAAAATTCATTGGGCATTTCATGGACCATTTTGATTTTTTGGACGATTCGATAGATGAATACCTTTGATTACATTTTATTTGGATTTTCCAAAATATATAATGTGAATACATTCTCCTCAATTGCTCAAAAACTTGCCCAATCTTGCATTTTTTAAGCTAAAATATACATTATATATACAATATACTTTTGATAAAATATACAAAATGCATTTGATACCCGCTAACTTCATAAGTGAAAAATTAGAGCCGATCCAATACAAATTTTTTAAAAGTTGCTGGTTTTCAGAGGAGTACACAGGGCCAATAGCTGAAGTAGCCACTTCCACAAACAGTGAGGTCTACTTCATTCGATACCGATTAGCACCAGAGAATATTTTCCCCATTCCAGTAGAGGACTGTGTAGAACTGGTCAAGTGGTTGTTTGACAACAGCGAACAGCTCAATATTGACAAAGACAATATCCAACTGTTTGGTGACAGTGCTGGCGGAAACTTGGTCACCAATGTTGCCTTAGAATTACTTCAACAGGTAAACTTACTGCTACCAAAGTGGTGGCGTTAAAATGGATTACAAAATACTAAAAAACGCTGCTGGTGGTCTTCACCGCTGACAAACTTTAAAAACTCCTGGAACATATCGGGTATATCAAAATGCCGACGGCAACGCATACTGCGTGTTGGATTTCAACGGCAACTCATGCTGCATCTGGAGAACGTGGGTTACTGGTAAAATTGCTGAGGATACGGCTTTTGAGGTTGTTATAAATTTACGCATATCATTGGTCTCATGAATTTCCGATTTGCGGGCTTTCAAATAAAGCATTATGATTGTGTTCACGCGAACAAGTTGGCCATCTTTTCTAAATGTGGCAACGCAGCTCTTGCAGCTTTGAACTTTGGATAAACTCTGGGCAGTGGCATAATCATTCACTCGTTTATACACTCATGGCCTACAACTAATATTTGTTTATTTTTGGAGTAAATGGTAGGCCCAAAGTCGGCAGCACATGCGCATTTTAAGTCGATCCAATTTTTCAATTGCCTGAAGTGCTCTAATAAGGACTATATGAGATTTCTAATTTGCTGAAAGTTATAATTATGAACTGATTCACTGATCTCAATTGTCTCAGCGTTCACCTGATCTCAAACTGCAATCAGAAAGCTATGCTTACTCGAGAATTTCTAAAACTACTAGAATAAAAGACCTAAGTAATTGTCAAACTTCTCTATTTTAGGGGTTATTTTTCTGATACTGGTCCTACTTACACCTGTCCTTTAGGTAACATAACTGCAACTCTATTGTAGGAAAGAAGCTATTCATAAAACAAAATACCATTGAGGCACACAAAATTAATGAGGATTAAAAATCAGATATTCTATTTCTTCCTTATGCTATATTTCAAAAGCAAGACTGCCGTCACATCCGCCGTCGGTGTGAGCAACTTTTAAACAATAATCTATCATTCTACTTTAATGCAATCATGAAAATCTCGACGTCAATTTTGAAGTCAATCCATTTTCTACCCAATTTTATACTGCTCTTATGTATTTAAATTAACTCTTCGAGGAAAAAATAGACCTTATTCTAAGGCCGATCAGGTATGATAAAGAACTTCAGTGACACAAATAAATTATGCGATAAAGGAACGTTTTAAACGTTCAATTAAACCGGCGTGAAAAACTGATCCAACATTTTTTAAAAATTTTTTAAACATTTCAAAAATGGGTTCATATATATGCGAGGCAGGTCTTTTTTCTTAAGTCAAGTAGTCCTCAGGATCTAGTTTTAATTTCCATACAAAACTGTCTGAAACTTGAAAAAGGGGAAAACTTCAATTTTTAAAACTTCGAAGGAAAAGGAAAAAATCCTTGGGGGCATCTTAAATCTTAATTGCATCTTAAAATCATGCTGATTTTAAGATGCAATAAAACAAGAAATGTTCATGAGTTCGATCCAATTGTTCAATTGCCTTAAGTGCCCTAATAAGGACGATATGAGATATCTAATTTGCTGAAAGTTATAATTTTGCATTTATCAATTGAGTCTTTAGCTTCAATTTTTGGACAAATTATAGTGTAAAGTGGTTCACCAGTCGATCAAAAATTATTGCTTCATTGTCAAATATCCAAAATTTACTATAACAAAGTTTTTCTGTTTCACACATTCTCTGTTGCTAACAAATCAAGCAACATTGATGGCCAGAACAAAAAAAGCCGTTCCCTGTTGCCGCATTATTGAAATAGTTTTACTTCTTTTCACCCCCAACTTATTTAACCCCTATAATTTAACAGCGTATACATTCACTCCCTGGTCATTTAACCCTGTATTTAGCCAACAAACTGTTCAACGCCGAAATCTTTTTTTATCTACTTCGGCGTCCAAAGAACAATAAGCAAAACCAAAGTTCAAAGGACATCAAAAACACAAAGTGGCCTCACGAATGAGGCACTAAACAACTTGCGTTTGTTTGAAATTGAATAATGACTCGACAGCATTTTTTTTATCTTAAAGCCTTTCATCGAAAAACAAAAAGTCTGATCTCTTTTATGCTATCTTTATATTGATCTAAATCAAAAAAATTCAAAAGCTGCCTCAGTCTACGAGGCGGAAAAATCATACTCTCCATATCAAACGATCGAATTTAAAACCCTAAAAATTCAGCAGGCATAAATCAGCGAACCAAACAAAAACTAACAGTGTATAATCGAAAATTCTGAAAAATCCAGATTGATATTTTGCTAGCAGCTATGTTGCACAAATTTCTAGTCCAAATGTTGCAAAACTGTGTACCCTACTAGGGACCCAATTATAGGGTTAAAGGTGCGGATCAAATTAACTAACGATTCACGATATGCCGCTTCGACATAACCCTGAGGATGCATGGAGAGCGACAACTAAAAAAAAATATTAAACAGGATTTCACACATAAATTACCTCTAAGACCTAAATCAACGGTTCAACAGCCAATATTCGATATAATTTGATTGAAAATATGGGCAAAGATCGCTCATTCTTTCAATAACACAGCTATTTAGATGTGTTGACCTGATACATTAGTTATCTCACCAACAATAGCTTCAAAGGAGTTTTCTTTTTCCTCTGTTTTTTTTAACGCGAGGGCTGGTATTACCTTAGGAGCGAGAGTAAGTTCATGATTTTCTGAGAAAACCTTTTCTAGTTCTAATTCTCCATTTTTTGTTCAAAATATTGGTTTCGATGGAATTCCTGATAGCATTGGTTGTGGATAGTTTTTTGAAAGGCAATATGAGCGCAAACTTCAAAATCAAGCAAAACCATGTCGGCCCTACAATCTGGGTCAAGTAAACTGTTCCAGAGACATCAGTAATCGGCCGTCCGTTTTAACTGTTTTGTTATGAAGGAAGCACACAAACAAGCAGGATAAAAACCAAGAACATATACATGCAGGGTATAAACTCAATAGAAATGTTTTTGCGATGACGTAATAGTTCCATCCGCTATCCAAAATTTAGAACCGTTGAGAAATAATGTCAAAAATGGATTAAAAAATACTAAAAAAAAGCTGCGGGTGGTATTCAATGCTGACAAACTTTAAAAACTCCTGGAACATATCGGGTATATCAAAATGCCGACGGCAACGCATACTGCGTTTTGGATTTCGATGTCAACTCATGCTGCATCTGGAGAACGTGGGTTACTGGTAAAATTGCTGAGGATACGGCTTTTGAGGTTGTTATAATTTTACGCAGATCATTGATCTCAAGAATTTTCCATTTGCCTGCTTTCCAATAAAGCATTATGATTGTGTTCACGCGAATAGGTTGGCCATCTTTTCTAAATGTGTCAACTCAGCTCTTGCAGCTTTGAAATTGAAATTTGGATAAATTCTGGGCAGTGGCATAATCAGTCACTCGTTTATACACTCATGGCCTACAACCAATATTTGTTTATTTTTGGAGTAAATGGTAGGCCCAAATTCGGCAGCAATCATGCGCATTTTAATTCGCAATAAAACAAGAGATGTTCAAGAGTTCGATCCAATTTTTCAATTGCCTGAAGTGCTCTAATAAGGACTATGTGAGATTTCCAATTTGCTGTTGCCGCATTATTGAAATAGTTTTACTTCTTTTCACCCCCAACTTATTTAACCCCTATAATTTAACAGCGTATACATTCACTCCCTGGTCATTTAACCCTGTATTTAGCCAACAAACTGTTCAACGCCGAAATCTTTTTTTATCTACTTCGGCGTCCAAAGAACAATAAGCAAAACCAAAGTTCAAAGGACATCAAAAACACAAAGTGGCCTCACGAATGAGGCACTAAACAACTTGCGTTTGTTTGAAATTGAATAATGACTCGACAGCATTTTTTTTATCTTAAAGCCTTTCATCGAAAAACAAAAAGTCTGATCTCTTTTATGCTATCTTTATATTGATCTAAATCAAAAAAATTCAAAAGCTGCCTCAGTCTACGAGGCGGAAAAATCATACTCTCCATATCAAACGATCGAATTTAAAACCCTAAAAATTCAGCAGGCATAAATCAGCGAACCAAACAAAAACTAACAGTGTATAATCGAAAATTCTGAAAAATCCAGATTGATATTTTGCTAGCAGCTATGTTGCACAAATTTCTAGTCCAAATGTTGCAAAACTGTGTACCCTACTAGGGACCCAATTATAGGGTTAAAGGTGCGGATCAAATTAACTAACGATTCACGATATGCCGCTTCGACATAACCCTGAGGATGCATGGAGAGCGACAACTAAAAAAAATATTAAACAGGATTTCACACATAAATTACCTCTAAGACCTAAATCAACGGTTCAACAGCCAATATTCGATATAATTTGATTGAAAATATGGGCAAAGATCGCTCATTCTTTCAATAACACAGCTATTTAGATGTGTTGACCTGATACATTAGTTATCTCACCAACAATAGCTTCAAAGGAGTTTTCTTTTTCCTCTGTTTTTTTTAACGCGAGGGCTGGTATTACCTTAGGAGCGAGAGTAAGTTCATGATTTTCTGAGAAAACCTTTTCTAGTTCTAATTCTCCATTTTTTGTTCAAAATATTGGTTTCGATGGAATTCCTGATAGCATTGGTTGTGGATAGTTTTTTTGAGAGGCAATATGAGCGCAAACTTCAAAATCAAGCAAAACCATGTCGGCCCTACAATCTGGGTCAAGTAAACTGTTCCAGAGACATCAGTAATCGGCCGTCCGTTTTAACTGTTTTGTTATGAAGGAAGCACACAAACAAGCAGGATAAAAACCAAGAACATATACATGCAGGGTATAAACTCAATAGAAATGTTTTTGCGATGACGTAATAGTTCCATCCGCTATCCAAAATTTAGAACCGTTGAGAAATAATGTCAAAAATGGATTAAAAAATACTAAAAAAAAGCTGCGGGTGGTATTCAATGCTGACAAACTTTAAAAACTCCTGGAACATATCGGGTATATCAAAATGCCGACGGCAACGCATACTGCGTTTTGGATTTCGATGTCAACTCATGCTGCATCTGGAGAACGTGGGTTACTGGTAAAATTGCTGAGGATACGGCTTTTGAGGTTGTTATAATTTTACGCAGATCATTGATCTCAAGAATTTTCCATTTGCCTGCTTTCCAATAAAGCATTATGATTGTGTTCACGCGAATAGGTTGGCCATCTTTTCTAAATGTGTCAACTCAGCTCTTGCAGCTTTGAAATTGAAATTTGGATAAATTCTGGGCAGTGGCATAATCAGTCACTCGTTTATACACTCATGGCCTACAACCAATATTTGTTTATTTTTGGAGTAAATGGTAGGCCCAAATTCGGCAGCAATCATGCGCATTTTAATTCGCAATAAAACAAGAGATGTTCAAGAGTTCGATCCAATTTTTCAATTGCCTGAAGTGCTCTAATAAGGACTATGTGAGATTTCCAATTTGCTGTTGCCGCATTATTGAAATAGTTTTACTTCTTTTCACCCCCAACTTATTTAACCCCTATAATTTAACAGCGTATACATTCACTCCCTGGTCATTTAACCCTGTATTTAGCCAACAAACTGTTCAACGCCGAAATCTTTTTTTATCTACTTCGGCGTCCAAAGAACAATAAGCAAAACCAAAGTTCAAAGGACATCAAAAACACAAAGTGGCCTCACGAATGAGGCACTAAACAACTTGCGTTTGTTTGAAATTGAATAATGACTCGACAGCATTTTTTTTATCTTAAAGCCTTTCATCGAAAAACAAAAAGTCTGATCTCTTTTATGCTATCTTTATATTGATCTAAATCAAAAAAATTCAAAAGCTGCCTCAGTCTACGAGGCGGAAAAATCATACTCTCCATATCAAACGATCGAATTTAAAACCCTAAAAATTCAGCAGGCATAAATCAGCGAACCAAACAAAAACTAACAGTGTATAATCGAAAATTCTGAAAAATCCAGATTGATATTTTGCTAGCAGCTATGTTGCACAAATTTCTAGTCCAAATGTTGCAAAACTGTGTACCCTACTAGGGACCCAATTATAGGGTTAAAGGTGCGGATCAAATTAACTAACGATTCACGATATGCCGCTTCGACATAACCCTGAGGATGCATGGAGAGCGACAACTAAAAAAAATATTAAACAGGATTTCACACATAAATTACCTCTAAGACCTAAATCAACGGTTCAACAGCCAATATTCGATATAATTTGATTGAAAATATGGGCAAAGATCGCTCATTCTTTCAATAACACAGCTATTTAGATGTGTTGACCTGATACATTAGTTATCTCACCAACAATAGCTTCAAAGGAGTTTTCTTTTTCCTCTGTTTTTTTTAACGCGAGGGCTGGTATTACCTTAGGAGCGAGAGTAAGTTCATGATTTTCTGAGAAAACCTTTTCTAGTTCTAATTCTCCATTTTTTGTTCAAAATATTGGTTTCGATGGAATTCCTGATAGCATTGGTTGTGGATAGTTTTTTTGAGAGGCAATATGAGCGCAAACTTCAAAATCAAGCAAAACCATGTCGGCCCTACAATCTGGGTCAAGTAAACTGTTCCAGAGACATCAGTAATCGGCCGTCCGTTTTAACTGTTTTGTTATGAAGGAAGCACACAAACAAGCAGGATAAAAACCAAGAACATATACATGCAGGGTATAAACTCAATAGAAATGTTTTTGCGATGACGTAATAGTTCCATCCGCTATCCAAAATTTAGAACCGTTGAGAAATAATGTCAAAAATGGATTAAAAAATACTAAAAAAACGCTGCGGGTGGTATTCAATGCTGACAAACTTTAAAAACTCCTGGAACATATCGGGTATATCAAAATGCCGACGGCAACGCATACTGCGTTTTGGATTTCGATGTCAACTCATGCTGCATCTGGAGAACGTGGGTTACTGGTAAAATTGCTGAGGATACGGATTTTGAGGTTGTTATAATTTTACGCAGATCATTGATCTCAAGAATTTTCGATTTGCCTGCTTTCCAATAAAGCATTATGATTGTGTTCACGCGAATAGGTTGGCCATCTTTTCTAAATGTGTCAACTCAGCTCTTGCAGCTTTGAAATTGAAATTTGGATAAATTCTGGGCAGTGGCATAATCAGTCACTCGTTTATACACTCATGGCCTACAACCAATATTTGTTTATTTTTGGAGTAAATGGTAGGCCCAAATTCGGCAGCAATCATGCGCATTTTAATTCGCAATAAAACAAGAGATGTTCAAGAGTTCGATCCAATTTTTCAATTGCCTGAAGTGCTCTAATAAGGACTATGTGAGATTTCCAATTTGCTGAAAGTTATAATTATGAACTGATTCGCTGATCTCAATGGTCTCAGCGTTCACCTGATCTCAAACTGCAATCAGAAAGCTATGGTTACTCGAGAATTTCAAAAACTACTAGAATAAACGACCTAAGTTATTGTCAAACTTCTCTATTTTTAGGGGTTATTTTTCTGATACTGGTCCTACTTACACCTGTCCTTTAAATAAAATAACTGCAACTCTATTTTAGGAAAGAGGCTATTCAAAAAACAAAATACCAAATATTGAGGCACAAAATTAATGAGGATTAAAAATCTGATTTTCTATTTCTTCCTTACGCTATATTTCAAAAGCGAGACTGCCGTCACCTGCGCCGACGGTGTGAGTAACTTTTAAACAATAATCTATCATTCTACTTTAATGCAATCATAAAAATCTTGACGTCAATTTTGAAGTCAATCCATTTTCTACCCAATTTTATACTGCTCTTATGTATTCAAATTAACTCTTCGAGGAAAAAATGGACCTTTATCTGAGGCCGATCAGGCCTGATAAAGAACTTCAGTGACACAAATAAATTATGCGATCAAAAAGGAACGTTTTAAACGTTCAATTAAACCGGCGTGAAAAACTGATCCAACATTTTTTTAAAAAATTTTCAAACATTTTTTCAAAAACGGGTGCATATATATGCGAGGCAGGTCTTTTTTTCTTCAGTCAAGTTTTCACTTTTAGTCTACGGATCGTAGAGAAAAAGGGTATTTTGTAGTCCTCAGGATCTAGTTTCAATTTGCATCCAAAATTGTCTGAAATTTGGAAAAGGGGAGAACTTCAATTTTAAAAATTTCGAAGGAATAGGAAATAATCATCGGAGGGGGCAGCTTAAAGCTTTATTGCATCTTAAAATAATGCTGATTTTAGGATGCAATAAAACAAAAAATGTTCAAGAGTTCGATCCAGATTTTCAATTGCTTGAAGTGCCCTAATAATGACTATGAGATTTTTAATTTGCTGAAAGTTATAATTTTGCATTTATCAATTGAGTTTTTAGCTTCAATTTTCAGACAATCTTTAGCCATTCATTTACAGATTCAAATTAGAATGAAACGACTGGGACTTACTTTACTATTTTACTATTATACTATTTTACTTTAACATTTTACTAACACCTCAGTTATTTCACTCCGATTCCAATCTCTTTTATGGAGAATAATCAGAATTGATTGATACCTAAACTTCCTCAATTATAGGGAGTCTTAATTCTGGTTGTAACAAAGTAGACGTTAATTTTGTGTCCAGTTAACTGATATACGGTTTTAAAAATCGCGGTTAAAATATACAGCCTTAAAATAGTAGGGGTTTTAAAAAAAAACGGGACACCGCTGAAATTAAGCTCTCATCAATTTTTGAAGTATGTGTTTTATTATATTTGACTATTTTAAAACAATTGACAGATTTGGAAAAATACACTATCAGGCATTCCAACTTGTCAAGGAGATATAAATAAAGGACGAATAAAAAAAACTAATTTCATAATTTTGGGCTATAGAACCAGCTGTTAAGGACAGACCTCTATTAACTAAAACCGTTCAACTTTTTCTGTTTGGTGGTCTCTCGTTTCTGGAAGACCTGATTCAATGATCTCAATTGTCTCAGCGTTCTCTTCATCTCAATCTGCAATCAGAAAGCTATGGTTACCCGAGAATTTCCAAAACTACTAGAATTTCAAAAAAAGACTAAGTTAATGTCAAACTTCTCTAATTTATAAACTCAATAGAAATGTTTTTGCGATGACGTAATAGTTCCATCCGCTATCCAAAATTTAGAACCGTTGAGAAATAATGTCAAAAATGGATTAAAAAATACTAAAAAAACGCTGCGGGTGG
This sequence comes from Convolutriloba macropyga, assembly GCF_964194025.1. Classification (NCBI taxonomy): domain Eukaryota; kingdom Metazoa; phylum Xenacoelomorpha; order Acoela; family Convolutidae; genus Convolutriloba; species Convolutriloba macropyga. Next base: position 34,687,754 of record NC_134468.1, on the reverse strand, counting down.
TATTCAATGCTGACAAACTTTAAAAACTCCTGGAACATATCGGGTATATCAAAATGCCGACGGCAACGCATACTGCGTTTTGGATTTCGATGTCAACTCATGCTGCATCTGGAGAACGTGGGTTACTGGTAAAATTGCTGAGGATACGGCTTTTGAGGTTGTTATAATTTTACGCAGATCATTGATCTCAAGAATTTTCGATTTGCCTGCTTTCCAATAAAGCATTATGATTGTGTTCACGCGAATAGGTTGGCCATCTTTTCTAAATGTGTCAACTCAGCTCTTGCAGCTTTGAAATTGAAATTTGGATAAATTCTGGGCAGTGGCATAATCAGTCACTCGTTTATACACTCATGGCCTACAACTAATATTTGTTTATTTTTGGAGTAAATGGTAGGCCCAAATTCGGCAGCAATCATGCGCATTTTAATTCGCAATAAAACAAGAGATGTTCAAGAGTTCGATCCAATTTTTCAATTGCCTGAAGTGCTCTAATAAGGACTATGTGAGATTTCCAATTTGCTGAAAGTTATAATTATGAACTGATTCGCTGATCTCAATGGTCTCAGCGTTCACCTGATCTCAAACTGCAATCAGAAAGCTATGGTTACTCGAGAATTTCAAAAACTACTAGAATAAACGACCTAAGTTATTGTCAAACTTCTCTATTTTTAGGGGTTATTTTTCTGATACTGGTCCTACTTACACCTGTCCTTTAAATAAAATAACTGCAACTCTATTTTAGGAAAGAGGCTATTCAAAAAACAAAATACCAAATATTGAGGCACAAAATTAATGAGGATTAAAAATCTGATTTTCTATTTCTTCCTTACGCTATATTTCAAAAGCGAGACTGCCGTCACCTGCGCCGACGGTGTGAGTAACTTTTAAACAATAATCTATCATTCTACTTTAATGCAATCATAAAAATCTTGACGTCAATTTTGAAGTCAATCCATTTTCTACCCAATTTTATACTGCTCTTATGTATTCAAATTAACTCTTCGAGGAAAAAAATGGACCTTTATCTGAGGCCGATCAGGCCTGATAAAGAACTTCAGTGACACAAATAAATTATGCGATCAAAAAGGAACGTTTTAAACGTTCAATTAAACCGGCGTGAAAAACGGATCCAACATTTTTTAAAAAAATTTTCAAACATTTTTTCAAAAACGGGTGCATATATATGCGAGGCAGGTCTTTTTTTCTTCAGTCAAGTTTTCACTTTTAGTCTACGGATCGTAGAGAAAAAGGGTATTTTGTAGTCCTCAGGATCTAGTTTTAATTTGCATCCAAAATTGTCTGAAATTTGGAAAAGGGGAGAACTTCAATTTTAAAAATTTCGAAGGAATAGGAAATAATCATCGGAGGGGGCAGCTTAAATCTTTATTGCATCTTAAAATAATGCTGATTTTAGGATGCAATAAAACAAAAAATGTTCAAGAGTTCGATCCAGATTTTCAATTGCTTGAAGTGCCCTAATAATGACTATGAGATTTTTAATTTGCTGAAAGTTATAATTTTGCATTTATCAATTGAGTTTTTAGCTTCAATTTTCAGACAATCTTTAGCCATTCATTTACAGATTCAAATTAGAATGAAACGACTGGGACTTACTTTACTATTTTACTATTATACTATTTTACTTTAACATTTTACTAACACCTCAGTTATTTCACTCCGATTCCAATCTCTTTTATGGAGAATAATCAGAATTGATTGATACCTAAACTTCCTCAATTATAGGGAGTCTTAATTCTGGTTGTAACAAAGTAGACGTTAATTTTGTGTCCAGTTAACTGATATACGGTTTTAAAAATCGCGGTTAAAATATACAGCCTTAAAATAGTAGGGGTTTTAAAAAAAAACGGGACACCGCTGAAATTAAGCTCTCATCAATTTTTAAAGTATGTGTTTTAAAATATTTGACTATTTTAAAACAATTGACAGATTTGGAAAAATACACTATCAGGCATTCCAACTTGTCAAGGAGATATAAATAAAGGACGAAAAAAAAAACTAATTTCATAATTTTGGGCTATAGAACCAGCTGTTAAGGACAGACCTCTATTAACTAAAACCGTTCAACTTTTTCTGTTTGGTGGTCTCCCGTTTCTGGAAGACCTGATTCAATGATCTCAATTGTCTCAGCGTTCTCTTCATCTCAATCTGCAATCAGAAAGCTATGGTTACCCGAGAATTTCCAAAACTACTAGAATTTCAAAAAACGACTAAGTTAATGTCAAACTTCTCTAATTTTAGGGTTAGTTTTCTGATACTGGTCCTACTTACACCTCTCTTTTAAATAAAATAACTGCAACTCTATTGTAGACAAGGAGCTATTCACAATACAAAAAAAAAACAAAAATTGAGGCACACTAAATTAATGAGGATTAAAAATCTGATTTCCTATTTCTTCCTTATGCTTTATTTCAAAAGCAATACTGCCGTCTCCTACGCCTTCGGTGTGAGTAATTTTTTAACAATAATCTATCATTCTACTTTAATGCAATCATGAAAATCTCGACGTGAATTTTGAAGTCAATCCATTTTCCACCAAATTTTATACTGATCTTATGTATTTAAATTAACTATTCGAGGAAAAAATAGACCTTATTCAAAGGCCGATCAGGTCTGATAAAGAACTTCAGTGACGAAAACAAATTATTTGATAAAAAAGAACGTTTCATACGTTCAATTAAACCCGCATGAAGAATTGCTACAACATTTTTTCAAAACTTTTCGAAATAGTTCCAACATTTTTTCAAAAACGGGTGCATAAATATGCGAGACAGGTCTTTTTTTCTTCAGTCAAGATTTCCCTTTTAGTCTACAAATCGTAGAGAAAAAGGGTACTTTGTAGTCCTCAGGATCTAGTTTTAATTTGCATCCAAAATTGTCTGAAATTTGGAAAAGGGGAGAACTTCAATTTTAAAAATTTCGAAGGAATAGGAAATAATCATCGGAGGGGGCAGCTTAAATCTTTATTGCATCTTAAAATAATGCTGATTTTAGGACGCAATAAAACAAAAAATGTTCAAGAGTTCGATCCAGATTTTCAATTGCTTGAAGTGCCCTAATAATGACTATGAGATTTTTAATTTGCTGAAAGTTATAATTTTGCATTTATCAATTGAGTCTTTAGCTTCAATTTTCAGACAATCTTTAGCCATTCATTTACAGATTCAAATTAGAATGAAACGACTGGGACTTACTTTACTATTTTACTATTATACTATTTTACTTTAACATTTTACTAACACCTCAGTTATTTCACTCCGATTCCAATCTCTTTTATGGAGAATAATCAGAATTGATTGATACCTAAACTTCCTCAATTATAGGGAGTCTTAATTCTGGTTGTAACAAAGTAGACGTTAATTTTGTGTCCAGTTAATTGATATACGGTTTTAAAAATCGCGGTTAAAATATACAGCCTTAAAATAGTAGGGGTTTTAAAAAAAAACGGGACACCGCTGAAATTAAGCTCTCATCAATTTTTAAAGTATGTGTTTTATTATATTTGACTATTTTAAAACAATTGACAGATTTGGAAAAATACACTATCAGGCATTGCAACTTGTCAAGGAGATATAAATAAAGGACGAATAAAAAAAACTAATTTCATAATTTTGGGCTATAGAACCAGCTGTTAAGGACAGACCTCTATTAACTAAAACCGTTCAACTTTTTCTGTTTGGTGGTCTCTCGTTTCTGGAAGACCTGATTCAATGATCTCAATTGTCTCAGCGTTCTCTTCATCTCAATCTGCAATCAGAAAGCTATGGTTACCCGAGAATTTCCAAAACTACTAGAATTTCAAAAAACGACTAAGTTAATGTCAAACTTCTCTAATTTTAGGGTTAGTTTTCTGATACTGGTCCTACTTACACCTCTCTTTTAAATAAAATAACTGCAACTCTATTGTAGACAAGGAGCTATTCACAATACAAAAAAAAAACAAAATTGAGGCACACTAAATTAATGAGGATTAAAAATCTAATTCCCTATTTCTTCCTTATGCTTTATTTCAAAAGCAATACTGCCGTCTCCTCCGCCTTCGGTGTGAGTAATTTTTTAACAATAATCTATCATTCTACTTTAATGCAATCATGAAAATCTCGACGTGAACTTTGAAGTCAATCCATTTTCCACCAAATTTAATACTGATCTTATGTATTTAAATTAACTATTCGAGGAAAAAATAGACCTTATTCAAAGGCCGATCAGGTCTGATAAAGAACTTCAGTGACAAAAACAAATTTTTTGATAAAAAAGAACGTTTCATACGTTCAATTAAACCCGCATGAAGAATTGCTACACCATTTTTTCAAAACTTTTCGAAATAGTTCCAACATTTTTTCAAAAACGGGTGCATAAATATGCGAGAAAGGTCTTTTTTTCTTCAGTCAAGATTTCACTTTTTGTTTACGCATCGAAGAGAAAAAAGAAAAAAGGCATTTCGTCCTCAGGATCTAGTCTTAATTTCCATCCAAAATTTTCTGAAATTTGAAAATGGGAAAACTTCAATTTTTAAAATTTCGAAAGAATAGGAAAAAATCCTCGGAGTGGGCAGCTTAAATCTTTATTGCATCTTAAAATAATGCTGATTTTAGGTTGCAAAAAAACAAGAAATGTTCAAGAGTTCAATCCAATTTTTCAATTACCTGAAGTGCTCTAATAAGGACTATGAGATTTTTAATTTTCTACTGGTCCTACTTACACTTGTCCTTTAAATAAAATAACTGCAACTCTAATGTGCGCAAGAACCTATTCATAAAAAAATAACAAATATTGAGGCACAAAAATTAATGAGGATTAAAAATCTGATTTCCTATTTCTTCTTTATGCTATATTTCAAAAGCAAGACTGCTGTCGTTGTGTAATTTTTTAACACTAATCAATCATTCTACTTGGTGCAATCAAGAAAATCGACGTCAATTTTGATGTCAAATCATTTTCTACCCAATTTTATACTGCTCTTATGTATTCAAATTAACTCTTCGAGGAAAAAATGGACCTTTATCTGAGGCCGATCAGGCCTGATAAAGAACTTCAGGTGACACAAATAAACTATGTGATGAAAAAGGAACGTTTTAAAGGTTTAATTAAACCGGCGTTTTAAGAAAAAAGTGCCATTTTGTAGTCCTCAGGATCTAGCTTTAATTTCCAGACAAAAGTGTCTGAAATTTGAAAAAGTGGAAAACTTCAATTTTTAAAATTTTTATGGAAAAAAAATCCTCGGGGGGGGGGGGGGGTGGGGGGGCAACATACTGCTTAAAGTTTAAGAGGAAACAAGGAGAAAGTGGTATTAAACTTAGTAAGGTTAAATGCGGTTTCTTTTGAGTGATTAATGAGTAATTCTTTAGCTTCGAGTATAAGCTAACAATGTTTAAACTAATTGAACAAATATTTCGAGATAATATCAATTATTTTATCCTTTTCTCAAAATTTTGTTAAACAGCTCTCTTATCCATTTCGCATTCTTCAGCTGATTGAAAAGTATTGTATTTACCAATGATTTTCTACATCCAACAGATATTTTTGAAAAATAGACAACTTCAGGCCGTTTAGAGCTCTCAAAAAAGCAAAAATCAACTTTAAAAATGTAAAACTAAAAACAGAAAAATTTCTTCCTTTCTAAATTCTAGAGTTCACTTTGTAACCAATTCTTCTTATATCATCAGATTTCACCAATTCAGTATTTTCAAAACCACCGAGACGCAAAAAATCGGTTTCATGGAAGGAACATCTAATCATCCAAATTCATTGCTGAAAAGTAAAGATGGAATTTTTTTCTCATCTCTATTATCTTAATTCCCTATATTATTAGAGCAGATCGAACGAAGTAACCTCTTCTATCATAAGAAAAGCAGAAGATTTTGAGAGTTAGAGTTTATGGATCGGCAACTTAAAAATGTTCATACTTTTTTCGAAATTTAATTTTTCAATTCACTGATTTTTGAAATTGCTCCTCGAACTGTTCTTAAGTCTGTGAGTGTTTCTGTCATTAAGAAAATAAATAGTTCATTTATAGTTAAGCTCCTCATTAGCCAAACAAAGAATTTTTCAAAGATGAAAAATCTTTAATTCTTATTCAGTTCATAAAAATTAGAATTTACTCTTTAAAAAAGCTCTGAAGACTGAAAAACCCCAGACATAAAATTTACTGAGAATCAATGTATCTATATTCTAGTAAATGACAGCATTTATGGTCCGCCTTTGACGTTCCTTACATGCGAGACTACTAGAGGCAGAGGGCAAAAACTGTCAGAATAAATTGAAAATAGTATGTACTGCAAAATGCGGTTTTTCATTATTAAAAACAAAATTTGGTTTACTTAGTCTAACAGTTAACATGTCTTCGAGACTTTAGAAAAAGAATGTGCCTATTACGTTCATGAGACATCACAATATAATTTTTTTGGAAACATTTTAAATCTTTCAAATTTTAGTGTCATTTTTACAATTACCGATACAATTGCCACAAGAAGTCCACACCTAATTTCCAAATAAGTCAACCAAGCTCTAAATGAACGGTGACGAACAATGGGCAAAGATCAATTTCAAAAATGGTGTTGAGGGTGGTATTTGTGTTTTCGAGCGTGTGTGTGTGTGTGTGTGTGCGTGTGTGTGTGTGTTTGTACACTTGTGTGGGTGTATTCATATTTGCGTTTGTTTGATGTGTGTGGTATGGGTGTGTAAGCGACAAAGAGGGTTCGCCTGAGAGATTTAGTTCCTTTAAATGCTAGACACAAACAGAAGTGGAGTGCACAATTATCAGAAACCGTGAAGAAATTTTTTTTTAAAAGTTTTTATTATTTGTTACAAATGGCGGTTGCTTCAAAAATGACACGAGTACAAGAGTTAAAAATTGCATCAAAAAAGTACACGAGTTATTTAGAAAACACCAATTCCGAACTAAGTCAACTGTGATAAAAATAAAGTAAACATCAGTTTCCACAGAGAATAAATTATTTGAGTGTTTTTTTGGTGTTGGGGTTTGTATATTTTGAATTGTAAGCTAGTGTCTTTCAATTTGTACTGCACAAATCTTTGCAGAATATGTTCAAGCGTTTTTGTTTTTGTCTGTCAAAAAAGAGTGCACTTTTTGGCTCAAGCAAAACAATTAATTTTCTCCAATGCATATAAGTTGCATTCGGAGACTCCAACGGTTTCTCTGACAGAATTTAGTGGTTGTGTTTGAAACCTTGAGATGTGTGTTGGAACATACAGCGACACGCAGACTCAAAAGAGACAATATAAAAAATTATTACCGAACATTAGTTCAATTCACCACCTAGAACACCACAATCTATATAAACATGCAAAACCTAATAAAACATCAGTACAAGTTTTAAGATTAGTTCAAATTGAAGAAACTTCATTGTTAGCTGCCAAATTTGGTAAAAAAAACTTCTTTGTCAAGGAAATTGAACAATTTTACAATCTCAAGGACTTCCTTTGTGTCTGTGCTTTGATTTTTGGCACAAGAACAATTGACCTAAAGCATGACCGTGATCGGCCTTTTACTGGCAACTTGTAGAAAATCTAAGAGAGAAATTTGTGAAATCTGATCCGGGACCTCTTTAACAAGAGCGTCAAGATTTATATCAAAAACTGAGAGCACGTTGTACGTTGTATAGCTTCAAAAGATATACATGCTCTCCTTTTCTTCAGAAAATAGTCTTTAAAAATAGTCTTATATAGTTAGTTTTTGCAGAAAATGAATAGAATTCAGTTTAGTTTTTGATGCCGAAGCATAAACTAAAATTCCATAGGATATTATTTGGCATAGCTGTTATACATTTGAATTAAATAGGCTTTCGAGAAAAAAATGTAGCTGGAGCTATTCCGCTGAATTGTGCTAATTCTTTTGCAAACGTGTTCAAAATGGAGATTTAAATCAAGACCTTTATCAACGAAAACTCCCAGATATTTCAATGAAACTACTTCTTCAGGTGCTTCACCTAATTAGTTTTAAAAATTTAAGCTGGGAAAAGATCTTTTAGCACCTTCAAAATTAGAATGTTTTTTTTATTCTGAACCCAGTCCCTTAAACAGAGGATGAATACAAAGCAAGTGGTTTCTCTGAATTAAATAGATAACGGAAACATAGTTGATCGAAGCAAAGCCAAAATATTCGGCCTCATTTTCGGCTTTTACATTTTTCGGCGAGCACATGCAACTCTTTTCCAGCAGTTAGAGGTCTCGATTTCAAAATTTTGAACCTTTAAAAAAGCAATTTTTTGTTGAATTCTCTCTTTTCATAACTTTAAAAAAAATATTTGTCCTCATTCCCCTAAAACTTATGTGTGTTTATTATCAGGCTACTACAGGATTAAGGCGACGGATCGTATTTCCCGCTGTTTCAAATGTTTTGAATGATTCAAGGAACGTTATGCATCCTTTGGTCTACCGTTATGAAGTTTTCCTATACGTCAAAGCTCACATTTTAAATAAAAGCAAGTCGTATAAGCTGTCTTCAAATCTGTAGACGTACTTGATTAATTTGAACAAACGAAGAAACAAAAGTTAGAGAACAGGATGGCTAACTAATCTGTATCAACCTTGTCAATCATTGTAATAAAATTAGCAATTTATGAAACCATTTCCATTTAAAGTTTCCTCATTTGATGTAGGAGTGACGCCGTTTCGTTTTCCATTTTTATTTTGTCAATTATTTGTCGCAAGTCGTCGGTTTACTCTAAATTGAATTCAATTTTAGGCGGACAAATATCCACTGAAAGCGGTGCACGCAATTTACCCATCTTACTACACTCTTCATGATTTGCCCTCAAATTACGAATTCTTCACAGACCCTGCAGGTTGATATATTTTTCCAAGTACAATTTTTAACCATTGTTTCTTCAGTGTAAAGCATATCCACTAGACTTATACTGAATCAAACTTACCCATTGAACTTCAATATTTATTTAAGTAAAAGTTATCTCCGTGCATGTGCATGGAAAAAAAACTGATTCTTCCCATCAAAACCTTAAACTCTATGAAAACAAAGCCCAAAACAGTTTTGTTTTATGAGAATCCAGGGCTTCAAACAACTCCATCTCCATTAATGCGGAGGGCAATCCTTAAATAGTTTTGCTATTTACAAATTAGCGACCGAGGACGAGGGAAAACAATTCGACGAAATAGACAAAAATAATAGAATTCATGGTTTCGCAGGTGTGATCAACAAACCTGACGTGGCAATGTTCACGTCCCTTTACTTCCTCGGAGACACCTCGTGCATGAACGCCAGAATGACCAATAACCACGTCTCCGATACAGTCATACAGAAATTCACAGAACGCGTGCAGGCGCTCAAGCTAAAAAACTACCCTCAGGGAGCTAAAATTGAACTAGACAACAACGATCAAGCAAACAGCAAAACTGCCAGTAACAAAATATGTGCAGAACGATACGAATCCAAGTTCCTTGACTACAGAAGTAATGCAATCTTCACGCCTGAAAAGCTACTACAAAACTTGAACAAAACGAATCTGGTAATTTATAGTTGCGAGATCGACATTATCCGGGACTGTTCATTCTTTATGGCTTCTATTTTGACGTCAGTTGATGTGAGCTTCGAGCACATTCACATTGACAATTGCTATCACGGATCATTCAACGACAACACCATCGGTGGGAAAATGATTCGAGGAAAAGTCATCAAGTCAATCAAAGCAAATCAATAACAAATTACAGTTTTATCGCGGCTAGTTAACAAACTTATCACTCAATGAGCAGAAAGAGCTTTAGTGATTTCTTATCTAGAAATTCATTAACACACATACAGTCGAATTTCTGGTTTTGTTTTGAACTGCTTTTATTATACCACATAATTGGCTAAACTTTTTGTGAAGAAAGTGATCAAATTCCTTAGTTAGACGTCTCTTAAAAAAAACTAGCTTAATCGTGAAGTTCTTTTCAGTTCAAATCATGAAGCAAACAAATCATCCCTTGGGACGAGCAACCCACACAGCTTGATTTTCAACAGGTAGATACGGTGCTCTCGTTATTGTTCCGATACCACTTGTGGGGGGAGGAATTTTATACTCAAATGGGTTTTTTTTGTTCAGACAATTTTGGCCGATCGACATATTCATCGTAGAAAAATGTGAGTGATATCATTAAAAAGCCCGTCCAGCGTAGATTTTGAACTCCAAAAGATTTTTTGAATTTCTTATTTTTCGAGGAGTTATCGAGGTTTAAAGTTTTGTGTGAACATGTGATATTTTGTTCACTTTTAGCATGATTTTGTTAAATTTAGCGTAATTTTTGTTCAAAATAAGGCTTTTCTATAAAAATATTATTTTAAAAATACATTTCATGCTACAAGGAGAACAATTTTGTGTTACCAGTAGACCGATAAAAAGGCTAGTTCTGGTCTCGTGCGAAGTTTACTATAAAAAACACTCGAATTCAATTTAAAAGCTGTTTTTTTTTTCAGAAAACGTTTCCTATTTATTATTGTCATTTTAGTCACATACAGACTAGTCATTTTCATATCGAGGTTCCGTTAATGACAAACCTCATTTATAGTCAAATGATACTCAATGAACAAAATATTCGTTTTCAAGGCATCGCTCATGTTTTTTTCGTCTTCGACTCTTGAGTTTTCTAATTTTTTAATGACATTTTGATTTGCTTTTTAAGATTTTACTAAATTTTGGGAGTCCTATTTCATAGACTTGTCAAACTAAAGTGCAAAGGGGTTTCTATAGTGCATTAGGTAAATCTATATTGCGCTTTGAGTGGACAATTAAGGGCTGTCAAATCTTTAAAAAATTTTTCAATTTTTTTTTGAAAATTAACCGATATTTAACCAATTTCCATGATAGTAAGTCAGTCTCAGTAATGACAGGACCCCTTCCTTTTCTTTTTACTGCAACCAAAATTAACATGGTAAGCAGTTTTATCAGCTATTGGTTTAATGACTTCGATAACACGAGTTTCGTATTTAAAAAAAATTGGATTTTTTTGTAATTTTAATTCCTTTTGAAATCTTCTCATTATCTTTGTATTGGCATTTCGCGTTGGCTTAACAAAGACGTCCCATGGATCATAGATAAAGTTTTCAGAGAAAAGACTCTGGTTTAAATGGCTGTTTTTTAAAAATTTCAATTTTTAAGTGTTCAATTTCAAGTTCTAATAATTTTTTGGAAGTTTTTTTTTACATAAACCAATCTTAAATTTATTTTCGTGAACTGTAAGTCAGTCTCAATAATTACCAGACCTCCATATTTTCGAAAGCAACTAAAACGAATCTGGCTGATGGTTTTATCTTTAACTATTGGTTTTATGACATCAATGCCACGAGTTTTGATATTTTTTTTTATTTTTGGATATTTTTTTGCTATTTTCGTTCGTTTTGAAATCATATCAAATTATCCCCCAATACTGATAGTTCCCATTGGATTATAGAAAACGTCCGAATGATCCTAGATAAAGTTAGAGAAAAACTTATAGTTTAAATGGATTCGAAACTTTCTTCTCGAACTTGTCTTCTGAATTTTTGTTTTTTGCGTGTATTTGTTGTTGTTTTCATAATCATAAGACTTATTGTGATGTTCTTTTGATGACTTATGATTGACAAACATCCTTGCCTTCTCATTGGGGCATACTCTTCCGTTGAAAGCTATTGAATTGAACGTTGTAGATATAACGGGTTTTCTCAAAAATTTCGTTGTTTTATATATGTTTTACTTATTGATTTTTTGAAATCATATTGTTAAAAATATACGGACCCCATTGCTGGACGAACCCCAAATTATTCTCATCATTGAGAGGTTCCATCCAAATTCTTGTAATTCAAAAAGTATTTTTCCATTGATGTCATGTCGTAACTCATGTTTTGTTTGCTGGACAATATGCGTTTACAAAAAATTTTGCGTTTTTGATAAAATTGAGTGGTCAACATTTGTGTTTCTTTTTCACTTCTTTTAGCACATTCGCTGAAAAATTTTCGTTTTGGCTGATTTTCGTTTGTAACAATCTTTTAAAACTCAAACATCCATTTTTAATTATCTCAACATTAGGTTGACAATTAAGTCAAAAATGTAGATGACCTCCGGTCGGAAAATCAAGTGCGAACGCACATTAACGAGCATCCTTGTTAGCATTCAACAGATATCTCAAGAGACTGACCTTAAGCAAGAATTCGTTCACATTTTTTAATCTGCAAACATGAAAATTCAATGGTAAGTGCATGTATTGCAGTCCACGCACACCTAACCTCAAAGAAAGCTGAACGCTTATAAAATACAAACAGCTACTTATACAGTGTAAAGCTTTTTCAAACCTCAGTTACGCCTACGTGTGCACAAACCGTGAGCTTTTGCTTGAGTTAAGCAGTTCCATTTGCAACGAGTAGTTTTTTAATAAGCTTGTTCGTAGCAGTTTTAAGTCCAGTTAAAGTACACAGTTTAAACGTCCAATGCTAAAATATTGCTTCTTCCTATTTTATATTTAAAAAATATTTTCACTAAATTATGCAATTTCTCAATTATCAGCATAACAATCCGACTAACAGCTTTCCAATGAGGTTGCCGAGCTACTCTCCCCACTTTTCCCTTGCCATTTTTTTTTAAATGCAGTGATGTTTGTTCTTTACTATGATCAATATGTTCCGCTGTGATAATAAAGCATATAGTTGACTAGACACTTGATTTGGATAATGCTGCTGGAACAGTCAGCCCTGCGCTTTGCTGCTGTTCTCACCAAGCACACTAAAGGAGTGCCCAGCAAAAACGAACCAGGCACTATAATTGGTGCACACTGATTTTTTTCCAGCCCACCTAAGTGGGGGAGGAATTATATGCTGAGTTGTGAGTGGTATCATTAGAAAGCCCGTCCATCGTAAATTCAAAATTAAAAAAGTTTTTTGAATTTTGCACAAATTTTCGTCAATATTTCAAAATATGTTAAAATTGTCAAGAATATGCTACTTGATTCAATTTTAAAGACATAAGAGTGATGCTGAATTGTTTGATCCGACTTTTTGGCCGAAACTGTGGGCTAAATTTTTAAAAATTCGGGCACTTACTTAAAAGCAAACGATTGTGTTGACTTTTAAAAAATATTTGTTTTCAAACAAAGAATGTTTATTGATCATTGCCACGTTCTCTTCATTTGGTCACCTTCAAAATTTCGAGCCCTGCCACCTTTTTATCTTCTTTCTGTCAACTTGTAGCTTACTCTCAGAATGCTCTTTTTAGTAAATTGACATTTTGACCTCGTTGTGCTTTTATAGAACATTCTTGGCTATGATACTAAGCGTTTTCATTAATTTCTTTGATTTTCGGACATTTGCCCACTTTTGACAGTTTTCAGCTCGTCAGATTATCAAACAAACGACAGCACACGTGACATTAATGGCGGTGAAAGAGGGCGCAATCGAATATATCTAATGCCTAGAGTGGATGATAGATTACGCTTTTAACGTTGTAACGGCCTCGACACCATTTTATGATTTCAGTTGATAACTAATGGTTTTTGTAATTTTGAAATTAATTGTTTTCGGTGTAAATATGAATATATATTTTAACTTTGCTCCTTTTGTCTTTTTGTTACCTGGTCTGATCAATGAGAGGTCCCAGATCTATTCTAGTGGAGTTCAAGTTTATTTGTTAAATTTTTAAGGTTTTATGAGAAGAAATATGGGCGCCGATAGGCACTGACTCGTCATCCAATCAGAGTCAAGCACGAATCGGCGCCCATATCCCCTTATTTAGAGATTCATCTAATTAAATCGTACCCCCCCCCCCCAAAGACATCAACTACATTTTATTCATATCCAGGTGAAAACCGCAATTCCCCTCATCCAGTAAATCCATCATACAAGCAGGTGATTTGTGCCCTTTTAATAAATAATAACCGTACTGCTAAAAATGAGTTGCGGTTTCTTTTGTCTAATAAAACAAAACTTGAAGTAGGAGCAGGTGGGATTAATATTTAACGATAGTAACGGTTGTTTTGCGGCGGGGCTCATTTGAGTTCTAACAAATCATTTCTGCGGTTATCTAAATTTTATCCATCTCTTTTGTTTCCCTCCAAAATTTATTTTACATCCTAAAGACAATTTTATTATAATAATGCGAGTCGCTGCTGCGGTTTTAAAATTAAAGGAGAAAAGAATAATAAAAACATGCGCTACAGCGCAGAACTCTGCGCGGTGCGCAGATTTCTGCGTTTTACAAAATTTCAAAAAAATGGGTTTTAAAAATGTTTCTTTTCATGCGGATATCACTATATTCAGGATTTCTGTACATCGCGCAGAAATCTGCGCGGCATTAAAAATTCATCTCATATTTGAGTCATATGAATCTTGCGTGGATTTTTTTACGTATCTGTACGTTAGGTGCAGACATCCAATGTAGACACACCCACTCTCACACACATAACACACACATATATATATATATATATATATATATACATATATATATATATATATATATCGCGCAGATACATACATACATACATACATACATACATACATACATACATACATACATACATACTTACATACATACATACATACATACATACATACAAAAGCATGCATACAAACATACATACATACATACATACATACACATATACATACATATCTACATACATAAATACATACATAAATACATACATACATACATACATACATACATACATACATACATACATACATACATACATACATACATACATACATACATACATACATACATACATACATACATACATACATACATACATACATACATACATGCGTATATACATACATAAATGCATACATACATACATGCATAAATATATATATATATATATATATATATATATATATATATATTTTATATATATATATATATATATATATATATTTACATACATAGATAGATATTTAAACGTCATGCGAACGTCAGAAGCAAACTTGCTCAGTCAAATGAGACGGAACTTATTAGGCTTAATAATCTGGAAAAAATATTTCATGCTTGTTGTTTGTAGTTCTACTTTTGTGTTCTTTACTGTTTTTATTGGTTGAATCTTTTTATTGAACTGATGCAAACAATTTTTAATGCTGAAATCCAGCCAAACTGGCTCCGTAACTCAATTAAAAATTCATCTACTGTAAATTTCAGGCCTTTTTTGTTTTCATCTTACGACTTACTTGATGTGGTTATAAAGCAATTTAATAACATCTGTCTTCGAAAGAGGGCGCCCCCACAACATTTAGAGAATTAATTTAGCTTAAGTTGTTTACTGTCTTCTCATGTTGCTGAGGATAAATACTTGTCTTTCTAATTCGGCTCCACTTAGTCTTTTAGTCTTTTGTTGTGTTTGTTGCTTCAGACTGAGAGTCTTTTTCTGCGGTTTGATGTGCAATTATATCGACCTGGCTGCGTGCACTGTTTCCTTTGAGTTTTTATACTGCTGCGAAAACAAATTCAGTATTGTCATTTGTTGATTGGCTGGTTTTGTAAGGTCATTTGCATCTTGTTTTTTCTTTTTTTTACAAATTTATTGCAATCGTTTCTTTTGATCGTAGAGAAAAATGATTGGTTTATTTTGAAACAGAATTGTGAAAAATTGGGCAGGTACTCGGACACAAACACAAAAAATGATCATTTTTGGCCAATGAGAGGTTTACTCTAAGCAGTTTTTAAATTTTATTGTATCTTTAATTTTTTCAGTAAATTAGAACAAAAATTTCTGTTGTTGGTTCAGTTCTCGTTTTCTCATTTTGTTGTACTCAGTTCTGCAAATCAGTTCCTCCGTTGAATTCTTTACCCTTTTCACTTCTTAAAATTTTTACAATCTCTTGTAATATTGTTATTCTGTTGTCGATTCTCACAATTTCGTTCACTTTCCGTTGAATTGAAGTATCTAATATTTTTCAATTTCTCTTCGTTATTTAGACATCTCTCAGTTGGGAACACTGATTGCAAGATTTCTTTTCCGCCGGCCTCACTTTTGTTCTATCTTAAATTTCAGTTTCAATTCTTCCTTTATTTCGGTAGCTAAAAGAAGTCGATCAAGTAACATTTCTGACGATATATACATTTAGCGGCAAAAATCGATTTCATATATTTGCTTCTGCTTTACCTTCTCTGTTAATTTCACAAGATGGAGTATTTTCTGGACATGGGCTGCAAGTACTTACAGCTCTGTCTACTTCGCTGCACACTGCGTGGATTCTTCACTTCGGAGCCTAAACATTTTGCTGTCATGGATCTTGTAGACCAGAGCACAAACAAAGAGATTCGATTTACTCTTTTCAACAATGGCCACAAAACTTATGATGAACTCCTAAACTTTCTGCAGTCTGATAAAACTACCTTCTTTCTAGAACACGACAAAGATCTATTGTTTTCAGTTTCCGATCTAAAAGAAACACCTATTGAATTATTTTTCTAAAATTAAAATTTTGGAGACAGTTGTTTTAAAATATTTCTGTGATTTTTCGTAGATGCGATTTTGAGTTTTCTGCAAGATGTTTTTCCTATTTCAGATTTTGCTGGTTCTATTCCTGGAAGGATCCTCGTTTACATTACTTCTGTTGAATTCACATATCTAGAACTTGGTAAGTGTCATTTTGCCAATTACTGCTCTTTTTGTCTAGTCGCTTTTTAAAAGAAAATTTTTTGGTTTTCATTTTTACTACTTATTGCAAAAATCAATGGCATTTACACTTGAACTGGCGTCAAACTCTTCGCTCAATATTTATCCCGAGAACACTTTCGCTTCTTTTCGTACTGTTTTGCCTGAGTGCATAGAATTGTTTGGTCATTGGGAGGTGTCCCTTCTTGAAATTTCGTATCCTAGAAATATTTTTAATATAGTTGAGGGGACTTTTGATCTTCGCTGGTCAAATAGCACTAGACTCTACAAAGGCTGTAAAATGCGCAAAGGCATGTATCATACAATTGAGGAAATACGTATTGAAATGAACAATGCTATCGACCGAAAAAGAGAGCGATCCGATAAATTGATTCAATATCTCGATTTCCAATACGATTCTAGTCATGTACTCAAAATTTGTTCCTCGACAAAAGCGTCAGAGGTTCATTTTATTAGCATTTCTAAGGACCTTCAATATATACTTGGGTTAGAGCGAAAAAAACTTATAGGTCCAATTTTAACCTATGTGCCAACGTACGCAGCCCATATTAATCGGTTTCATCACTTGTTTATATACTGTGACTTTATCGATCCTCAGTTTGTTGGCGAAAACAAAGCCCCTTTGCTACGATCCTGTCCGGTATTTGATGTTTCCCAAAAGATACCCGGGGAAGCTGTAAAACCGGGAGGGTTTTTTGGTTACGGTTCTTCAATTATTCGAAGCTTTCACCAGGCTCAATTCAAGAAAGTAGCAAAACAGTCTACTGGCGATGTGCTAATAGAAATAAGATCAGAATCGGGAGAACTGCTACCCTTTGTTGGGGATGGCAGAACTCAGCTTACTCTACAATTTCGACAAATAACTATCTAATACGTTTAGGAAAACAATGGCTTCTCAATGGATGAAAAAGAGAAAACTGATAACTGGAGTTACCGGCAAAGACCTGTCACTGAAGATTACAGCGGAGGAAGATACTCGAATGAATCCTACGGCAAAGCATTTTGACTTGAGAGCTCAAAACGGAAGATTTATTCGTTTATCAGTGAAAAAATATGAGTCTGGAGTTTACGCCCACATCAAGTTATTCAAAATTGAGGGCTGTACGAGCGCGAAGTCAGCAACAGATTGTCTCAACTGGGTCCGGGTAAATCAACTGGGATTAACGATGGATGAATTGATTGCTATAACAGGAATCACAGGCAGTGTACCGTCTGAATCCTTATCAAGTGAAGATCTTGAGAAAAGGGAAGAGTTTGAGGAGGTCATATCAGATATGCTAGAGCCTAATCAAAAATGTGAGGAAGTGCGAGCAGATCTGAAACAAATCACCTCGACAGTTGAACTTGGAGATTCGGAGGAAGAAGCTGATGCTGAGCGATCGGAAGTTGTGGCAAAGCAATTTATTGATCTGCCCCAATCTCAGCCAAATGCTGATGAGATGTGGCAATCAAAAATTTGTATCACAAATAAAAATGGGAAGAAAAAGATTCCAAAGAAGTTTTGACCCAGTTCGTTTCTTTGTCCCTAATAGAAAAACTACACCAATGTGGCTGCTCATAGCGCAAATTGTGGGCTCTTTTTACTTATTTCAACGAATTTGTTTGGAGCTATCATTTGTTTGTGTGGCCCCTTTAGTAGTTTATTGGGTTGACAATTTAATTCTCAAAGCTGAACCACAATTTTTTCTGTAACTTTTAGTTTTTTGAAACTCATTTGCCCTAATTTCTAATCTCATATTTCAGTGTTAAGAGAATGGGTGGTGAGGAGTTACGTGTCAATATTTGTTCCGATTCAGAGAGTGATCCGATGCTCTCACCGGTAGCATCAAGTGGAGAAGAGGAGAATAATCAACCACAACCGGGCAACTTATCAACTGCTGCTTCCATTTCTCAAAACACTGCAAGTCTTAATAATGACCATGCACTGGATTCTCTTTGCGAGCAGGGTGCTTCGGGTTTCTGTAAACGATTGGATCAAAGGTTTTCCAAGCATCTGCAGCTGATGCAGAAAGGAGTTGTTTCTGTTTATAGTGGGGGTTCCGTTGGGCAGAATATGGAGTTCGATGATGCCTGCCTCGCACTTCACGTCCTGGAAAATATGTTGGTACAAGAATTGAAAGAGCTGAAAGTATACGATGTGATACAGGATCCTGGAGTGCTGCTGGTACTCCTGAGGCGGTTCTCTGGCATTCTCAAAGAAAATGCAGAAATGTGCGAGCAAAACTATTTAACATCGTGGACCCAGCTCTTGAACATCGTGGACCCAGAATATTAAACTTCTGGATTATATGTCATACTTTGTGTTTTATACAGTTATTTACATTTTGAAAGCGTTGCTTTTGTATTTTTAATTTCTAGAATCGTTCCGTTTTTGTTTGCAAGTCTGAGGCTGTCCCCGATTAAATTAGTTTCATACGGAAAAAGTTACAGAAATTTTTTGATTTTCAGTGCCTTATTATGACAGAAAATCAGGATATAGCAGCCAGACTTTCTGTTTTGAGCAATGAATTACTGGAGGCCGATACTTTATTGTTTGGTTCAGTTCAAAAACAACCTGATTTTCCGCTTGCTCTGCAGAGGTTGTTGCATATTAGAAATTGTTTCCAAGATGTAATCTGCAGTGGTCAACTAACGAATAATATATCCCTTTTCCAGTATTTCAACTTGATGTTTCGTTTGGAAGCAGTGTACAGATCACTTAGCTATTGCTACAACATGCTTGGAATGCCCAAAGATGCGAATGCGTGTCGAGCTTCAGCCATCTTCTTCAAAGGAAAGTTTGCAAGCTATGTTGCTCCAGGTACTGTTTTTGGCAACCTCCAGGACAAAGATGAGCAACCCAAGTTTCTCAAGCCCTCAACAAAACAGAACTGAGACTCTGGCTGATCCTTCGATCTCTTACTGAAAACATGTCATCATCAATAACTCTAAAAGACAAAGTTGACAAGAAAACTTTGGTTCTCTTCTTTTTTCTACTTTCTGTGTTTGTTGTGATTCTGAGTATGTTTGTGTGTTTTATAGGTTTTGTTTGTGTACTTTTTATGTTTTTGTAATTAAAATTGTCTGAAGCAGATATCTTAAGCACATAGTAAATCGACGTGCCGTTAGTTGATCCACGCTGAGTTCTAGTTTGGTTCCAGAAAACAATGTCGAATAAAGCTGGTGTCGATGCAACTCAGGATGAAGCTGAGAGCATTTCTCAAGAGAGTGAACCGCGAGACCATGTATCTTCACAGAACGTACAAACAACTGATGAACGCAAGCAGAGACCGTCTGGGTTCGATCCGAGCCAACATTACACTATCATTAGAGGGCCTCAGAGAAGAAGCAGCCTTCAAGCCGTTAGCAGGGATTTCGAAGTACTATTTGTTGATATTGAGCGTAACATCCCCCATCTGAGAGAAATTTTTGAAAGCCTAATCAGTACACTCGTGGCCGATGTGCTGAGCGAAATGAATGGAGTCTCCCATCGTGTTAGAATTGTTTTGAATGCACCCAGCTTGAACTACCCCATTCATATACCCTTTCAAGATGCGAGTACTATTAATGTTGATCTTATTTTAAATGAACTTGATAGAGTTCTCAATTCGCATGAAAGTTTTGATATAAGCAGTGATATCAAATTAAACTTGCTTTGTATATCCCTCCCGTCGATGGGTGGCAAAAAAATCGGTGGAATTGAAAACAGGTCTGTGCCCGATTTGTACACATTCTTGTCAGCAAAAAGATCTGTCATTACAATCAAATCGCAAAATAAAGATTGTCTGATAAGAGCTCTTGCCGTGGGTCTAGCTATCAGCAACGCATCAGCAGAAGATAAAGAGCAAAAACGTTGGACCGAGTCTATTCAGACAGCGGAAGTTAAGCAGCTTCTATTTCGATTGAAACAATTCAAAGAGCTCAAGATATTTCAAAACACTGGAGACAAACTCACTCTCGAGGATCTCAGCAGCATTGCGGCCACGCCGGTTTTTAATAATGTCAACATTACGATCTACGACAGAAATTTTATGGGTGTCTATTTGAAGAGCTTCAATGACCATAAGGAGCTCCATGTTGATCTGCTTTACGACAGGGAGTCCGGTCACGTTGATGTAATTAAGTCAATGAAGGGCTTATTTAGCTGTCGTTTTTACTGCTATGCGTGCCACAAAGGTTACTCTTGCGTAAAGCATCAATGTCCAGCGAGTGGTTGTGGCTTATGCCGACAGATGGGTTGCTTAAATCGCACTGGATATATCACTACTGCACCCGAGTTTGGCAAACGTCAAGAGTTCAAGTGTGCTGTCTGTGGTCTATCATTAAGGAGTCAGTTTTGTCTAGACAGCCACATCGAGAAGCAGATATGCCTGTATTACTTTAAATGCCCGTTGTGCAACTCAACGATACCCAAACATTCGTCGACTAACCATGTTTGTTCTCAGAAGTTCTGTCTTGTTTGTTATCAACAGTATCCAAAGATTGGGTCAAAAGAGCACGAGTGTTATGTGCAAAAACCCAGAAAGCGCAAATCTACATTTTGTACAAAAGAAGTCGAAGACAATGAGCCACAAAGAAAGTTGGAGAGATTTCAGGAAATTGAGTTTGGTGAAGAAGATGGCTTCCACGAGGTTGATGTTGAACAAAGGGATTCACCGGCCGTTGATAATGAAAATATTTGGGCATTTGATATTGAAACAGATCAGAGCTGCTTGAATGATAACGAGCACAAACCTGTTCTCCTGGTTGCGAGAAATCTTAGTGGCTCGCTGGAGGAAATCTACGACGGGTACGATTGTATTGACCGTTTCTGCTCAGAAGTCTTTCTGAAGAACAGTCAACGGGTGAGAAAATATGAATGGTTTATTGCTCATTTCGGAAGTGGCTTTGATTTCCTTCCAGTCTTGCAATGGCTTTATACTAAACAAAAGTACGTGCCCAAAATTGTTCTGAGAGGAAACAATAATTTCGCTCAAAGTGGGCAACAAACGGTTTATTGACTCATATCTCTTTATTCCTGTTCCCTTACGGAAGTTTCCGGAGACATTTGGAATAGCAGAACTCAGAAAAGGATATTTTCCTCACTATTTGACATCATCACAATCTTTGAACAACGACATGACGCTGCACGATCGGAAGAAGTGTGAAAGGGGAGATCTATGTTTGTGGACATTTATTAGGACTGATGACTGTAGCCATTGTGTGGGAGATGAATCAAGAACCCCAGAGGCAGGCAATTTTCCTCCTATTTGTGTGTTTGGTGCCAAAATGTTCTCTAACAAAAAAGAGTACGAAAAGTTCAAACTGTGGCATGACGGTCAAAAGGAGAAGTACCGAGAAGAAGATCTTCGATACAATTTTAGAGAGGAGTTGTTACAGTATTGTCGCTCTGATGTTGAACTCCTCAGGATGGGTGTATGCAAGTTTCGTCAATTGATAGCAGAGTCATGTTTTGGTGTTGATGTCTTCAAAACCGCATGTACTGCTGCTTCCGCTTGCAATTACATTTATCGACGTTTTTTTATGCCTTCCAACTCGATTGCAATTTTGCCTACGAACGGCTATAGAGCTTTGGATAGAACATCTTTTTCAGCTAACCAGTGGCTCGAATGGAGAGAAAGGCAAGAAAGAAGTTTTCTCTCTGACACGCCTAATGCATCCCTCAGGATGTACCGCTCAAATGTATTTTCACAGTCGCCGTCAAATATCAGTACCTGTAAACAATCAGGTGAACAAAGAGTTGGGCAGTTCAAAGTTGACGGAATTCTTTTAAAAAACATCTCAAATATTTGGGATTGCAAAGAAACCTACGAGGCAACAGTTTTTGAGTTTTTCGGTTGCTATTACCACGGCTGTCCAAAATGCTTTAAAAATCGCAAAGAACTTAATAAAAAGGCCGGAGTTAGTATGGAGACTCTTTATCAAGACAGTTTTGTGAACCGTTTAGCTTGGTTCTCAACACAGAAGGAGTTAGGAACACAATTTCTTACTAAAGATGGAATTCAGTTTTCAATTGTCGACGTTCAGCATATTTGGGGTTGCGATTTTGATAAATTAATACAACGAGAGAATGTAACAACTTGCAGCTTTGACCGCCCTATACTTCCAGCAGAAGAGAAATTATCAACAGTTTTGAAGAAGAGCAACATCTTTGCACCCCTTAAGGCAAGAGATGCTTTTGTTGGAGGACGAACTGAAAATTTTTACTCTTACTGGCACAAAGGTGAGAGTAAATTCAATTTGAAATATGTTGATGTTTGCTCTTTGTACCCATATGTTAACGCTCATTCCTTCTATCCTGTTGGTCATCCTGATCAAGTTTTGGTCGCACCCATCTTCAACGATGATCCAGAGCATTATCTGTGCTCCAAAAATAGAAAATTAAAAGCGCTAGACAATTCTGTTTACAGTGAAAGTTTTACTTATGTTGAAAACTGTGTTTTGACAGAAACGTTCTTTGGCTTAATAAAGTGTGTGGTTCTTGCTCCTCGTGATCTGCTGATTCCCGTTCTGCATTTCAAACATAACAAAAAATTGTTCTTCCCTCTCTGTAAGGAGTGCGTGGTAACTAAAAACATGGCACAACAACCTGTTGAAGAGAGCAATTTCCAATTTTGTTCACATACAGCACCTTCGGAAAGATCATTTTTTGGGACATTTGTTTCGACGGAATTGAAGCTTGCTGTAGAGAAAGGATATCGGATACTTGATGTTGCTGAAGTTTGGAATTGGGAATACTCAAAGAGATCACAGAACTTGTTCAGAGATTATATAAAGACCTTTTTGAAACTAAAAACCGAAGCTAGTGGTTGGGGAAATATTTGTGACTGTGTACATAGCAACACAGACGAGCCATGTCAACACAGAGAAAAATTCTTGAGAGACTTTGAGCAAAAAGAAGGAATAGCTCTGAACGCTTCGAACATGTCTTACAATGAAGGAATTCGTTTCATATCCAAAATCCTATTGAATTCGTTCTGGGGTTACCGGGGGATGAGGGAAAATCTCCCCAAAACAAGGTATATCAACAGTTACGCAGATGTTGTGAAAATGTTCACTTCAGATACGAATCGTGTTGTTGACGCATCTTTGGTTGGCGATGATCTGATGTTCATACAATATCAATTAATCGACGAAGAGGTAGAATCTAACAGAAAATCGAATGTGGTTCTAGCTGCTTTCACAACGGCGCATGCAAGATGTTTTCTATATAAAAACATGGTGAAGGTGAAAGATCCTAGAAATATTCTATATTGTGATACCGACAGCATTATGTATTTACAAGATGGGTGCTCGAATACTGAACCTGATATTGAATTGGGGAGTTTCATGGGCGATATGACCGATGAAATTCCCTCTAACGTTGTTATTACTGACTTCTTCAGCGGTGGGCCAAAATTCTATTGTTTGAGTGGATTCTATTCAGACACATCTAATGATTACAATGTTTTCAAAATGAAAGGCATCACAATGAACAGAGCGTGTGAAAAAATATTTGATAAAGATGGATTCAAGAAATTGGTACTCCAAGAAGTTCATGAATTGAGGTCTCCCTTCAGCTCGATGAAAAGATGTGTTCGCAGTGGAAGAATTCACAACAGTTTTTGTCAAAAAGTAACAAAAACAACTAGCAATAAACGCGTTTTTTCCTCTGAAACTGGTAGTTCTGTTCCTTATGGATATTGTTGTTCTTAATTTGGATTTTTTTTTAAAAAAGAAACAGTTTGTTAACTTTCCAAATCAAAAATCCCACTGCTATATATTTGATGATAATTGATAGTTTTTTTCAGAAAAAGGCAATGGAATTTCGAAAGAGTTGTTCTAGATCCTTTGCTCACTTTGTTTTCTACCCATCTCAAAAAAGCGAAAAGGATGCTTTAGAACAAACCAAGTGCCTGAAGATAGACCTGGTTAAATTGTTGTCAGACGCAGGCGTCTCATTCGTTCTGGGAGCGCATTATCATCAATGTTTACGACAGTGCGGATTCATTGATGATGCAAGCGAGTGTGTTGCTGCTGAATGTGACGAGCAGAAAAACAAACGCGGCTACGGCAAGTGCATACTAAGCAGCAATCCAGTCGCTGATTCACAAAATTTGTGCAACCATGTGCATTTGCTGCTTCATATCTCTAACAAAGTGAAAAACACCAACGAGAAGGATGATTTTCCCTTTTCGCACATGCCAAGTACAAATTGGGGGTTGGAGACTGTGATCGATATCGTACGCAACTTTTTTAATGCGCATCAACCTGGACCCGGATTAGCATTTCCAAAGGGGTTTCGTGTTGAGCAGAGAAATGTGTGGTGTCCGTTCTCAATATTTGCAGCTTTTGTTCACCTGCAAAAGTCGCATGTTGTTATTCAGGGTTCAGTTTTTCAGAAAACTTTTAAAAAAGCGTGGCAGAACCACCCAGAAAATCAACGCTATTTTCCCAAACGTCCTCCAGTGCTTCGATCAAAAACAGTTTGGCAACTTCATTGTCATTAGGAAACCATTTTTGATGTTTCTGTAACTGTGTTTTTTGTTCTCATCTTAGTTAGTGTATGTTGTATCGTAAACAATGTATAACTTTGGTTAATACCTTTTTATCAATTGCTCGCGCGATTCGACTTTCCTTAACTAATATTCTATGCATCAGCTTAGTATTTTTTCAGATCTGATAACATGGCGTTTATGCCTATAACAAAGAATTTGTTTGTCAGGGTCTGGTCCTATGACGCAATTTTGTCAGCTTGCGGTGAATCTGTAGATGAGTCTAACGGATTTCAAACACGTGTGGAATTTTTCTGGCGAAAACAACTACTTGAAAATTCAGAAAGTTTTATCGCTGCGCAGTCTGACGAAGAAGATGGAGCCGAGAACTGCGATGAAGACTGTGTGCCGAATGAAGCAATCAGTATTATGATTGGAAAAAAGACTTACTTGTTGAAGCCGTTCTTCACACTATCGGGAAAGGAGTTTAGCAGATTAGCTGCGTTTGAGCCAATACTAAACCACGTAGATGTCTGGACCAAACGATTTGGCCGACGGCTTGGAGGAGATGGTTTAATTGATCAGGAAGGACGAACTGCATTTTCCGACGGGAGACCCGGCGAACTATCTTGTAGCTGCTCTCTGCCTGTTAAGCAAGCCCGAAAGTTGTATTCAGGGTATGGCAAGCTCTCCGGAACAAATGAAAGTCACCTTTGAATTTGGAAGTGACGCAGCAGTTACTGGGGATCAATCCAGTTTGGCTTTTTTAACCTTGTTAGTTGGAAGTAAAACTGAAAATATAGTTTCCCCGGGGTAAATTTTTTCTAGCAAAAATAGAATTGTTTCTTTTTTTTAGAATTCGTCCGAACGTTTTTCAGTTGCTGTTTTTCAGTTTGTAATGAGTGCTGCCGATTTCTTCTCATTCCCAAATCAGGAGACAATTGCCAATTCAATCAAAGTGATTGATGTTACAGCCTGTGTGCAATTTCTGACGAAGATAAACGTTCCAGTTGCTGCTCGATTTTTTCCTGATTTTATTGAAAAATGGAAAAAACGTAAACCGCTATATCTGACTTTATCAAATCCCGCAGCATTTGGATGCCTGTACCCCACGGGAAAAATGTTAATAAGCGGCTGCAAGACTGTATTCGAGACTTGGGTTCAAGTTGATCGCTTCACCAACAAGTTACGATCGATGGGACTTGCTGCCACCCCAATCAGTTTTGAAATCAAGTGGATCAGTGCAGAAATTGATCTGAAGCAGCTTTTATCTCTTGCAGAAATGCCGTCTATAGCTCATATGGCTCATTACGTAAAATACAAACTGCGATCAGCACGTGTTCATGTTGTTGCAAATCTAGCTATGTCAGTGAAACTAGAGACAAAATCGGCGGAATTTTTGTTTTTCAAGTCTGGAAGAATGAAAATCAAAAGCGACTCTTGGACTGATATTGTTGAAGAATCTTCTAAGATCTTGCAACTTTTAAGGCATACATTTTGGTTTGAAAGAGTAACTTCAGTTTTGTAAAAGAAGTGTTGCAATTGATTTGTTTTGATATCATACAGTCGAAACGATTTCGGTACAGAAAATTAGAACATTTTGCTCACAAGTTTTTTTTTGTTTTTCAGTTGTCAATATGATTTGCTCGAAAAGAACTGAGAACAAGGAAAATGTTCGTCCACCCAACACACCCGACAGAGCAGTATTAACGGACCAAGAAGTCAGCAGCCCTCATCAAAACTTTACTGATGCAGTGGAAGCCGGCGACCGACCGCGGTTTTTGTCGCGACCGCACGCGAGCGGGTCTGGCAGCGACGGGCGGGGCGCGAGCGGATCCGGCGGCGACGGGCGGGCATCTGCACAAGCATCAGCATTTAGTCCTCAGGAATCCATATCAGAAGGTTACAGCTTTTCTAGATTCAGACAACCGTTACAAAATATTAGTAATATGGAAAACCATGAAATCGGAGGATCCCAGAATCCTGATCGTGTGGGGCCGCAGAGGCAACTGACAACAGCTCCAACATATCAACGGAGTTTTGGATTTGATCCAAGCTACTCCCGAGCTAGATTGTTATTGGATGAAAACTTTTGGAGTCCTCTGTTAGAGGCTATGTCGGACAGTTTACATGGCAGCGATAACGAGGATGAGCATGAGACCGACGCGCATGATGGTGAAGCTGATTCGAGAGGCGAGGCTGGTGATGAGGAAATTAATGATTCAGTTTTTGAAGACGGCATTAGGCACTATCCATTTAATGCTGGAACTAGTGCTAGACGCAAAAGACTCAACGCTGAGAGTTGAACTCTTTTTTGTAAAACTATGTACCTATTATTAGTATTTGACGTGTTTGTTATTTAATAAACAACTTTTTACACCATGTTAGATCATTTAACAGAAATGAGTAACAGTAAAAAGCAGCGTGTGGAGCTGCCCTTAGGAGAAGTGACGACTGAGAAGAAATTTGAGTTAAAGTCAATACGCAGCGCCGAGCTTCACGGTGATACGTTTAATTGCAGTAAAGTTCCTCATAATCAGATCTTGTTCCTTGCTCAGTACTTTGTTGTAGTTCTGTTAATAATTTTTTGTCTCGTACAATTGGCTTTAAAGAACAGTTCACTCGAAAATTCAATTTTGACCTGCGCCGAAAACACTACATATTTTACTATTTTGAGTACAACAATTGGATACATCCTTCCGGCGCCTAGGCCCAATTCAGGAAATAATGTGACACAAACTGTGGAGGTGACAAACTTAGACGAGACTGATAACGCTATTGAAAATAGTTCCTCGCCCGATTTCAAGTTCAACCCTGAAACCGAAAGCAGATCCCAATCAGTTTGGCGTTTTGTGTGCTGCATAACGCGAAGATCCGATTTGTTGTTCTTGAGTCAAATAGCTTTCGTACTGATAATGTCTGTAGTTTGCGTGCTGCAGTTATCTTTGAGAGAACCCAACTGTGAGGAAAAAACTGCCTATTTCACAATACTTTCAGCACTTTTGACTTTCCTTCTACCTCCGATGCAAAATTAACGGTGCTGTGTTGGATAAAAGTTGACATGAACAAAATTATTCCAACATCAGAGCGAATATTTATGTGTGTATGTGGATCATCTGAGTCGGGTAAAAGTTTTTTAATATACAAGATGTTCCGCGAACCGGTCGCAACAAGTGGTATTTTCCAGCCTCCTTTCTATCAAGTTTTTGTTTTTTACCGGTTTTGGCAGTCAGTTTATGATCAGATGGCTGCTGAGTGCTCCCCACACTTCATTTTTCACTGCATTTCATCACTGATTACAGAGGGTGTCGAACGTTCATCCAATGGTATTGACGATTGCTTGAACAAGTTTGTGGAAAACTTTGAACCAGTTACCGGTCAGAGCACACTACTACTATTTGATGATTCATGTGAAGAAGTTTTAGAGAGCAAGGCGTTTGAGAACCTTGCGACAGCCGGTCGTCACAAAAAACTCCATGTGATTTTCATTAAACACAATCTCTATCAAAAAGGAAAATATTCAGTGACTATTGACAAGAATACCACGCATATCATACTTACGCAGTCTCCCAGAATTGGCAGGCAACTGAAAATTTTGGGAACTGAAATTGAATGTGCCCCTTCTAATTTCATCCACTGTTGCTACCAGTTATCGATGTCAAAACAACAATATGGTCATTTTCTGGTAGATTTAACAACGCAGTGTCCTGACGAACTTCGTTTTTGCACCAACATAACAAGTCAGTGTATTGGCAGTCTCTCTACTGGGCAGTTGAATATCTCGATCAAAAACAACAAAGTGGTAAACGGAAGCCAACTGTCCTGTACAACGTTTTTTAGACCTGCAGTGAAGAGTGGGAGATTGTCAGTTGATTGCATCGATTCACCAGAACTAAGTGAAAAGCATTCGATTCTTTTTTCTGATTTTTTGAAACGCTTGCAGAACGGCTATTGATTTTCTGAAGGCTGTTGCAACTCAATGTTTCCTGCCCAATCGCGAAGAACAACCGGCAAACCAACACAATTTATCCTGCTGCCCATATCTTCAATTGAATCCGAAGATAAAAATGTTGGTAATTTTTCAGCAAAAATACAAAAAATCGGAGCTCTGGGCCGTGAAGTGGTAGAATCAAGTAACTTAAAAAACACAATATCCTCGCAAAAAGAAATTAACAATGATGAGAATTCTTGTTCTAGTATTCCCGGCCCATCGGATAAAAGACCTCAGGGTGAAGAGCCAAAAAAAACATTGATTCAAGCTACAAACCCAGCTCCATATTCAAACACTAAAAGCAAGAAAAAGTCAACGGTAAACCTCCCACGGGAAAAAAGCCGTCGAAGAAAAATTCAAGTTCTGCTTTCCCTGCTGCAAGATTGCAGGAACTTGCGTATAAACTTGGCAAAAAAGTCTATTAGGCTTTCTTCTGGTCGTGCTGAAGTCTCCCTGGTAAATTTGTTAAGAAAACTATCCAGTCCCAAGTCGGACTTTGACAAAAGTTTGAAGCCATTTATCGAAGCTCTGCTACAAGACTACTCGAAAGAACAACTTTCAAATCTTTTTCTAAACCCATCTGCGATAACATTTTTGAACACTAAAGACAGTTCGCTATAATGAGTTCCCTGCTGACTGAAAACGAATATCGAAGGCTCAAAGGCATTTACACCTCGCTTGATTCAGTTGCCGCTTTTGGCGGGGTGAATGACTTAGTTAGAGAAAGCGGTTTATCAGTGAAACAAGTCAAAGAATTTCTTCAGTCATCGAAAACTTACACAAAGTTCCGTCCCAATCGAAAACGTTTCAAAAGATTGCGTGTTCACAGTTTGGGGATAAATCATGTCTGGTCGGTCGATTTGGCTCATATGAATAAACTTGCCGCCGAGAATGATGGTTACCAGTACCTGTTAGTTTGTGTAGACACTTTTTCTCGGTTTTTGCGGGTTCAGCCCATGAAGGACAAGCAATCTGAAACTGCTTTGGTAGCACTCAAAAAAATGCTTCCGAAAGCACGTGCTGATTACCCCTTAAAAATTTGGGTTGATCAGGGCAAAGAGTTTTGCGGTGCTTTTAAAAATTTTTGTCTGCAGAATGATATTGTTTTGTATAACACTTTCAATGATTCAAAAAGTGCCATTGCCGAACGATACATAAGAACAATAAAGTCAAAGCTTTATAAATATTTCAATGAACGTCAGACAACCAGATATATTGGTCAGCTACAGAAACTCGTCAAAATGTTAAACTCCAGAAGCCACCCAATTTTAGGCATGGCTCCAATGAACGTGCGGCCGGAGCACACAGTTGATTTGTTGAAGAAGAATGTCCCAGACATGCTAAGAAAATGGAGGCCAAGAAAAACATCTAGAAAATTTAGCAAAAAAAAGCCAAAGTTCAAAAAAGGTCAAACTGTTCGAATATCGCGCATCAGCAAATCAGCTTTTGACAAAGGTTATACTCAAAATTTCACCGATGAAATCTTCAAAGTTGCTTCTGTTTCTAGACCCCTTCGCAACGACAACAAAAAAGACACCCGCCCCATCACCTACAGCTTAGTGGATGGAGCGGGTGAAAAAATTATTGGCAGGTTTTATGAACCGGAACTGGTTGCCTACAGATATGAAGAAGATCGGCATAGAGCCAGGCATCAAACAACATCCGTTTTCTGACAGGAAATCATTTTCACTTTTCTGTTCTTGTTGTTTAGTTGTGTGTGTTTTGACAAAAAATTCCTTGAAGCATTTTTGTCAGGCGATGGACATTAATCATCACATTAATCGCATAAAAACTAACAAACAGGCAATTGGGTCCAGCTCGCGGCAGTATGGAAGCGGTATTGGCTCTGCCATAAGAGTTGGGTTGAAGAGTTTTGTCATTCCCTTGGCAAAACGTTATGGCATACCTTTAGCTAAGAATTTCATATCGTCAGCTGCTCCTGAGGTGTTGGACATTTTTGAGGGAAAGAAAAAACCCAAACAGGCATTCAAAAAGGCGATAAAAACTACTGTTAGAAAGCAATTGGGTTCGGGGAGGAGTAAACGTGTACAATTCAGGCAGCGTAATATCAAAGCTAAAAGCAGAAAAAAGAGGAGAAAAAAATCTAGACAGATGGGTAGGCCTTACAAGAGGAAAATCAAACGCAAGAGAAGAACACCACGTTATAGTACAAAAAGTACAAGAAAACCACAATCCAAGAAAGCGTCTAGAAAATCAGTCGGACGAACTCGGAGAGACTTTTTCTCATCAATTGTCGACTCCGCCTCAAAGTAAAATTCACTCAGAACGTAAACTAATTGCGATAATGTCCAATTTGTTCACCGATCCCCCAATATCATCAACTCATTCAGATTTGGATGTTTTTTCAACCAGTCATGTATTAGTAGATTTTCAACGCTCCTTTGATGAACAGATCTTTCCACCGACAGATAGCAATGCTCCAGTCCTCGAGTTTGAGTTCCAGGGTGCGCGTACTGAACTGGGAGGCACAGTCATTGACACTAGGAACATTTATATGAGCTTAGAGTTGTCGCTGGAGAAAATAACTTCCGGTAAAGATACAGCTGCAACTATAAGGCCCTATTTTATAAACAACATCGCTCACAGTCTCTGGCAGAACGTCGAAGTATTTGTTGCTGGTACTCAAGTTACCAATGCTAACAACTTGTATCCTTTCAAAAGTATTGTTGAAGCTGATTTGTCTTTCGAACCTTCCGCAAAAACAGGAATTCTGGCTTGTCAGGGTTACTCTTACGAACCCGACCCCACAGTTTTCAACAAAAAAGAAGAAGACCTACCCATAAAAAGTGGTTTCAATAATCGGCGGGATATTGTCGATGCAAGACGGCCCTGGAAACATTGGTTCACTCTCAATGACAGTTTTTTGGCTGAAATTGACAAATACATCCTTCCAGGTTTCCCATTACGAATACGACTGACACGCTCAACAGATCCATTCCTTCTTCTGCAGCCAGAAGGAGCAGTTGACGCAAAGAACTATACAATTAAGGTTCTTTCTGCCTCGCTTTTTGTTCACATGCTCGAGTTACGAACTGAAACCTTTTTATCAATTGAACGAGCCCTGAGCAAGAAAGCAGCGCAATACGATTGGCGAGAGGATGTTATGGTTTCATTTGTGATTACTTCTGGAACAAGCATTTATTTCCGGGACGACATTTTCAATCGAGCTCCTGTAAGTCATCTTATAATGCTGATGGTTCCAGAGAAAAGTTTTACCGGCAGCTACCATACAAACCCTTTTCATTTCTCTGATTTTGCTTTGGACACCATTTCAGTTACTCGTGAAGGTCAAACGGTTGGCAACACCCCTATAGAAGTGAGAACAAGTAATGCAAGGGTTTATTCGAACACTCTCCGGTCATTAAACATGACTCATTCAGGCAATGGTATAACTTTGGACGAGTTTGATGATCATTTCACCCCTGTTTTCCGACTGACAGCAGACCTTAGTATTGATGATAACACAATCAGACCAGAGCTGACCGGTGCCAGACTGGCCATTGAATTAAAATTTCAAAAAGCAGTACCTAACCCAATTCGTCTGATCCTGTTTGGAGTGCGTCGCTCTGTTGCATTTGCTGATTGCAATAGAGAGGTAGTGAAGAACTCTTCTATATACAATGGTTGACAACTTCACTCTGGGTCGTCTCATTTCAAAGGATCCCGAACTGTCCTATCGATTTCTGGGCTGTTTCGCTGCCGACAGTTTTCCCTATGATTTGTCCGACGAGACTTTTTTCATTCTGAACACAGCTCCAAGAAACTCACCTGGTGAACATTGGTTGATGGTCGCCAAAAAACAACAAACTATATATTTTTATGATAGTTTTGGAAGAAAAGCTGAACTTGAATTCGCTGATATCATAAACAAAATCCGAAAGTCGAAATGCCGTGTATTTTTGCAAATCTATCCATCTCGGGGCTTTGAACAACCGCTAACGAGTTCAGCATGTTCGCTCTACTGTCTATTTGTTGCTCATTTTTTATTCAAAAATAATCATAATTTCCCTCGTTGGGCTACAGAGGAAGACATATTACAGTTTGCTGCATCTAATTTTAATATCAAACATCGGTTAATAAAATTAATACATTCATAATAAATTATTAAAAACTTGTTTTGTTGCTAAGAGTAGATCGTAGCATTAAACGTCTCAAACGTACGCATATACATAAATATGTGGGCATCTTAAATATGATGTAACATATAATTTTGTATATGTACAAATAAATATATATATATATATATATATATATATATATATATTAATATTTATGTATAAATGTGTGTGTGTGTGTTTGTGTGTGTGTGTGTGTGCACTTGGATTACTATCGAATTTCAAAAACGCATAGCACTCCGTCTTTGTCAATCTTTGATGCATAAAATATCATGGTATGAACAAAAAACAGAACAGCAGCTCGCAGTCGGTAGCATGCTTCGACAATTGCTTGATCTTTGCCAGACGTTAAGGTCATTAACATTAGGCAACAACGGAGCCATTCCAGCAAATGATGCCGAGGCCATAGTTCGCCAGCTGCGTCGTCTAGCGGACGAGATTGAAGAAACGGGGGCTGTGGCCGATAGAACAGTTCAGGATGTCCGCCTTGCTCACCTGCAGCGAACTGCACCCTCGCATAGCGTTCAGCCATTGATCGTCCGAGCGGCTCATGAGACGAACAGATCAACTGTGAGCCCTTCTCTGCCGTCCTTTATCTCCCAAGATCAATCAGACAATCTTGGCCTTGAAAGTCCTAGCGAGGCCGAATTTTCAGCGAGAACGGCCGACCCTCTGATAATTGATACTGCGGACACTTTAGACGTAGGCCAAAGCACTCCGAGCCGATCTCCTCAGCAAGTGGAATTAGTTTCCAATGCAAGCCGCCAGCCTCCTCGTCAATTACAAAGAGTAAATCAGTTGTTATATTTTTGGCAAACACTAAAAGACATCTTTCCTGTAAACAGGTTTTGTGACTTTTTTTAGCTGGACGTAATACGTACCAAACTGAATAGGACAGTTCGTCGGAGGATCAATGTTAGAATTGTTGAGACAGGAGAACGGCTGAACGATCCTCACCCGAATTTACACGACCTGACCGCTATTCAGATAGCCCAGGCGTTTCAGACCATAAACTTCAGAGGAAATGTCGGAGCTTTCCGGAATACAAAGAAGATCGGTGTACTGGTCGAAGCGCTTAGGGCCAAGTGTTCGACAACTACAGAGTTTCGGGAGCTCACACAAGTTCACCTGACAGGTTTTGCTGGCAGGCGGCGGATACAGCAGATGAGCCGGACGCTCAGAGTTCTACTGGAGTATCCACTACTTTTGACAATTGAGTATGAGTGGACTCCAGGGACAATCTGGGACAATATTCCGCTCATTGAGCTGGTCTGCCAAGAAAACTCGCAATTCTGGCAGATGAACGAGCTTCCAGATAGTTTATAACTGTTTAGAGCCGCCTATGGCGGAAGAAGAGCCACTGTGCTCAACTATATACACAGCATTTTAGAAACGGTTTAACATTGTAATTTATTTATGCCTCGAGAAGAGGAAGGAGAGCCATGAGCTCATATTTTGTAACATGTGATATGTAATTGTCTTTTCATAATATAAAAGCCTCGTAAGGAGGAAGAAGAGCCAATGTGCTCTATTTTTTCTAATAAATGTTTTTCAAATTTCTCAATAATTTTTAGACCGATTTCAACAAGTAATCTCTGCAGCATCGGTTCGCGATTAGTAATTTATTTTTCAGAGTTGTTATGATAAACATTTTAATCATCGGAGCGTCCAACATTAACCCCAATTTCGAAATTTGTAAATGCCCAGTTTTTTGCCAAAATTCTTACCATATCCACTGCCAATCACAAGGAGTTAATCTTAAAATTTCCAGTGCTCCGGGGGCACGATTCAACCACCCAATAAAAAATCCATCTAACTTAATTGCGGAAGCTTTGTCCCCTAATTTTTATCCTGATTTCATTATAATCTATTCTAATATTGCCCTTAATTCGTTTGAGCAACATAATAATTACGAAGGATGCAGTGTGACTTTTTGTAAGAATGAATTGTTAAGATTAACTTATATTTACAAGAACGTTAAATTTTTAGTTCACCTCAGTCAACCCCGTTCGACGACTCCAAACAATTTTAATTGGGATTTTAATTGGCAAATTTACCACAAGGCCAAATTCATACCGAACCTCCATCAAAAATTCATTAAAAACTCCCTATCCCAAAATAAACCCTCAAAAAAATTCCATAATGTATTATTTCTCCATCTTACCCCCGAGGCAGTTGCCAAAAATTTACAAAACCTTATCAACACTGCAGTCAGGATTTAATTGGTAAGTTGCATTCATTAATAGAGCACAGTCATCTAGTTGTTTATTCAGTCATTTCCATATAAGGATTGGAATATGTACTCTGATTCTTATTCGTGGGAATATGGGCGCCGATTCGCGCTTGACTCTGATTGGCTGACGAGTCAGTGCCTATCGGCGCCCATATTTCTTCTTTTATGTGATGCTAATAAAGCAATTCATACACCCCTAGTTTTCAAACAAAATCTTAGTTTTATAAGGTTATTTAAGTATTCCTCATTTTGAAGACAATTAAGTCAAAAATTTGGATCCGCGCTGTCGGAACATTTTGTGCCAACCCACATTACCGATCCTCCTTGCTTTGTCCATTTTCACATTGATAAGAAGAAAGCTATAGGTCCTAGTGATATAGTTCGTATTATACTACCTGTACCTGCAGAAAACAAAATATGATATTGGGGTTAGGTCCTATGACAATTGACGACGCTTAAGTATGACTAGTATCAAAGTGTATCAAGTTTTGGTACACAGGGCCTACTTTAATCTGTAAAAAACATCCAGTCTAAAACCCGTCTCGATTAAAAGAAGCCAGCTTCTAATTCAGAGCTTATTAAGTGGCAAATTAATTCAGAGCGAGCTGTAGCATATATAAGAAACTATTGCTGCAAAATATTCGACTAGTGAGTTGTTAGATTGAAGCATTTCTTATCCATTTCTAAATTAATTTAAATCCCACAGAAAGCCAACATATAACATGTAAGTAATCAAATTCTTTACATTCCGATCAAAGAAGAGGAGTGGTAAAAACTTAAGAGCTTGTCAGTTATCGCACTAAGAAAACAACAGCAATTTTTAAAATCTAAAAAAAAATCAGCGTACAAATCAAACAATGATTTTATTCAATTTTAAACAAAATTAATTTTCCATGTGCCTATAGGCTTAAAGGGAGGTCTTATGGGTTGAGCAAATCATTGCCTAGAAACCTGAGCATCCCACACATGACACTCCCTTCCATTGAAGCCCAAGAAGCTAAGGCTTCAAGACGCGTGGCGGAATTCCAAAAGGGACCTCAGTGCCGGTCACCACTCCCCCAGCCAGCCTTCAGCCTGTCCCCATTGACAAGAGGTAATCAGGGCCAAACAAAAGCCAAGCGAGTAGCATAAAGGGACAAAAAACGGAACTTAAGACTTCTAGAATAGAAAATTTTGTAGCTGATAATCTTAGATGAGACAGTTACATTTGAAAGACGTGAGCAAACACAAGAATATCAGTTAGGCTCGAAGGTGTATTCGAGAGTACTCCGGCTTTCCAAAGTACGTTGAACACCTTCGAAACTCTATTCTTTAATAATTGTTTCTACAGAAAGTTTCTGATCAAAAAACAATGAGATCACCACGGCATTTTGCACGCGTTGCTTTCCAGAAAGATGTCTCATGAAAGCTAGGCAGGTTTAATTTCTTCTTACTAGGCAGAACAAATTTCAAAATATCTGAAAACTGAGTTCGAATACATCCAAAATTTTGAAGTCAATACACAAACGATTAACAGGGTAATGCCTCTTTTTAAAGGTAATAGTACTCAGGTACTTCTCATAGTGGCTCAATTCTAATTAGCTCAACTTTCTTTCAGAAATCACAAAATAACACAATATTGAATGATTGGCGAAAGTTAAGCGTCGCAAAGTTTAAATAGAAGAGAACAGTAACGAAAAGTTCAGCCTACAAGTTAAACCAATTAGTTTTGCTATTTAACCTCACTGTCAAGTTGACATTTAGAAGCTAACATCTTATATAAAACAATACCGAAATTTTTAACTATATTCCGTTTTTGAGAAAGTATACTCAATTCCAAATAGCATTTATTTTGTATTTTTCATAAATTATCATTTAATAGCTTGAAACCACAATACATCTTTCTCAAACCCGCTTTGCAATTCGTTCTGGGTGCTGAAAGTTGATAGCAACGATATTGGTCTTACTCCATTCTAAAAAACTGAGATTTTTGCTATTTTGAAAAAATCTTTCGTAGAAGTTCGTTGAAAAGAATTTCCAGAAAATGACTTACTGTGTTAAAACCCTGAAAACTTCATTCAGAATCCCATCTAACTGAGGCTAAATTCCTGGAGGTAGAAAAGGTATTATCTGTTTGACTTCCTGGTACAGCTACTCTGAACATGTTCGTTTTCAGCTTAAAAAATTTTGTACCGAAACAATTTTCTTGGTTCTGAATCAGCTCATCAATTTGTCAACTCAACGAACACAATTCTCTAAAATTGCGAATTCGGAAGACTGCAAATAAAAACGCCGAAAAAGTTGAGATAAAATTTTTATCGGCAAGGAAAATTGTTTGGGAACAAATAGTTACTCTGCAATTCTGATTAGCACCAAAGCTGTGATATCAAGGTCAAAACTTATTATTATTCAAATCCATAAGCCTAAGCGGACGACTGAGAGGGGTAATAACACTAATTTTAAGCCACCCATAAACACCTACCAGAAATGCTAACTTCAAAGTAAACAATTTTTAGTTCACTTGCTTTAATAAGGCAACAATATGTAATATGTACTGCTACCTCCCCTGTTGCGGTAGTAATATTCTATGGATATAGACACGTCTAGGTGGAATGTTAGCAGCAGCTGGAAATTGAGTAAAGTTAGTAAAATGAGTTTTGGATCTTTGGCTATTCCTTCGTCCCAAGATTCCAGTTCAGAGCAAGTTAGATCTTTCCTTAGATGTTACCAAACAATGCGTTATTGTGTAAAACACAGAACTGGCAGATCTTGTTTTTATCAAAATTATCTCTTTTGCTGCTATTTTGTGTAGAGATTTCTATGGTTGGCTTGGCGCACAGTATCCCCGTAGCTACTCAAGTCTGAATTATTTTCCTTGAATCACCGACATATTAAAAAAAAACCCTAACAAGCCCAATAAAATGTGGGCAGCAAAGTGAATTTTTGAATCGAGAGCGAAATTGGATTGAACTCAATAGATCTCAAGTTAAAATAGGAAACAAAACGTACGTTGACTGCCATCTAGGCACTGAAATTGTCCTGACAGACTCCCTTATTTCCCAGAATTTGCCTGTCTATCCAACAGATTTGGTAAAAAAGAACGGTTGTAGGAAATTCAACTTAAAACAGCTCCAATAAGTTAACTTTATTCCCACAGGTAGAAAGAGTATGAATGTAGAGTACAAAAGAATACAAAATAACTATTATAAATCATACTAACATCATAAACAACATGACAAACTCAAAAGTTTCAACCATCTATCTAACTTTTAGGTTCATTTCTAACTTTCTCTATGGTCAATCGGGCTCCCAAGAAATAGTAATCATAATTATCAACAAACACAAGAAACATCAACTAATTAGCTAATTAATTGATAGAACAACTCAAAAGATTGCGCGGATATTGCTAACAATCAATTGCGTTCGCCAACCATCTCATCAAGACCAACAAACTACCGGATAACAATTCAAAAGCTAACAAATCATACCAATTACCGAAGTGATGCCCCTACCCAACAAATGTTGATAACATTTCAAATCAGTGTGAACGAAGTATTGCGTAAGCATAGCCATCAATGTTTGCAACGAGATGTGGGACTAGTAATTTAAGGACGTAATTTATTCACCAACCCCCCCCCCCCTAATTATCGCCAGAACCGAAAGCCCCCTAATTATCGCAAAAACATATCACAATGGGATGTAACAATTTCGTGTAATCGTAATTTGCAAAAACAGCAAATAATTGCAATTGTAGAAATGCTAAAAAAACTGCAAATTCCTCATGATGCTATTTTCAGCAAATTAGTCTCGAAGAAAATATTATACCTGATAGCAGAGAAATATTCCATACTAAATTTACACTAGTTGGAATAACTCTAGGGGGTCACTGGGAATGATTAATGGTTGCAATTGAAGCATTGCAATAATGGGTTGCAATTTGCAATTGATTGTAAACAATTATGGATCGAAATTTGAGTGCAACTGATTTTTAACAAGATGTGAACGGTGTACAAAGAAGAGAAGATGGAACACAAGAGTAAAGCCACGGAACGATGAGAGATAGAGAGGAACATTAGCAGCAACTGCAGCTTTCAATTATCATTGCAAATAAACTATTGTCAATTTTAGCCCCCCGCTCGCAGATTGACAATGACAACCTGGAGGCAGGGGATTTTTTTGTCACGTGCGCGACTGATGCAAATCTGGCCAATAATCGATCTCTTGCTTCATTTGACACAACGCACATGGGTAGCAGAAGCAAACTGCGCAGCAGTCCAGAAGCGCCACCCCGGATAAATTCCGAAACAACCTAACTCTGTTAAGTAAGTATACTCAATTCCAAATAGCATGTATTTTGTATTTTTCATAAATTATCATTTAATAGCTTGAAACCACAATACAACTTTCTCAAACCAGCTTTGCAATTCGTTCTGGTTGCTGAAAGTTGATAGCAACGATATTGGTCTTACTCCAATCTAAAAAAACTGAGGTTTTTGCTATTTTGAAACACTGGAGATTTTCGCTAGTTTGAAAAAATCTTTCGTAGAAGGTCGTTGAAAAGAATTTCCAGAAAATGACTTACTGTGTTGACTAAAACCCTGAAAACTTAATTCAGAATCCCATATAACTGAGGCTAAATTCCTGGAGGTAGAAAGTGTAATATCTGTTTGACTTCCTGGCAACTAGACGGCTTCAAATACTTTCTCCAGAATAATCTAGAACAAAAGCTCAAAAAGGGTCAAGCAAAAATTTTGCATAAAAGGAAATAACTGTTGTATTCAAAATTTTTATAGGAATCAAAAAAAGACCCTCTCCCGAAAAGGAACGTTCAATTAATTTAGTCGCTCTTCTACTGATTCATCTTAACTTCAGGGGAGTTGCTGAAAAGAGACCAATTATAGTGAAATTTAGTAATCGCTTCCACAGCTACTCTGAACATGTTCGTTTTCAGCTTAAAAATTTTGTACCGAAACAATTTTCCAATTTTCTTGGTTCTGAATCAGCTCATCAATTTGTCAACTCAACAAACACTATTCTCTAAAATTGCGAATTCGGAAGACTGCAAATAATAACGCCGAAAAAGTTGAGCTAAAATTTTTATCGGCAAGGAAAATTGTGTGGGAACAAATAGGTACTCTGCTATTCTGATTAGCACCAAAGCTGTGATATCAAGGTCAAATCTTATTATTATTCAAATCCATAAGCCTAAGCGGACGACTGAGAGGGGTAATAACACTAATTTTAAGCCACCCATAAACACCTACCAGAAATTCTAACTTCAAAGTAAACAATTTTTAGTTCACTTGCTTTAATAAGGCAACAATATGTAATATGTACTGCTACCTCCCCTGTTGCGGTAGTAATATTCTATGGATATAGACACGTCTAGGTGGAATGTTAGCAGCAGCTGGAAATTGAGTAAAGGTAGTAAAATGAGTTTCGAATCTTTGGCTATTCCTTCGTCCCAAGATTCCAATTCAGAACAAGTGAAAGCACTAAGATTTCCTTATTATAACTTTCCTTAGATGTTACCAAACAATGCGTTATTGAGTGGCGGAGCTTGCTTTCATCAAAGTCATCTCTTTTGCCTGTTATTTTGTTTAGAGATTTTTATGGTCGGCTTGGCGCACAGTATCTCCATAGCTACTCAAGTCTGTGAATTAGTTTCCTTGAATCACCGACATATTAAAATGAAAACCCTAACTAGCCCAATAAAATGTGTGCAGCAAAATTAACTATTGAGAATTGAGAGCGATATTGGATTCAACGCAATAGATCTCAAATTAAAATAGGAAAAGAAAACGGACGCTGACTCATTTCAAAAAAGCGCCAGCTAGGCACTGAAATTGTCCCGACAGACTCCCGTATTTCTCAGAATTGGCCTGTCTGTGCAACAGATTTGAAAAGAACGGTTGTAAGTAAGTTCAACTCTAAACAGCTCCAATAAGTTAACTTTTATTCCCGCAGGTAGAAAGAGTAGGAATGTAGAGTACAAAAGAATACAAAACAGAAAATAACTATTATAAATCATACTAACATCATAAACAATATGACCAACTCAAAGGTTTCAACCATCTATCTAACTTTTAGGTTCATTTCTAACTGTCTCTAAGGTCAATCGGGCTCGCGTGAAATAGTAATCATAATCATCAACAAACACAAGAAACATCAACTAATTAGCTAATTAATTGATAGCACAAATCAAAAGATTGCGCGGATATTGCTAACAATCAATTGCTTTCGCTTACCATCTCATCAAGACCAACAAACTACCGGATAACAATTCATAAGCTAACAAATCATACCAATTACGGAAGTGATGCCCCTACCCAACAAATGTTGATAACATTTCAAATCAGTGTGAACGAAATATTGCGTAAGCATAGCCATCAATGTTTGCAACGAGATGTGGGACTAGTAATTTAAGGACGTAATTTATTCACCCCCCCCCCCCCCCCCCTAATTATCGCCAGAACCAAAAACCCCCTAATTATCTCACAAAAACATATCATAATGGGATGTAACAACTTCGTGTACTCGTAATTTGCAAAAACAGCGAAGTAATTGCAATTATAGAAATGCTAAAAAAAAACTGCAAATTCCTCATGATGCTATTTTCCGCAAATTAGTCCCGTAGAAAATATACCTGAAAGCAAAGAAGTATTCCATACTAAATTTACTCTAATTGGAATAACTCTAGGGGGTCACTGGGAATGATTAATAATTGCAATAGAAGAATTGCAATAATGGGTTGCAACTTGCAATTGATTGAAAACAATTATGGATCGAAATCTGATTGCAACTGATTGTTAACAAGATGTGAATGGTGTACAAAGAAGAGAAGATGGAACACAAGAGTAAAGCCACGAAGCGATGAGAGATAGAGAAACATTAGCAGCAACTGCAGCTTTCAATTATCATTGCAAATAAACTATTGTCAATTTTAGCCCCCCGCTCGCAGATTGACAATGACAACCAGGAGGCAGGGGAATTTTTTTGTCACGTGCGCGACTGATGCAAATCTGGCCAATAATCGATCTCTTGCTTCATTTGACACAACGCACACGGGTAGCAGAAGCAAACTGCACAGCAGTCCAGAAGCGCCACCCCGGAGATATTCCGGAACAACCTAACTC
This sequence comes from Convolutriloba macropyga, assembly GCF_964194025.1. NCBI lineage: Eukaryota > Metazoa > Xenacoelomorpha > Acoela > Convolutidae > Convolutriloba > Convolutriloba macropyga. Next base: position 34,645,206 of record NC_134468.1, on the reverse strand, counting down.
TCTTCCGCAAAATGGCTGTGAAAAATATCCTTTGCAGTAACTGCGCAATTCCCAGAATGATACAGGCCCACATTAACACAAACTGCCGGCCAAAGTAGCATATTACGATTAAGACTAGCAGCGATATACATAGAAACAGCAAGAGGGTGAGGACTTGCCATAGCTTATTGTTATTGATTTTGCGACCTAACTGATGTTCGACTATGCAAGGGCAGAAACACGACAAAAGGGAAGTTTTCCAACTCTTGTAACATGCACACATGTGGTATTGCCAATCACCGCCTTGATCATCGTCCTCACAATTCTGTAACTGACCAGTCGGGTTATTCTGACCCAAACCATGGGCGTTTCCATTCAACATGTTTGGATATTTTGCTCCGTATTGCAGTAAATTTCCACCATTGGCTCCAGGGAATGATATGTTTAAGTTAAAATTTTGTGAAAATAACGGTTGATTAGTGCTGTTGAATTTATTCAAGCCCGTCAAAGGTCGAAAGGGACCTCCTTTCAAGTTGTTATTATTCAACTGGTGAACTGGGCTAGTTTTAGTTTCAGCGGGTGTCTTAAGCTGAAGCGACGCTGGTTTAGTCATGAGATGAGTGGGGTTTGAACGGTGTTGGTTATTGGATGTAATTATAGCACTGATATTGTAGTAATCTGAAGGCTGTTCATGCTTCTGGGGTTTTTCGGTATGACTAGGCGATTGATTCTGGATATTAATATTGTTAGTGGCTACTGTCAGTTTATGTACATTCTCGTAAGTTGTCAATGAAACTGCATTCGCAATCTGTTCTAACGTAACTTCTGCTTCTATCGGAATCGGAATAGCAACATCCTCCAACTTGCGATCATTTGCAGCTTTTAAAAGTTCCGCAGCAGATAGATTAGTGGTTATTTTCGTTTTCGTCGATTCAACTTCATGTGGCTTTAGCTCAATGTATTCATCATTTGCGTCACTAACAGGACTCAAATCTGGAGGTTTAACTTTATCATTTTTGCTCCCGCTCGTATCCGTATCAATTGCAATTGATTTTTCAGCTTCGTTTGAACTCTCCTCTTTCAGCTGCTTTACTTTATCAGCGGTTACGTAATCATAAACGTGGTTGTCATCATTGCTTTTATCGTCAGAGGGACTAGGCATAGGGGGGTCTTTGAAATCGGGTGCCAAGACAGCCGCTAACTTCTGCACATTAGCTGCTTCGTTCTCCTCTCTAGAGGTGTACTCGTTTGGAAGACAGAAAGTGACCGACTTTGAGATGTTCTTCGAAGCGCTGTTTGATGGCGAAGAGTTACAAGGATTGATCCCACTATTCGCGACTCCTGCTGATGAGATGTTGCTCTTCTTAAGAGCATTCTTGCCTACTGCGACCTTGTCGGGTACTGCTGCTCCACCCAATTTGGGACCTTGGATCAGCTCCGACTTGGCTCGTCCATGATTATAACAAAACTTCAAATCTGAATCAGAACGTAGTAACTCGGTAGACATACTTTACCGCTGCAGAGTTTACTCCGCTAACTCAAATAACCTGCTGCACAACTATAACACATAACTACAGAAAGTATGATAAACAGAAACTTTAGTAAGAACAATGACAGATATGCACTATGAACAAGTTAGGCTAAGTGCATTTATTTACTCAATCCAGTTGACACGGTAAACAAATGAAACCATACTTCACACAGACTATAATGACGGCGAAAAACGGACGTTTTAAAAGACTGACACCAATTCGAAACTTGCTAAATGAGGTCGTTACCCTCTAGCAATTGGGCAAAATACGAACAAAACTGCAGCGCTTATATTGGTCTCCTTTAAAATCGGTCAGGAGGAGGCTTTACTTTTAATCCGTGATGAGGTTAAAAAGCTCTCATTAGGGCCAACTAGGAATTGGAAAAAGCTCCATTGCCAAGCAATAACGGTACATGGGGCAATAGGACAAGTTCAAAAAGTACTGCTAGGGAGAGGAAGCGCGAAACTAAAAAGAGGGAGAAAAAAGATGGAGAATCAAAGGAAAAAGTAGGAAATAATTGGCGTGATTTGTTTGAAGATAAAAGTGGTGTGAAAACGGTTGATATAAACACATATGTTATTTCGCGCGCCTCTGAAGTTCTCTTTTTGGGGAAAACAACTGAGAATAGTATCAACTCCAAGTGGTAAATAATAAATAACAAGTTGAAAGCTACAAAAAGTGTAAAATGCTCAATTATTTATTCAGGTAGAAACGATTTTCCGAAAAGGCCGATTAAGCAATTACTCAGCAGCGGAAAAATTATGCAACACATGCAAGGAAATTGTTTGATTGCTGAAAAAAACGCCTGGAAAAAGCGTTTGAGGTTTCGCAAATTTGCAAACGTAAGTCGATTAAACTGTAGCGTAGTACATGTGCAAATGCAAATAATCAGCACTACAGAGAAATAGTGAAACCTTGATTGCGACTAATGCTACTACTAGTAGTAGTATCTTGAAACGTTGAACAAACTCAAGTAAAATTCGGTGACAGTTTTGTAGTTATGAGGAGTAAGCGGCACCAATATATCTCGACAGCTTAAACTCGACTTGCAAAAGTAACTACAATTTGAGAAGCAACTACCACACACGCCAACCAGTGTTTTGAATCAAGAAAATAAGACTAAACGCTCAGCAACCTTGATAAGCTAACTAATACCTCGTATCGAACTAAATTAGCCACGAGGTTAAGGGGTATTACAATTTGGTGTATTCAAATATTTGGGCAATATTAGTTTGAAGCTTCTAGATTTCGATTCAGATATATTTTCAACTCTTTCGCCAGAACACTAAAATATGGTCGTTAAGTAGCAAACAAGGTTCTTGGATAGCGCGACATTTCAGGGCCAACTGATTATAGCGCCAAGTTCGTTTTAATATTCAGGGTATTAGCGCTCGGGAATTAAATTTAATTGGGTCCGTTAGTACAACAAAAATGACAACCAATTTGCGTTACAGGTAAATAAAGGAGACAGAAAAACAAATGAAGCCTGCACAAACGGCGAACTGCTCGATCGAATGTTTGTTCGAAAAGGGGCAAATATTTTGAGAAACAATTTGGTGCAAGTCGCCAATATAACTGACAACTAAGACATTCTATTGAGGTTTCACTGCATAATTGAGCAGCTTTAACATAACAGAAAGGTGCTCCATAATCTATGCACACAAACTTCAAGTCGAGGGGAAGGTTATTAATGCGCGAACAATAGAGATAAGAAACGTTTTGTTCACTTTATAAAAATCCCAGCCCATAAAGACGCTTTCACAGCAAGTTTATTATTGTTTTCCCCATCTTCCAAATAAAACAAGCAAAATTTCAAGATAATAAAACTGGCATCAATTGAGACATTTATGAAGCGCCAAATTATTCATTGGCGTCATCTAACTAGAGTTCAAGTTGCTTTTGTGAAAAGTATTCCGCAAGTTTTACGTGTATTCAGCAACAAAATAATAAAACACATGTAGTAAGAGAAGAAAGAGAACCAGAAAAAAAGAAGGGTAGCAAACTATAGAAAGATATCAATGCCTGGAATTCAATAACCACAATCAATCTTTTGTTTGTAAACAAGTGATAATAAACTATGGAACTAACCGACCATAACCACTACAACGCAACATGTAAATTCACAGGGAGGCGCGAATTTATGGAAAATTGGATCAGTTTTCAGCAAGCGCGAAACGGGAAAGGAAACTTTTTTGGAGTACGAAAAAATAGAGGAGAGCGTTTATTGAAGTGGCGATTTTCTCCCCATGTGTGCAATACTACTAAGAGGTGCTTATTTGTAATAGTTAATACACTTCAAACATCAGATAACTTCCCGCGCACACATACTCATTATGGGAGCTGTATCCACAGACATACAAGCGCCTCGCATTTCAACCGAAATTGAAAGCCTTACAAATGTTCCTGCGTAAGGAAAAAAACTACATGGAAAAAGAGGAGAATCGAGTATGAATAATGAGGGAGTAACGGATAAATTTAGCCCAAAATTTTGCGCCCCAATTGCTTAGAGCAAAAAAACGTGGAAATAATAGTAGTGATAAGCCGACTGCATAACACAACACACATACAAATGCAGGCAGTAAGCACTCTTAATGCTACATTGCTCCGTGCAGTCGAGTAGACAGATAGACTGGCGTAAGGAATCTGCACTAAAATTTTTAATGAGCAAGCGAAGAATGAAAACTTCAAGGTAATACTAGACCTTCAGTCTTCCCAGCAGAGACTTGATGGAAAAGTGAAGAAAAGAGGATAAAAGGAGGGAAATAAGGCAACTAATCCTTTATTGATTGCAAAGGATTATTGAATATAAATGAGGGGAAAACTTTGTCTAGCCCGTTGCCGTTCACCAATGATATGTTAGCACATGCAAACACACGCAACTGTTCTTCACATTGATTTTCACAGACAAAGGCACCGAAACAGAGCCTGGTCACAAAAACGCTGCTGACGTCTCGCTTTCTTTGAATTCCATTCTTATTTGCTTATATCTACATGGACCAACCAATACTATGGAATATTTCATGCGCTAGACACATGAACGCACAGCGGGATATCTACAGCGTTGTTATCTTGGCGACATAGACAAAATATAGACAGGAAAATGGGGAAATCAGACAAAAAATCGTTCGAGGGGCATAGCGTAAATGGATTTCAGATGAAAACAAAGATAAGATGCAACATAAAACGGAAAATTTTCTCTACATGCAAATATTAATATGGCAATATTACTGCATTTCCAAAGCGGAGGTAAGCTAATTGAACTAAAGAAATTTTTAGATCGTTATCTTGAGTAAACAGCCACAACAAAGTAAGCATAATGGCAATACTTTAAGGAAAGAAAATAGCCATAGAGATGAAACAGGCGGTCCATCAGCTGCATATCAGGCCAACGAGTAGAGTAAATAAGACAAACAATTCACCTTTTGGCAGAGTAATCAAGAAATAATCGAAACAAAGGTCTCTAATTGAAAAAGAGGCGGCAACATAATCCACTACTAGCGTTTCATCTCTAGTGGCGACAGTTTTACTACGTTCCCGGCTACTATCAATTGAAGGGATACTATAAAATCAGCACAAGGTCCTTAATCCTCCTTGCGTTTTTGTGGTCACACAATATGCTGCAAAAACGGAGAGTAAAATTACTCACGGATTACAATGGTTTAACGAAACTGACAAAATGAACTTGAGACCAAACAAAAACAAATAGACGGTTTTATATCATTCACATGCACACATGTACGCACTCCAGGCCAGGACTCCGCTTTTCGCGCGATGCGTCTAGAGCATAGAAAGCGGAGTAAAGTTCATTAAGCGGAAAAAATTCATTCATATTTAGACAAAAACGAATTCACGCTTAAATGCACTTTGCGTTGGGAGAGAAACTTGGAAAGATAAAGATTCAACAAAAGAAATAGCGTTAGTCGGGAGAAAAGGTTTCCTTGGGCGAGCTTGAACAGAAATTGATCATTGAAACATCCCTTATTCTAGTTGACAATGATTCCTTCTTTTACAGTTCTTGTTTCAATGAAATGCAAATATCGCTCTTATAATTCGCGAAATCTTAGATTTTGGGGGTGCTAAAACGGCTATATAGGGATTGGGGGCTAGAAGAAACGATCCAGAAGATTTTCAAATTATCCTAAAACAACTTGAAGCCGTTTTTTGTATAACCTTTTAGAACTATATCTTACATATAATAGATAAATCACGTTTAATAGATTTTAATACCTACTTATTGATAATTTTATTTAAAAAATAAACAAACCGAGTATTTCGGATGCAATGCTCTCGAACGATAGGAGGGGGCAATTTAATTTAGAGAGTTTAGGTGTAGTTTCATTTAGGTGTAGCTTCGCAAGTTTTATGGGTGAAAAATATTAACCCCGCAGTTTCCAACCCGACCCTCCAGATTAGCAGTCTGACAACTTAATCACTCAGAAAAAAGTAAATTGTAGTTACCCGAATATAAACAGATTGTTTATAAACAGGTATACATTCTGTAACTTCAAAATTTTCCAGTCGCGAAAGAGTTCAAGCGCTGTTTTAGATGTGGCTATGTAATAAATGGACATTAAGGGGAATTCATGAGGCATCCAGACATGACTCCGTTTTTCGATACTATCAAGCATGTTACGCAAAGACAAAACAGATCCTGCAGCATTGCACTCATCTGCATACCATTTTTAAGGGATATCAATGAGAGAGCATTGGTATCAGAGGCAGAATGCTTATAATTTGCAATTGCGTTCCATCGCATACAGTGCTGTTTAAAGCCTAAGAATTATATTTGGCGCTCAAGATAGATGGACAAGATCTACGGATATTTTCCAGATCTAACTAACAGTTAAGGTTATTGAAAGCATTTTTGCATCGGAAGTATATCTACTGTTTCATCTTGCATGAGGCATAATCGAAGTTCATGTATGGTAGGTTTTGTATCCCATCCCGCACTTTCATCCCATTCCGAGTTGTGTATTTTTTCCTAGGAGGGTTAGTAGTAGTAGTACTGGTTGTAAAAGACTTCATTAGCTGCATTGAAAGCTCATATACAAAAATATGGCGTAAAGTAATGAAAACTTTACATTTAACATGACAGAAATTTAAAAACTTTGGGGAGCATGTAAAATCCAAAAACACCATGAACCGTTTTTTCAGCTTCTTCTTAAACGTTTTAGGTTCTTCAAAAATGTCGAGTTAAGTGAACCGTTACAAGAATCCTCCACATTTTACTGCTCTCACGAAGAAATCGGAGTCAACCAAACCAGTTTGCACGCAGTCTTAGGGACTTTTAGCTGTTGTTTTCGTCGAATAAATAAGTCACCTTTCGGATCATCAACTGAAACAAGCTCAAGAGGAAAATCAAATCCACCAGTTATCAGTTTGTTCAGAAAATAATGTCTTTCATTTCTAGAAGTAGGTTGGATCTTTTCCGTTTGTGCCCCCCCCCAGCTTAGTGGGTGCATATTATTTGCACCCCCCAGACGCACGTGCCATATTTTTACATGATGATTTACTATGTAATGGCACGTGCTCTGTAACAGGGGGAGCATAACGTACTGGGGGGGCACAAACGGAAAAGATCCAGTAGGTTTATCGGAAGAATTATAGATTCGCGTAATCTCTCGACATGGGGGGATTCATGAGAAAAACATTTAGTTGCTCTGCTTTAAAAGAGCTCTAGTTTAGAGAGAAGCTTTAGACGGATGCCTTACTTCAGAGGCGCGCACTACTGCAGATGAAATATAGCAACTGTAAAGTTGTCTGTACTTCGTGGTCGTCGGGAGATCTTTCGGAAGATTTCTTTTAAGAGATAGAAGAGTAAAATATGCTTGCTTATTTTATTAAGGGTATGACTATCCCGTTTCAAATTGGCATTATTGGTAACACCAAGATCGCTTATAGTATCTGAAACAACAATAGTATTGTTTCCACAAGAAATTTGAGTGTCAGCAAGAGATCTGCTAATGACCATTAATTGTGTTCTGGATTCATTAAAACACATGCAATTCTTGTTACACCATTGTAGGGAATTTGTAAGACTTGATTCAAGAGCAGCTGCTGTGCGATAAAAAGAGTCGGCCATCTTTCACATCAGGTAAGTTATTACTAATTCACATAAACAACAAGGGGCCTAATATTGACCCCTGTGGGACTCCATTAGTTACTGGCAAAGAGGTAGACTGGCAACTGTCAACGCTAACTAATTGGGAGCGACCAGTTAAGTGCGATGAGATGAGCTTTAGAATGTCAACGTCGATGCCCAAAGAAGCTAATTTCTCCAAAAAAAGGCTGTGGGGGACTGGATCGAAAGCTTTACTGAAATCAAAATAACGAATATAGGAGTCGTTACCAGAGTCGAAATTGCCATAAAAGTTGTGTAAAAAGAGCAGAAGCTGTAATACCAGTGACCCGTGTATCATAAAACCAATCTGTGAGTTAGCAAATTGATGTCTCACGATCGGGTAAAGCTCTGAGTGGATGCTTCTCTCAAAGGCCAGTGAAAGTTTTGAGAGGTTACTGATAGGTCTATAGAAAGATTGATAAAATTTGTCGTGTTTGTTGTGTATTTGGGTGATCAACGCGGTTTTCCAATGAACTGGAAAGGTGCAGTTGGACTTGATGGAATGAAACAATTGAAACACTGGAAAAACAATTTGCTTAGAAACTGTGCTAAGAAAAGTCCTGGAGCATTGTCAAGCCCAAAACCAGGGCTCGCTCGTGAGAAAGCATTTTCTATTTTGCGATTTCAAAATAAATTGATCGAGTTATGTGCTCTGTTCGGGTAATCACTGAAAACAGGCAGCAATTTAAATCAAAAAGTTTCCAATCCAATCAATCGGGTCGAAACATTTTTTTCTATGAAGAAGACCTTTACTGCCTTAAAATTCACAACGCTGTGATGTACTAAAATGGAAACATACTGTGCCATTAAGAAAAATTAAAATGAACGTCAAATTTTATATTAAGTTCCATTTTCAGCTTCTATAATAGCACGGAATCATACCATTGGAATTGCTCACACAGCAAAAGCAAAATATAACAGCCTGGGGAGTTGCTATGAAATCACGGGGGAGTGGCTCGAATTACCAATACCTGGCTTAGTTAGCCTTGCTTAGGCTGAAGGGGGCAATCTAGAGTGCAGGGTATAACGGGACAAGAGAGGGCCTTACTCCTTCACACCATAAATTTATGTCACCTCAGAAGTTACCGAGACTTGAAAAATTGGAGCCTAGTAAATTTTTAATATGGTCAATTAAAAGAGAACCCCAAATCTAATGATTTTCACTTCAGTTTTTAAGGGAACCAAAATAAAAAGGAGCTGGGGGACTTTCCAACAAATCACATATCGAATCACTAAAATCTAAAACTTATTAAATAGTTTCAGTGCTTGTTTGTAAAGACCGGATTATTGTGAGCCCTTTTCGTGAAAGGGATTTTAGAGGCCGGCATATATGGTTTACATAATTGGTGCAAGCTCACTGAATGCCACAATCAAAAGGATACCCTACAAATTCAGAAGTGAATTAGTTGGCAGAAGTTACAGTCTTGGGGGGCTCAGCTTCAACGAGAACGCTAACAACCCATTGAAGGTGTTACAAACTCTACTGAGAGGACAGGGTATACTTGCCAGAAAGCACAAAGTTATAATTTGGCACGACGTTATCAGTAATTCGATAAACAAACACAAAAGCAACAACTACAGGGCCATAAGTGCTGAAAAGTTACTCGAAATACTGCGTGAATTCAGTCATCGAATCGAAGCCGTTGTGTATTGTAGACGTGAGGGAGCCCCTGACATTTTTCGCAAATTGTTGGAGAGCAAAATCACCATATTAGACGTTAAATCAAACCTTCTATCCCATCGCAAGAGTAAAGATTTCAAAGTATTAGACGACCTAAAACAAACCCACCCGTCCACTGAACTTGAAGCCCGACTGCTCTCAACTGTTTGGCGGCACAGAAAGAACTTGAAAAGCCTTTACAAGAGTGACAAGAAGAAGAGGTCGAAACAGTGCAAGCCAAAGAAAAACAAGCCATCAAAGAAGGAGAGAGAAAGAGCGAAACGGAAGAAAGAAACAGCTCAATAGGTAAATTTTGATTGTTTGACTGTGTTGTTGGTTTTTGTTGGAGTGCCTTCGCAACCTTAACTGGTAGGAAGGGGCTCTGACGATTTCTAAACGGTACAGTTATTCGATCTGTTTATCTTTCGTTATAAGCACGAGTGTGTTGTTTGATTTTGATTTTGTTAGAGTGCCTTCGCAACCTTAACTGGTAGGAAGGGGCTCAGACTTTTCTCAGACTTTTACGAAATTGTATAAATACAAGTGCCTTCGCAACCTTAACTGGTAGGAAGGGGCTTGTACTCTTGAACTCTTGTACTCTTGAACTCTTGAACTCTTTGAAAATGGGAGATAAAGCTAGAACTCAATCAACGAAGTACCCATGTGGTACCTGTAATCTTGAATGCAAAGATGGATCAGTTTCGTGTTTTAAATGTGGTTGCTGGTACCACGCCGGTGATTGTTCCGGCATTGCTACAAGTGTCCTTAGATGTCTGCAAAAAACTTCAGGGCTTATTTGGTTGTGTAAAGACTGCGAAGAAAGTGGTAAAAAACTCCTCAGAGATGGACCCGATGATATAAATGAAATTGGCAGTAAGCTAGCCTGCATACAAAAGCAGTTAACTGATCGACAACTGAATGAGAATAAGCTTGAAAACACAGTGCAGAAATTCATTGATGAAAGAATGTTGCATATTGAACAAAAGCTTGAGAACAAAATCAATTTAGTCATTGAAAAACAGCAGCAGATACCGGATCAAATTAAGACATCATGGCAAAAAAGCAATGTATCGACTCCCATACCAAACATGAAGAAAATAATGAAAGAAACTCTACAACAGCAGGAACAAGAAAAGGAGGACAATGAAAAACGGGAGAATAATCTGGTACTATTTAATGTTCCAGAAAGCAAACTCGAAACTCCCAAGGAAAGAGAAAGTGTGGACCTACAAGTCTTTCTTCATTTCTGCGAAGAGGGCTTAAGGATTGATCTGGACGAAAATCAAATAGAAAAAGTTATACGAATTGGGAAAGTTAGCAATGAAGGCTCACCAAAACCGAGACCGCTGAAAATTGTCCTCAAAGAGAAAAGGGATAAAATTAACATCTTTAGATCATTGAGAAATTTGAAGGAATCGCATTCGACACTCCAACTGATCAGTGTTTCTCATGACTACTCAAGACAGACCCGCGAAAAAATAAATTCAATGATTGAGGAAGCTAAAAAGAAGGACGGAGACGACTCAATAAACTACAGATACACAATTAGGGGAACTGCAAGTCAGCTACAGGTTCAAAAACGCCGCAGAAAAACGGTTTCAAACGCTGCTGCATCTGGCTTCTGACTAAAATCTATCAATATCTTACTATACAATGTAAGAAGCTTAATCGACTTGAACAAAAGAATTAAATTTGCTGACTATGTATACAGACTTGATTTCGACGTTTTACTTTTAACTGAGACATGGCTCACTGCTGAGATAAAAAGTGCTGAACTGTTCCTTCCCGATTATGATATTATACGAGGCGATAGATCAACTGAATCAGATGCGTCTCGTCACGGCGGTGTGCTGGTAGCTGTGAAGAAAACAATCAAATCCGAGGAAATTAGTGTGGCTGAATTACCCTTATCAGTTCAATCTTCACTTCGCGTTACCAAGTTAATTGGCCTAGAACCTTTTTACATCGCAGTTCTCTACAACCCTCCGGCGGGAAGCAAATACCGGATATCTATTGAGGATTTACAGAAGTTATTCCGCTTCCTTGAGGAAACGTGCTGCAAGCGTCTCCTCTTATCCGGTGACTTCAATATGCCTCACACTAACTGGAGTACATATGATTCTGCCAACGATTATGAAAATCAGATTGCTTCGCTTCTGTTCGATATGAACTTAAAACAATACATCGATTTCAATACAACAAAGAAAAGCTGTCTTGATCTTGTGTTGTGCAATGAAGATTCAATCATCAATGATACAACTTTGTGCGGAAATCTTTCTCGGTTTTCGGACCATTTTCCCATCACGATTAATGTGTCCATTAATAGTAAAGTTTCAGAAAATTCATCAACGAGATATTTTAGCTACTGCAATTGTGATTTTGATGCGTTGAATGAGGCTATTATTGCCAACCCATTCAAGCCGTACTGCTATAGCAATGTGGATGTTAACACGAATCTCTGGTATGAATGGATATTTAAACTGATCGAAATACATGTTCCTGTTCGAACTAAAAATAGACAACTACTGCCTCCATGGACATCAGCAGAGACATCCCATCACATGAACAAGATTAAAACTGAGCGAAGAAAACTACAGAGAAAGGGACTGTGTACGTCTGAAAAACTGAAAAAGCTCACTGAGGAATGTAATCAATTGCAAATAAACGATAGAGTCGAGTACGAGCAAAAGCTTTTTGCCAGCAGACACAAAGGACGAATCTACAAATATTTGAAAAGCCTGAAAAAGGATAGTCTACCACCAGTCATAAAATCTGAAAACTTGAAAAGGGAAGCTAGCACAGATCTCGAGAAAGCAAACCTTTTTAATAATTACTTTGCTACGGTAGTGACTGATGACGGTTATGAATACTTCGAACCAAGTGAACAGCATAATTTTGGGGAAAATGACATCTTAATTACGGAAGATTTAATCAAAACAGAGCTAAAGTCACTTAACATCTCGAAGAGCAGAGGTCAAGATTCGATACCACCCTTATTGTTTAAAAGATGCGGGGGATCAATAGCTATGTCCCTGAAAAACTTGTTCTGTAATATCAAGCGATTGCGCAAATTTCCATCTGCTTGGAAGACTGGTATTGTCAGTCCGATATACAAAGATGGTGACAAAAGAGAAGTTTCGAACTATAGGCCAGTTACTCTATTAAACATTGCCGCAAAATTATTTGAAAAATTTATCTTTGCACCACTCTACACTGCGTTTGCCGATCGAATAAGCAATTTCCCATTTGGTTTTAGGCCAAGACGTTCTGTTGTACTACAATTACTATACAGTTTGTCTCATATTTAATCACACTTGAACTCGAGAGATTCTGTTAATTTATTTATTTTGTTTGATTTCTCCAAAGCGTTTGACAAAATAAAACATAGTATCCTGATGAAAAAGTTACTTCAAATTCCCATCTCCAAGGCTTTATTCGAACTGATACAAGACTATTTATTAGGAAGAACACAGAAAGTGCGAATAGTTGACCACCTATCAAATGAGCGAACTGTAACATCTGGAGTACCACAGGGATCGGTATTGGGACCATTATTCTTCCTGATATACATAAACGATCTCCCCAATGCTGTTTTCTCATCGTTAGCCTTACTATTTGCTGATGATTTAAAACTTCTTTACAATGGGAGACCTGAACAAGAATCCTTAGAAAAACTGCAAACGGATTTACAAGCCCTTCACAACTGGAGTGTGCAAAACCATCTACTATTTAACTTGAAAAAATGTTCCATTAGCGAATTTCAGTACGGTAGAAATAAGAACACCCTAGAAGATTTTTGTTTTATTATGAATGGAAGAAATTTAAACCACAAAAGCCTTGTTCGTGACGTTGGCCTGTTCATGGATGAATCACTAAACTGGAACGAGCATGTGAAAGTAAGAGTTGGAATGGCCAGAAAATCGTTCTTTCGGCTAAGAAGAAGTACGTCCCCGATCATTTGCACCAAGAGTAAAGTCAACCTATACCGATCAATAATATCAATGTCGATGCTATCTGCATCCGAATGCTGGGAACTAAGAAAAACGAATTTCGAAATAATTGAAAAATTCAATAAAAAGGTTCTGAAGTGGATTTGCGGAAATTTAGACTACAAGGATGCTTTGATCAAATCAAACTTATTACCACCACTCTACATTAAAGTGCTTAAAGACCTTCTACTTTTCAGTAACATCTTGGAAGGAAGGTACAATGTCGACTTTTCGAAAGAATTCAACATCACCAACAGCGGTAGAAGGAGACGTGTTGTGCTTCCAGACACTAGATTTGAAATACAGAGGCAAAATTTTTGGTATAGGACTGGATTCAGAATAAACGTCGTGCAAAGAGCTCTTGATTTCTTTAACCCGGAGAATCTGAAGAACAAACTTATTGAACACATGTGGAGTTATTTTAATAGACATTGGACTGAAAACAATCCCTGTACTTGGATTTTTATTTGTTTATGTACAAACTGTCGTGCCAATCCTAGATTGTAAACGCGGGGTGTGATTCCCCAGTGGCATATCCACGAATTCATAATAATAATAATAATAATAATAATAATAATAATAATAAAGAGTTTCCAAACGCATCAATCCGGTCCAAACTTTTTTTCTATGAATATGACTCTTACTGACTTAAAACTCACAACGCTGATGTACTAAAGTGGAGACATACTGTGCTATTATTAAAAATGAAAAGGAAGTTCAAATTGAATTTTGAGCTCCATTTTCATCTTTTATATTAGCAAGGAATCATACCACTGGAAAAGCTGACACCGCAAAAGCAAAACAAAACAGCCTGGGTTGCTACAAAACCACTGGGGAATGGCTGGAATTATCAGTACCTAGCAGCGGCTTAGATGACCTTGCTTAATTTTAAGGGGGTAAGCCAGAGTGCGGGCTATCACGGGACGAGAGCGGGCCATACTCTTTAAGAACAGTCCTTCAAGCCACAAATTCATGTCTCCTCAAAAATTTCATGGACTTGGAAACTTAGAGACTAGCAAATTTTTAATATCGTCAATTAAGAGGGCCCCAAATATAGTCACGTTCACTTGAGTTTTTAAGGGAACCAAAAAACAAGGAGCTGGGTGACTTCCAAACCAATCACATATCTAATTATCAAAATTCTTTACATTTTGCAATGATTAATTAACTATTTTGCAATTAGGTTGAGCTTCATAGCTAGACTTGCCTTGCAAAATGTCAAGACAAAAAGATCATAAATGGGGGAAATATTCAAAACTTTGGAACTGTAACAAAGACTTTGCGACAACATAATTTGGCGTAGGCAGCAAATTTAAAGCAATGAGTTTCCAACCCCATCAATCCGGTCCAAACTTTTTTTCTATGAATATGACTCTTACTGACTTAAAACTCACAACGCTGATGTACTAAAGTGGAGACATACTGTGCTATTATTAAAAATGAAAAGGAAGTTCAAATTGAATTTTGAGCTCCATTTTCATCTTTTATATTAGCACGGAATTATACCACTGGAATTGCTCACACAGCAAAAGCAAAACAAAACAGCCTGGGTTGCTGCAAAACCACTGGGGAATGGCTGAAAACATCAGTACCTAGCAGCGGCTTATATAGCCTTGCTTAGGCTTAAGGGGGAATCGAGAGTGCGGGTTATAACGGGACGAGAGGGGGCCATACTTTTAAGACCAGTCCTTAACACCATAAATTTATGTCACCTCAAAGATTTCTGGGACTTGGAAACTTAGAAACTAGTAAGTTTTTAATATCGTCAATAAAGAGAGAACCCCAATTCTAATGACTTTCACTTGAGTTTTTAAGGGAAAAAAAAGAAACAAGGAGCTGGGTCACTTCCCAAATAATCACATATCTAATCATCGAAATTCTATGCATTTTGCTATGATAAATTAATTTTTCATTAATTAGGTTGAACTTCATAGCTAGGCTTGCTTCGCAAAATGTCAAGACAAAAAGATCATAAATGGGGGAAATGTTCAAATTTTTGGAACTGTAACAAAGACTTTGCGACAACATAATTTGGCGTAGGCAGCAAATTTAAAACAATGAGTTTCCAACCCCATCAATTTGGTCCAAACTTTTTTTCTATGAATATGACTCTTACTGACTTAAAACTCACAACGCTGATGTACTAAATTGGAGACATACTGTGCTATTATTAAAAATGAAAAGGAAGTTCAAATTGAATTTTGAGCTCCATTTTCATCTTTTATATTAGCAAGGAATCATACCACTGGAAAAACTGACACTGCAAAAGCAAAACAAAACAGCCTGGGTTGCTACAAAACCACTGGGGAATGGCTGGAAATATCAGTACCTAGCAGCGGATTAGATGGCCTTGCTTAATCTTAAAGGGGGAAGCCAGAGTGCGGGCTATCACGGGACGAGAGCGGGCCATACTCTTTATGAACAGTCCTTCAAGCCACAAATTCATGTCTCCTCAAAAATTTCATGGACCTTGAAAATTAGAGACTAGCACATTTTTAATATCATCAATTAAGAGAGCCCCAAATATAATCATGTTCACTTGAGTTTTTAAGGGAACCAAAAAACAAGGCGCTGGGTGACTTCCAAACCAATCACATATCTAATTATCAAAATTCTTTACATTTTGCAATGATTAATTAACTATTTTGCAATTAGGTTGAGCTTCATAGCTAGACTTGCCTTGCAAAATGTCAAGACATAAAGGTCATAAAAGGGGAAAATGTTTGAAACTTTGGAATTGTAGCAAAGACTTTTAGACAAATAATTTGGCGTAGGCAGCAATTTAAATCAAAAAACTCCCAATCCAACTAATTGGTTTGAAACCTTTTTTCTATGAATAAGACCCTTACTGACTTAAAATCAACGCTGATGTACTAAAGCAAAAATATACGGTGCTATTTCAAAAATTGAAAATGAAATTCAAATTAAAACTTGAGCTCCATTTTCAACTTTTATAGTAGCACTGAATCATACCACTGAAATTGATCACAACGCAAAATGAAAACAAAACAGCCTTGAGAATTGCTACAAAACCACTGGGGAGTGGCTGGAAATATCAGTACCTAGCAGCGGCTTAGATGGCCTTGCTTAATCTTAAGGGGGGAAGCAAGATTGCGGGCTATCACGGGACAAGAGCGGGCAATATTCTTTAAGAACAGTTCTTCAAGCCACAAAACTGTGATGTACTATAGTGGAAAGATACTGTGCTATTATAAAAATTAAAATGAAGTTCATATTAAATTTTGAGCTTCATTTTCATCTTTTATAATAGCACGGAATCATACCCCTGGAATTGCTCACACAGCAAAAGCAAAACAAAAAAACCCGCGGAATTGCTATGAAACCACTGGAGTGTGGCTGGAATTATCAGTAACTAGCAGCGGCTTAGATAGCCTTGCTCAAGCTTAAGGTGGAAACAAGAGTGAGAGTTATAACGGGACGACATGGAGTCATACGTTTTAAGAACAGTCCTTCACGCCATAAATTCATCTCTCCTTGAAAGTTTCTGTGACTTGGAAACTCAGAGACTAGTGAGTTTTTAATATTGTCAAATCAGAGAGAACCCAAATATAATCACGTTCACTTGAGTTTTTAAAGGAACCATTGGAAACAAGGAGCTGGGTGACTTCCCATCTAATCATATATCTAATCAACAAAAAAATTCTATACACATTGCAATGATTAATTAACTACTAAGCAATTAGGTTGCGCTTCATAGCTAGACTTAACTTGCCAAATGTTCAGACAAAAAATTGTAAATGGGGGAAATATTTGAAACTTTGGAATCGTAACAAAGACTCTGCAGCAATTTAAACCAAAAAGTTTCCAATCCAATCAATCGGGTCGAAACATTTTTTCTATGAAGAAGACCTTTACTGCCTTAAAATTCACAACGCTGTGATGTACTAAAGTGGAAATATACTGTGCTATTATAAAAAATGAAAATGAGGTTCAAATTTATTTTCGAGCTCCAATTTCTACTTTTATAATAGCGCGGAATAATGCCACTGGAATTGCTCACACAGCAAAAGCAAAACAAAACAACCTGGGGAATTGCTTCAAAACCCTTGTGGAGTGGCTGGAATTATCAGTACGTAGCAGCGGCTTAGATAACTTTGCTTAAGCTTGAGGGGGAATCGAGAGTGCGGGGTATAACGGGATGGCAGGGGGTCATACTTTTTCAGAGCAGTCCTTCACGCCATAATTTCATTTCTCCTTGAAAGTTTCTGCGACTTGGAAACTCAGAGACTAGTGAGTTTTCAATATCGTCAATAAAGAGATAACCCCAAATATAATCACGTTCACCTGAGTTTTTAAATTACCAAAAGAAACAAGGAGCAGGGTGACTTCCCGTCTAATCACATATATATCCATAGGAATTCTATGCATTTTGCTATGATTAATTAAATTTTCATTAATTAGGTTGAACTTCATAGCTAGGCTTGCTTCGCAAAATGTCAAGACAAAAAGATCATAAATGGGGGAAATATTCAAAACTTTGGAACTGTAACAAAGACTTTGCGACAACATAATTTGGCGTAGGCAGCAAATTTAAAGCAATGAGTTTCCAACCCCATCAATCCGGTCCAAACTTTTTTTCTATGAATATGACTCTTACTGACTTAAAACTCACAACGCTGATGTACTAAAGTGGAGACATACTGTGCTATTATTAAAAATGAAAAGGAAGTTCAAATTGAATTTTGAGCTCCATTTTCATCTTTTATATTAGCAAGGAATCATACCACTGGAAAAGCTGACACCGCAAAAGCAAAACAAAACAGCCTGGGTTGCTACAAAACCACTGGGGAATGGCTGGAATTATCAGTACCTAGCAGCGGCTTAGATGACCTTGCTTAATTTTAAGGGGGTAAGCCAGAGTGCGGGCTATCACGGGACGAGAGCGGGCCATACTCTTTAAGAACAGTCCTTCAAGCCACAAATTCATGTCTCCTCAAAAATTTCATGGACTTGGAAACTTAGAGACTAGCAAATTTTTAATATCGTCAATTAAGAGGGCCCCAAATATAGTCACGTTCACTTGAGTTTTTAAGGGAACCAAAAAACAAGGAGCTGGGTGACTTCCAAACCAATCACATATCTAATTATCAAAATTCTTTACATTTTGCAATGATTAATTAACTATTTTGCAATTAGGTTGAGCTTCATAGCTAGACTTGCCTTGCAAAATGTCAAGACAAAAAGATCATAAATGGGGGAAATATTCAAAACTTTGGAACTGTAACAAAGACTTTGCGACAACATAATTTGGCGTAGGCAGCAAATTTAAAGCAATGAGTTTCCAACCCCATCAATCCGGTCCAAACTTTTTTTCTATGAATATGACTCTTACTGACTTAAAACTCACAACGCTGATGTACTAAAGTGGAGACATACTGTGCTATTATTAAAAATGAAAAGGAAGTTCAAATTGAATTTTGAGCTCCATTTTCATCTTTTATATTAGCACGGAATTATACCACTGGAATTGCTCACACAGCAAAAGCAAAACAAAACAGCCTGGGTTGCTGCAAAACCACTGGGGAATGGCTGAAAACATCAGTACCTAGCAGCGGCTTATATAGCCTTGCTTAGGCTTAAGGGGGAATCGAGAGTGCGGGTTATAACGGGACGAGAGGGGGCCATACTTTTAAGACCAGTCCTTAACACCATAAATTTATGTCACCTCAAAGATTTCTGGGACTTGGAAACTTAGAAACTAGTAAGTTTTTAATATCGTCAATAAAGAGAGAACCCCAATTCTAATGACTTTCACTTGAGTTTTTAAGGGAAAAAAAAGAAACAAGGAGCTGGGTCACTTCCCAAATAATCACATATCTAATCATCGAAATTCTATGCATTTTGCTATGATAAATTAATTTTTCATTAATTAGGTTGAACTTCATAGCTAGGCTTGCTTCGCAAAATGTCAAGACAAAAAGATCATAAATGGGGGAAATGTTCAAATTTTTGGAACTGTAACAAAGACTTTGCGACAACATAATTTGGCGTAGGCAGCAAATTTAAAACAATGAGTTTCCAACCCCATCAATTTGGTCCAAACTTTTTTTCTATGAATATGACTCTTACTGACTTAAAACTCACAACGCTGATGTACTAAATTGGAGACATACTGTGCTATTATTAAAAATGAAAAGGAAGTTCAAATTGAATTTTGAGCTCCATTTTCATCTTTTATATTAGCAAGGAATCATACCACTGGAAAAACTGACACTGCAAAAGCAAAACAAAACAGCCTGGGTTGCTACAAAACCACTGGGGAATGGCTGGAAATATCAGTACCTAGCAGCGGATTAGATGGCCTTGCTTAATCTTAAAGGGGGAAGCCAGAGTGCGGGCTATCACGGGACGAGAGCGGGCCATACTCTTTATGAACAGTCCTTCAAGCCACAAATTCATGTCTCCTCAAAAATTTCATGGACCTTGAAAATTAGAGACTAGCACATTTTTAATATCATCAATTAAGAGAGCCCCAAATATAATCATGTTCACTTGAGTTTTTAAGGGAACCAAAAAACAAGGCGCTGGGTGACTTCCAAACCAATCACATATCTAATTATCAAAATTCTTTACATTTTGCAATGATTAATTAACTATTTTGCAATTAGGTTGAGCTTCATAGCTAGACTTGCCTTGCAAAATGTCAAGACATAAAGGTCATAAAAGGGGAAAATGTTTGAAACTTTGGAATTGTAGCAAAGACTTTTAGACAAATAATTTGGCGTAGGCAGCAATTTAAATCAAAAAACTCCCAATCCAACTAATTGGTTTGAAACCTTTTTTCTATGAATAAGACCCTTACTGACTTAAAATCAACGCTGATGTACTAAAGCAAAAATATACGGTGCTATTTCAAAAATTGAAAATGAAATTCAAATTAAAACTTGAGCTCCATTTTCAACTTTTATAGTAGCACTGAATCATACCACTGAAATTGATCACAACGCAAAATGAAAACAAAACAGCCTTGAGAATTGCTACAAAACCACTGGGGAGTGGCTGGAAATATCAGTACCTAGCAGCGGCTTAGATGGCCTTGCTTAATCTTAAGGGGGGAAGCAAGATTGCGGGCTATCACGGGACAAGAGCGGGCAATATTCTTTAAGAACAGTTCTTCAAGCCACAAAACTGTGATGTACTATAGTGGAAAGATACTGTGCTATTATAAAAATTAAAATGAAGTTCATATTAAATTTTGAGCTTCATTTTCATCTTTTATAATAGCACGGAATCATACCCCTGGAATTGCTCACACAGCAAAAGCAAAACAAAAAAACCCGCGGAATTGCTATGAAACCACTGGAGTGTGGCTGGAATTATCAGTAACTAGCAGCGGCTTAGATAGCCTTGCTCAAGCTTAAGGTGGAAACAAGAGTGAGAGTTATAACGGGACGACATGGAGTCATACGTTTTAAGAACAGTCCTTCACGCCATAAATTCATCTCTCCTTGAAAGTTTCTGTGACTTGGAAACTCAGAGACTAGTGAGTTTTTAATATTGTCAAATCAGAGAGAACCCAAATATAATCACGTTCACTTGAGTTTTTAAAGGAACCATTGGAAACAAGGAGCTGGGTGACTTCCCATCTAATCATATATCTAATCAACAAAAAAATTCTATACACATTGCAATGATTAATTAACTACTAAGCAATTAGGTTGCGCTTCATAGCTAGACTTAACTTGCCAAATGTTCAGACAAAAAATTGTAAATGGGGGAAATATTTGAAACTTTGGAATCGTAACAAAGACTCTGCAGCAATTTAAACCAAAAAGTTTCCAATCCAATCAATCGGGTCGAAACATTTTTTCTATGAAGAAGACCTTTACTGCCTTAAAATTCACAACGCTGTGATGTACTAAAGTGGAAATATACTGTGCTATTATAAAAAATGAAAATGAGGTTCAAATTTATTTTCGAGCTCCAATTTCTACTTTTATAATAGCGCGGAATAATGCCACTGGAATTGCTCACACAGCAAAAGCAAAACAAAACAACCTGGGGAATTGCTTCAAAACCCTTGTGGAGTGGCTGGAATTATCAGTACGTAGCAGCGGCTTAGATAACTTTGCTTAAGCTTGAGGGGGAATCGAGAGTGCGGGGTATAACGGGATGGCAGGGGGTCATACTTTTTCAGAGCAGTCCTTCACGCCATAATTTCATTTCTCCTTGAAAGTTTCTGCGACTTGGAAACTCAGAGACTAGTGAGTTTTCAATATCGTCAATAAAGAGATAACCCCAAATATAATCACGTTCACCTGAGTTTTTAAATTACCAAAAGAAACAAGGAGCAGGGTGACTTCCCGTCTAATCACATATATATCCATAGGAATTCTATGCATTTTGCTATGATTAATTAAATTTTCATTAATTAGGTTGAACTTCATAGCTAGGCTTGCTTCGCAAAATGTCAAGACAAAAAGATCATAAATGGGGGAAATATTCAAAACTTTGGAACTGTAACAAAGACTTTGCGACAACATAATTTGGCGTAGGCAGCAAATTTAAAGCAATGAGTTTCCAACCCCATCAATCCGGTCCAAACTTTTTTTCTATGAATATGACTCTTACTGACTTAAAACTCACAACGCTGATGTACTAAAGTGGAGACATACTGTGCTATTATTAAAAATGAAAAGGAAGTTCAAATTGAATTTTGAGCTCCATTTTCATCTTTTATATTAGCAAGGAATCATACCACTGGAAAAGCTGACACCGCAAAAGCAAAACAAAACAGCCTGGGTTGCTACAAAACCACTGGGGAATGGCTGGAATTATCAGTACCTAGCAGCGGCTTAGATGACCTTGCTTAATTTTAAGGGGGTAAGCCAGAGTGCGGGCTATCACGGGACGAGAGCGGGCCATACTCTTTAAGAACAGTCCTTCAAGCCACAAATTCATGTCTCCTCAAAAATTTCATGGACTTGGAAACTTAGAGACTAGCAAATTTTTAATATCGTCAATTAAGAGGGCCCCAAATATAGTCACGTTCACTTGAGTTTTTAAGGGAACCAAAAAACAAGGAGCTGGGTGACTTCCAAACCAATCACATATCTAATTATCAAAATTCTTTACATTTTGCAATGATTAATTAACTATTTTGCAATTAGGTTGAGCTTCATAGCTAGACTTGCCTTGCAAAATGTCAAGACATAAAGGTCATAAACGGGGAAAAGGTTTGAAACTTTGGAATTGTAGCAAAGACTTTAGACAAATAATTTGGCGTAGGCAGCAATTTAATACAAAAAATTCCCAATCCAACTAATCGGTTCAAAACCTTTTTTCTATGAATAAGACTCTTACTGACTTAAAATCAACGCTGATGTACTAAAGCGAAAATATACGGTGCTATTTCAAAAATTGAAAATGAAGTTCAAATTAAAACTTGAGCTCCATTTTCAACTTTTATAGTAGCACTGAATCATACCACTGAGTTGATCACAACGCAAAAGGAAAACAAAACAGCCTTGGGAATTGCTACAAAACCACTGGGGAGTGGCTGGAAATATCAGTACCTAGAAAAGTAAAAATTCTATACACATTGCAATGATTGATTAACTACTAAGCAATTAGGTTGCGCTTCATAGCTAAACTTAACTTGCAAAATGTTAAGACAAAAAATTGTAAATGGGGGAAATATTTGAAACTTTGGAATCGAAACAAAGACTCTGCAGCAATTTAAACCAAAAAGTTTTCAATCCAATCAATCGGGTCGAAACATTTTTTCTATGAAGAAGACCTTTACTGCCTTAAAATTCACAATGCTGTGATGTACTAAAGTGGAAATATACTGTGCTATTATAAAATTGAAAGTGAAGTTCAAACTTAATTTTGAGCTCCATTTTCAACTTTAATAATGGCACGGAATCATACCACTAAAATTGCTCATACAGCAAAAGCCAAACAAAACAACCTGGGGAATTGCTTTAAGACCACCGGGGAGTGGCTCGAATTATCAGTACCTAGCAGCGGCTTAGATGTCCTTGGTTAAGCTCAAAGGGGAATCGAGAGTGTGGGGTTTAACGGGACAAGAGAAGGTCATACTCTTTAAGAACAGTCCTTCGCCCCATAAGTTCATGTCTCCTTGACAGTATCTGCGACTTGGAAACTTAGAGACTAGTGAGTTTTTAATACCGTCAATTAAGAAGCAACCCCAAATATAATCACGTTCACTTGATTTTTTAAGGGAAACAAAAAACAAGGAGCTGGGTGACTTCCAAACTAATCGCATATCTAATTATTAAAATTCTATAAATTTTGCAAAGATTAATTAACTATTTTGCAATTAGGTTGAGCTTCATAGCTAGACTTACCATGGAAAATGTCAGGACAAAAACATCACAAATGGGGAAATATTTAAAACTGTGGAACTGTCACAAAGACATTGCGACAACATAATTTGGCGTAGGCAGCAATTTAAAACAAAGAGTTTCCAACCCCATCAATCCGGTCGAAACTTTTTTTCAATGAAGAAGACACTTACTGCCTTAAAACTCACAACGCTGATGTACTAAAGTGGAAACATACTGCGCTATTATAAAAATTGAAATTGAAGTTCAAATTTAAACTTGAGCTCCATTTTCAACTTTTATAGTAGCACGGAATTATACCACTGGAATTGCTCACACAGCAAAAGCAAAACAAAACAGCCTGGGGAATTGCTACAAAACCACTGGGGAGTGACTGAAAATATCAGTACCTAGCAGCGGCCTAGATAGTTTTGCTTAAGCTTAAGGGGGAGTCAAGAGTGCGGGGTATAACGGGACGACAGGGGGTCATGCGCTTTGAGAACAGTCCTTCATGCCATAAATTCATGTCTCCTTGAAAGTTTCTGTGACTTGGACACTCAGAGACTTGTGAGTTTTTGATATCGTCAATTAAGGGAGAGCCCCAATTCTAATGACTTTCAATTGAGTTTTTAAGGGAACCAAAAGAGACAAGGAGCTGCAGACTTCCCAACTAATCTCATATTTAATCATCGAATTTCCATACATTTTGCAATGATTAATTAACTTTTAATTAATTAGGTTGAGCTTCATAGCTAGACTTCTTTGCAAAATGTGAAGACAAAAACATCATAAATGGGGGAATTATTTAAAACTTTGTAATTGTAACAAAGTTATTGCGACATAATTTGGCATAGACAGCAATTTAAATCAAGAGTGCGGGGTATAACGGGACGAGAGGGGGCCATACTCTTAAGACCAGTCCTTCACACCATAAACCTACGTCACCTCAAAAGTTTCTGGGACTTGGAAACTTAGAGACTAGTAAGTTTTTAATATCGTCAATAAAGAGAGAACCCCAATTCTAATGACTTTCACTTGAGTTTTTAAGGGAACCAAAAGCAACAAGGAGCTGGGTCACTTCCCAACTGATCACATATCTAATCATCGAAATTCTATGCATTTTGCTATGATTATTTAAGTTTTCATTAATTAGGTCGAACTTCATAGCTAGACTTGTCATGCAAAATGTCAAGACAAAAACATCATGAATGGGGAAAATATATAAAACTTTGGAATTGTAGCAAAGACGTTGCAACAACATAATTTGGTGGAGGCAGCAAATTAAATCAAAAAGTTTCCAATCCAATCAATCGGTTCGAAACATTTTTTCTGTGAAGAAGACCCTTACTGCCTTAAAATTCACAACGCTGTGATGTACTAAAGTGGAAATATACTGTGCTATTATAAAATTGAAAGATGAAGTTCAAATTAAATTTTGAGCTCCATTTTCAACTTTAATAATAGCACGGAATCATACCACTGAAATTGCTCATACAGCAAAAGCCAAACAAAACAACCTGGGGAATTGCTTTAAAACCACCGGGGAGTGGCTCGAATTATCAGTACCTAGCAGCGGCTTAGATATCCTTGGTTAAGCTCAAAGGGGAATCGAGAGTGTGGGGTTTAACGGGACAAGAGAAGGTCATACTCTTTAAGAACAGTCCTTCGCCCCATAAGTTCATGTCTCCTTGACAGTATCTGCGACTTGGAAACTTAGAGACTAGTGAGTTTTTAATACCGTCACTTGAGAAGCAACCCCAAATATAATCACGTTCACTTGATTTTTTAAGGGAAACAAAAAACAAGGAGCTGGGTGACTTCCAAACTAATCACATATCTAATTATTAAAATTCTATAAATTTTGCAAAGATTAATTAACTATTTTGCAATTAGGTTGAGCTTCATAGCTAGACTTACCATGCAAAATGTCAGGACAAAAACATCACAAATGGGGAAATATTTAAAACTGTGGAACTGTCACAAAGACATTGCGACAACATAATTTGGCGTAGGCAGCAATTTAAAACAAAGAGTTTCCAACCCCATCAATCCGGTGGAAACTTTTTTTCAATGAAGAAGACACTTACTGCCCTAAAACTCACAACGCTGATGTACTAAAGTGGAAACATACTGCGCTATTATAAAAATTGAAACTGAAGTTCAAATTTAAACTTGAGCTCCATTTTCAACTTTTATATTAGCACGGAATCATACCATTGGAATTGCTCATACAGCAAAAGCAAAACGAAACAACCTGGGGAATTGCTTGAAAACCACTGGGGAGTGGCTGGAATTATCAGCACCTAGCAGCGGCTTAGATAGCTATGCTTAGGCATAAGGGCGAATCGAGAGTGTGGGGTATAACGGGACGAGAGGGGGCCATACTTTTAAGACCAGTCCTTAACACCATAAATTTATGTCACCTCAAAGATTTCTGGGACTTGGAAACTTAAAAACTAGTGAGTTCTTAGTATCGTCAATTAAGAGAGAACCCTAATTGTAAACACTTTCACTTGAGTTTTTAAGGGAACCAAAAGAGACAATGAACTGGGTGACTTCCCAACTAATCTCATATCTAATCATCAAAATTCTATACATTTTGCAATGATTAATTAATTTTTAATTAATTAGGTTGAGTTTCATAGCTAAACTTGCTTTGCAAAATGTCAAGACAAAAACATCATAAATGGGGGAAATATTTAAAATTTTGGAACTGTAACAAAGACTTTGCGACAACATAAATTGGCGTAGGCAGCAAATTAAAACGAAGAGTTTCCAACCCCATCAATCCGTTCGAAACTTTTTTTCTATGAATAAGACCCTTTCTGACTTAAAACTCACGACGCTGATGTACTAAAGTGGAAACATGGTGTGCTATTATTAAAACTGAAAATAAGTTCAAATTCAATTTTGAGCTCCATTTTCAACTTTTATAATAGCGCGGAAAAATGCCACTGGAATTGCTCACACAGCAAAAGCAAAACAAAACAGCCTGGGGATTTGCTTCAAAACCACTGGGGAGTGGCTGGAATTATCAGTACTTAGCAGCGGCTTAGATAACTTTGCTTAAGCTTGAGGGGGAATCGAGAGTGCGGGGTATAACGGGATGACAGGGGGTCATACTATTTCAGAACAGTCCTTCACGCCATAATTTCATTTCTCCTTGAAAGTTTCTGCGACTTGGAAACTCAGAGACTAGTGAGTGTTCAATATCGTCAATTAAGAGAGAACCCCAAATATAATCACGTTCACCTGAGTTTTTAAGGGAACCAAAAGAAACAAGGAGCAGGGTGACTTCCCGTCTAATCACATATATATCCATAGGAATTCATTACATTTTGCAATGATTAATTAACGATTAAGCAATTAGGTTGAGCTTCATAGCTAGACTTACCATGCAAAATGTCAAGACAAAAACATCATAAATGGGGGAAATATTTAAAATTTTGGAACTGTAACAAAGACTTTGCGACAACATAAATTGGCGTAGGCAGCAAATTAAAACGAAGAGTTTCCAACCCCATCAATCCGTTCGAAACTTTTTTTCTATGAATAAGACCCTTTCTGACTTAAAACTCACGACGCTGATGTACTAAAGTGGAAACATGGTGTGCTATTATTAAAACTGAAAATAAGTTCAAATTCAATTTTGAGCTCCATTTTCAACTTTTATAATAGCGCGGAAAAATGCCACTGGAATTGCTCACACAGCAAAAGCAAAACGAAACAACCTGGGGAATTGCTTGAAAACCACTGGGGAGTGGCTGGAATTATCAACACCTAGCAGCGGCTTAGATAGCTATGCTTAGGCATAAGGGCGAATCGAGAGTGTGGGGTATAACGGGACGAGAGGGGGCCATACTTTTAAGACCAGTCCTTAACACCATAAATTTATGTCACCTCAAAGATTTCTGGGACTTGGAAACTTAAAAACTAGTGAGTTCTTAGTATCGTCAATTAAGAGAGAACCCTAATTGTAAACACTTTCACTTGAGTTTTTAAGGGAACCAAAAGAGACAATGAACTGGGTGACTTCCCAACTAATCTCATATCTAATCATCAAAATTCTATACATTTTGCAATGATTAATTAATTTTTAATTAATTAGGTTGAGTTTCATAGCTAAACTTGCTTTGCAAAATGTCAAGACAAAAACATCATAAATGGGGGAAATATTTAAAATTTTGGAACTGTAACAAAGACTTTGCGACAACATAAATTGGCGTAGGCAGCAAATTAAAACGAAGAGTTTCCAACCCCATCAATCCGTTCGAAACTTTTTTTCTATGAATAAGACCCTTTCTGACTTAAAACTCACGACGCTGATGTACTAAATTGGAAACATGGTGTGCTATTATTAAAACTGAAAATAAGTTCAAATTCAATTTTGAGCTCCATTTTCAACTTTTATAATAGCGCGGAAAAATGCCACTGGAATTGCTCACACAGCAAAAGCAAAACAAAACAGCCTGGGGATTTGCTTCAAAACCACTGGGGAGTGGCTGGAATTATCAGTACTTAGCAGCGGCTTAGATAACTTTGCTTAAGCTTGAGGGGGAATCGAGAGTGCGGGGTATAACGGGATGACAGGGGGTCATACTATTTCAGAACAGTCCTTCACGCCATAATTTCATTTCTCCTTGAAAGTTTCTGCGACTTGGAAACTCAGAGACTAGTGAGTGTTCAATATCGTCAATTAAGAGAGAACCCCAAATATAATCACGTTCACCTGAGTTTTTAAGGGAACCAAAAGAAACAAGGAGCAGGGTGACTTCCCGTCTAATCACATATATATCCATAGGAATTCATTACATTTTGCAATGATTAATTAACGATTAAGCAATTAGGTTGAGCTTCATAGCTAGACTTACCATGCAAAATGTCAAGACAAAAACATCATAAATGGGGGAAATATTTAAAATTTTGGAACTGTAACAAAGACTTTGCGACAACATAAATTGGCGTAGGCAGCAAATTAAAACGAAGAGTTTCCAACCCCATCAATCCGTTCGAAACTTTTTTTCTATGAATAAGACCCTTTCTGACTTAAAACTCACGACGCTGATGTACTAAACTGGAAACATGGTGTGCTATTATTAAAACTGAAAATAGGTTCAAATTCAATTTTGAGCTCCATTTTTGTCTTTTATAATAGCACGGAATCATGCCACTGCAATTGCTCACACGGCAAAAGCAAAACAAAACGGCCTGCGGCATTGCTATAAAACCACTGGGGAGAGGCTGGATTTATCAATACCTAGAAGCGGCTTAGATATTTTTGCTTAGGTTTAAGGGGGAAATCGAGAGTGCGGGGTATAAAGGGACGAGAGGGGGCCATACACTTAAGACCAGTCCTTCACACCATAAACATACGTCACCTCAAAAGTCTCTGGGACTTGGAAACTTAGAGACTAGTAAGTTTTTCATATCGTCAATAAAGAGAGAACCCCAATTCTAATGACTTTCACTTGAGTTTTTAAGGGAACCAAAAGCAACAAGGAGCTGGGTCACTTCCCAACTGATCACATATCTAATCATCGAAATTCTATGCATTTTGCTATGATTATTTAAGTTTTCATTAATTAGGTCGAACTTCATAGCTAGACTTGTCATGCAAAATGTCAAGACAAAAACATCATGAATGGGGAAAATATATAAAACTTTGGAATTGTAGCAAAGACGTTGCAACAACATAATTTGGTGGAGGCAGCAAATTAAATCAAAAACTTTCCAATCCAATCAATCGGTTCGAAACATTTTTTCTGTGAAGAAGACCCTTACTGCCTTAAAATTCACAACGCTGTGATGTACTGAAGTTGAAATATACTGTGCTATTATAAAATTGAAAGTGAAGTTCAAATTTAATTTTGAGCTCCATTTTCAACTTTAATAATAGCACGGAATCATACCACTGAAATTGCTCATACAGCAAAAGCCAAACAAAACAACCTGGGGAATTGCTTTAAAACCACCGGGGAGTGGCTCGAATTATCAGTACCTAGCAGCGGCTTAGATAGCCTTGGTTGAGCTCAAAAGGGAATCGAGAGTGTGGGGTTTAACGGGACAAGAGAAGGTCATACTCTTTAAGAACAGTCCTTCACCCCATAAGTTCATGTCTCCTTGACAGTATCTGCGACTTGGAAACTTAGAGACTAGTGAGTTTTTAATACCGTCAATTAAGAAGCAACCCCAAATATAATCACGTTCACTTGATTTTTTAAGGGAAACAAAAAACAAGGAGCTGTGTGACTTCCAAACTAATCACATATCTAATTATCAAAATTCTATAAATTTTGCAATGATTAATTAACTATTTTGCAATTAGGTTGAGCTTCATAGCTAGACTTACCATGCAAAATGTCAGGACAAAAACATCACAAATGGGGAAATATTTGAAACTGTGGAACTGTCACAAAGACATTGCGACAACATAATTTGGCGTAGGCAGCAAATTAAAACGAAGAATTTCCAACCCCATAAATCCGTTCGAAACTTTTTTCAATGAAGAAGACACTTACTGCCTTAAAACTCACAACGCTGATGTACTAAAGTGGAAACATACTGCGCTATTATAAAAATTGAAACTGAAGTTCAAATTTAAACTTGAGCTCCATTTTCAACTTTTATATTAGAACGGAATCATAGCATTGGAATTGCTCATACAGCAAAAGCAAAACGAAACAACCTGGGGAATTGCTTGAAAACCACTGGGGAGTGGCTGGAATTATCAGCACCTAGCAGCGGCTTAGATAGCTATGCTTAGGCATAAGAGCGAATCGAGAGTGTGGGGTATAACGGGACGAGAGAGGGCCATACTTTTAAGACCAGTCCTTAACACCATAAATTTATGTCACCTCAAAGATTTCTGGGACTTGGAAACTTAAAAACTAGTGAGTTCTTAGTATCGTCAATTAAGAGAGAACCCTAATTGTAAACACTTTCACTTGAGTTTTTAAGGGAAACAAAAAAAACAAGGAGCTGGGTCACTTCCCAACTAATCACATATCTAATCATCGAAATTCTATGCATTTTGCAATGATTAATTAAGTTTTCATTAATTAGGTTGAACTTCATAGCTAGGCTTGCTTCGCAAAATGTCAAGACAAAAAGATCATAAATGGTGGAAATATTTAAAACATTGGAATTGTAACGAAGCTTTTGAGACTTAATTTGGCCTAGGCAGCAATTTAAATCAAAAAGTTTCCAATCCAATCTATCAGAACAAAACATTTTTTCTATGAATAAAACCTTTATTGCCTTAAAATTCACAAAACTGTGGTGTACTATAGTGGAAAGATACTGTGCTGTTATATAAATTGAAAAAAAACTCATATTAAACTTTGAGCTCCATTTTCATCTTTTATAATAGCACGGAATCATACCCCTGGAATTGCTCACACTGCAAAAGCAAAACAAAACAACCTGGGAAATTGCTATGAAACCACTGGAGTGTGGCTGGAATTATCAGTAACTAGCAGCGGCTTAGATAGCCTTGCTCAAGCTTAAGGTGGAAACAAGAGTGCGAGTTATAACGGGACGACAGGGGGTCACACATTTTAAGAACAGTCTTTCACGCCATAAAGTCACGTCTCCTTGAAAGTTTCGGAGACTTGGAAACTCAGAGACTAGAGAGTTTTTAATATCGTCAATTAAGAGAGAACGCCAATTCTAATGACTTTCAATTGAGTTTTTAAGGGAACCAAAAGAAACAAGACTTCCCGACTAATCACATATCTAATAATCGAAATTCTTTACACTTTGCAATGATTAATTAACGATTAAGCAATTACGTTGAGCTTCATAGCTACCATGCAAAATGTCAGGACAAAAAAATCGTAAATGGGGGAAATATTCAAATTTTTGGAACTGTAACAAAGACTTTGCGACAACATAATTTGGCGTAGGCAGCAAATTTAAAACAAAGAGTTTCCAACCCCATCAATCCAGTCCAAACTTTTTTTCTATGAATAAGACTCTTACTGACTTAAAACTCACAACGCTGATGTACTAAAGTGGAGACATACTGTGCTATTATTAAAAATGAAAATGAAGTTCAAATTTAATTTTGAGCTCCATTTTCAACTTTAATAATAGCACGGAATCATACCACTGAAATTGCTCATACAGCAAAAGCCAAACAAAACAACCTGGGGAATTGCTTTAAAACCACCGGGGAGTGGCTCGAATTATCAGTACCTAGCAGCGGCTTAGATAGCCTTGGTTGAGCTCAAAAGGGAATCGAGAGTGTGGGGTTTAACGGGACAAGAGAAGGTCATACTCTTTAAGAACAGTCCTTCACCCCATAAGTTCATGTCTCCTTGACAGTATCTGCGACTTGGAAACTTAGAGACTAGTGAGTTTTTAATACCGTCAATTAAGAAGCAACCCCAAATATAATCACGTTCACTTGATTTTTTAAGGGAAACAAAAAACAAGGAGCTGTGTGACTTCCAAACTAATCACATATCTAATTATCAAAATTCTATAAATTTTGCAATGATTAATTAACTATTTTGCAATTAGGTTGAGCTTCATAGCTAGACTTACCATGCAAAATGTCAGGACAAAAACATCACAAATGGGGAAATATTTGAAACTGTGGAACTGTCACAAAGACATTGCGACAACATAATTTGGCGTAGGCAGCAAATTAAAACGAAGAATTTCCAACCCCATAAATCCGTTCGAAACTTTTTTCAATGAAGAAGACACTTACTGCCTTAAAACTCACAACGCTGATGTACTAAAGTGGAAACATACTGCGCTATTATAAAAATTGAAACTGAAGTTCAAATTTAAACTTGAGCTCCATTTTCAACTTTTATATTAGAACGGAATCATACCATTGGAATTGCTCATACAGCAAAAGCAAAACGAAACAACCTGGGGAATTGCTTGAAAACCACTGGGGAGTGGCTGGAATTATCAGCACCTAGCAGCGGCTTAGATAGCTATGCTTAGGCATAAGAGCGAATCGAGAGTGTGGGGTATAACGGGACGAGAGAGGGCCATACTTTTAAGACCAGTCCTTAACACCATAAATTTATGTCACCTCAAAGATTTCTGGGACTTGGAAACTTAAAAACTAGTGAGTTCTTAGTATCGTCAATTAAGAGAGAACCCTAATTGTAAACACTTTCACTTGAGTTTTTAAGGGAAACAAAAAAAACAAGGAGCTGGGTCACTTCCCAACTAATCACATATCTAATCATCGAATTTCTATGCATTTTGCAATGATTAATTAAGTTTTCATTAATTAGGTTGAACTTCATAGCTAGGCTTGCTTCGCAAAATGTCAAGACAAAAAGATCATAAATGGTGGAAATATTTAAAACATTGGAATTGTAACGAAGCTTTTGAGACTTAATTTGGCCTAGGCAGCAATTTAAATCAAAAAGTTTCCAATCCAATCTATCAGAACAAAACATTTTTTCTATGAATAAAACCTTTATTGCCTTAAAATTCACAAAACTGTGGTGTACTATAGTGGAAAGATACTGTGCTATTATAAAAATTAAAATGAAGTTCATATTAAACTTTGAGCTCCATTTTCATCTTTTATAATAGCACGGAATCATACCCCTGGAATTGCTCACACTGCAAAAGCAAAACAAAACAACCTGGGAAATTGCTATGAAACCACTGGAGTGTGGCTGGAATTATCAGTAACTAGCAGCGGCTTAGATAGCCTTGCTCAAGCTTAAGGTGGAAACAAGAGTGCGAGTTATAACGGGACGACAGGGGGTCACACATTTTAAGAACAGTCTTTCACGCCATAAAGTCACGTCTCCTTGAAAGTTTCGGAGACTTGGAAACTCAGAGACTAGAGAGTTTTTAATATCGTCAATTAAGAGAGAACGCCAATTCTAATGACTTTCAATTGAGTTTTTAAGGGAACCAAAAGAAACAAGACTTCCCGACTAATCACATATCTAATAATCGAAATTCTTTACACTTTGCAATGATTAATTAACGATTAAGCAATTACGTTGAGCTTCATAGCTAACATGCAAAATGTCAGGACAAAAAAATCGTAAATGGGGGAAATATTCAAATTTTTGGAACTGTAACAAAGACTTTGCGACAACATAATTTGGCGTAGGCAGCAAATTTAAAACAAAGAGTTTCCAACCCCATCAATCCAGTCCAAACTTTTTTTCTATGAATAAGACTCTTACTGACTTAAAACTCACAACGCTGATGTACTAAAGTGGAGACATACTGTGCTATTATTAAAAATGAAAATGAAGATCAAATTGAATTTTGAGCTCCATTTTCATCTTTTATATTAGCCCGGAGTCATACCTCTGGAATTGCTCACACAGCAAAAGCAAAACAAAACAGCCTGGGGAATTGCTATAAAACCACTGGGGAGTCGCTGGAATTATCAGTACCTAGCAGCGGCTTAGATAGCCTTGCTTAAGCTTAAGGGGGAATCAACAGTGCGGGACGACATGGGGTCATACGCTTTAAGAGCAGTCCTTCACGCCATAGTAATTCATGTCTCATTGAAAATTTTTGTGTTGGAAAATCAGAGACTGGTGAGTTTTTAATACCGTCAATTAAAAGAGAACCCGTATATAATCACGTTCACTTGAGTTTTTAAGGGAACCAAAAGAAACAAGGAGCTGGGTGACTTCCCGACTAATCACATATCTAATCATCGAAAGAAATTCTATACAATTTGCAATGATTAGTCAGGGATTAAGCAATTAGGTTGAGCTTCATAGCTAGACTTACCATGCAAAATGTCAGGACAAAAACATCATAAATGGGGGAAATATTCAAAACTTTGGAACTGTAACAAAGACTGGAAACATACTGTGCTATTATAAAAATTGGAAATGAAGTTCAAATTTTATTATGAGCTCCATTTTCAAGTTTTATAAAAGCGCGGAATCATACCACTGGAATTGCTCACACCGCAAAAGCAAAACGAAATAGCCTGCGGAATTGCTACAAAACCACTGGGGAGTGGCTGGATTTATCAGTACCTAGCAGCGGCTTAGATAGCCTTGCTTAGGTTTAAGGGGGATCGTGAGAGTGCGGGTTAAAACGGGACGAGAGGGTGCCATACTCTTAAGACCAGTCCTTCACACCATAAATTTATGTCACCTCAAAAGTTTCTGGAGCTTGGAAAGTTAGAGACTAGTAAGCTTTAATATCGTCAATTAAGAGAGAACCCTAAATCTAATGACTTTCAATTGAGTTTTTAAGGGAACCAAAAGAAACAAGGAGCTGGGGTTTTCCCAACTAATCTCATATTTAATCATCAAAGTTCTATGCATTTTGCTATGATTAATTAGCTATTAGTTAATTAGGTTGAGATTCATAGCTTGAAGTACCATGCAAAAATTCAAGACAAAAACATCATAAATGGGGGACATATTTAAAATTTTGGAATTGTTACAAAGATTTGGCGACATAAATTGGCGTTGGCAGCAATTCAAACCAAAAAGTTTCCAATCCAATCAATCCGGTCGAAACAGTTTTTGTATGATTAAGACCCTTATTGCTTTAAAATTCACAACGCTGTGGTGTACTATAGTGGAAAGATACTCTGCTATTATAAAAATTAAAATGAAGTTCATATTAAAATTTGAGTTCCATTTTCAACTTTTATAATAGCACGGAATCATACCACTGGAATTGCTCACAGCGCAAAAGCAAAACAAAACAGCCTAGGGAATTGCTACAAAACCACTGGGGAGTGGCTGGAAAAATCAGTACCTAGCAGCGGCTTAGATAGCCCGGCTTACTATTAAAGGGGGGAAGCGAGAGTGCGGGCAATCACGGGACGAGAATGGGCCATACTCTTTAAGAACAGTCCTTCAAGCCACAATTCATGTCTCCTCAAAAGTTTCATGGACTTGGAAACATAGAGACTAGTGATTTTTTAATATCGTCAATTAGGAGACAAAAAAAATATAATCACGTTCACTTGAGTCTTTAAGGGAATAAAAAAAACAATGAGCTGGGTGACTTCCAAACTAATCACATATCTAATCATCAAAATTCTATACAATTTGCAATGATTAATTAACTATTAAGTAATTAGGTTGAACTTCATAGCTAGTCTTACCATGCAAAATGTCAAGACAAAAACATCATAAACGAGGGAAATATTTAGAACTTTGGAATTGTCACAAAGATTTTACGACATGATTTGGCGTAGGCAGAAATTCATATCAAAAAGTTTCCAATCCAATCAATCTGGTCAAAAAATTTTTGTATGAATCAAACCCTTATTGCTTTAAATTTCAGAACGCTGTGATAAACTATAGTGAAAAGATACTGTGCTTTTATAAAAATTGAAAATGAAGTTCATATTAAAAATTGAGCTCCATTTTCAACTTTTATAATAGCACGAAATCATTCCACTGGAATTGCTCGCACCGCAAAAGCAAAACAAAACAGCCTGGGGAATTGCTACAAAACCACTGGGGAATGGCTGGAAATATCAGTACCTAGCAGCGGCTTAGATGGCCTTGCTTAATCTTAAGGGGGGAAGCGAGAGTGCGGGCTATCATGGGACGAGAGCGGGCCATACTCTTTAAGAACAGTCCTTCAAGCACAAATTCATGTCTCCTCAAAAGTTTCATGGACTTGAAAACTTAGAGACTAGCAAGTTTTTAATATCGTCAATTAAGAAAGAATCCCAAATCTAATGACTTTCACTTGAGTTTTTAATGGAACCAAAAAAAACAAGGAGCCGGGGGACTTCCCAACTAATCACATATCTAATCATCGAAATTCCATACTTTTTGCTATGATTAATTAGCTATTAGTTAATTAGGTTGAGATTCATAGATTGACTTACCCTGCAAAATTTCAAGACAAAACATCATAAATGGGGGAAATATTTAAAACTTTGGAATTGTTACAAAGATTTTGCTACATAATTTTGCGTAGGCAGCAATTCAAATCAAAAAGTTTCCAATCCAATCAATGCGATCGAAACATTTTTTGTATGATTAAGACCCTTATTGCTTTAAAATTCACAACGCTGTGATGTACTATAGTGGAAAGATACTGTGCTGTTATATAAATTGAAAAA
This sequence comes from Convolutriloba macropyga, assembly GCF_964194025.1. NCBI lineage: Eukaryota > Metazoa > Xenacoelomorpha > Acoela > Convolutidae > Convolutriloba > Convolutriloba macropyga. Next base: position 34,608,558 of record NC_134468.1, on the reverse strand, counting down.
AAACTCATATTAAATTTTGAGCTCCAGTTTCAACTTTTATGATAGCACGGAATCATACCACTGGAAATGCTCACACCGCAAAAGCAAAACAAAAAAGTCTGGGGAACTGCTACAAAACCACTGGACAGTGGCTGGAAATATCAGTACCTAGCAGCGGCTTAGATGGCCTTGATTAATCTTAAGGGGGAAGCCAGAGTGCGGGCTATCACGGGACGAGAGCGGGCCATACTCTTTAAGAACAGTCCTTCAAGCACAAATTCATGTCTCCTCAAAAGTTTCATGGACTTGAAAACTTAGAGACTAGCAAGTTTTTAATATCGTCAATTAAGAAAGAATCCCAAATCTAATGACTTTCACTTGAGTTTTTAATGGAACCAAAAAAAACAAGGAGCCGGGGGACTTCCCAACTAATCACATATCTAATCATCGAAATTCCATGCTTTTTGCTATGATTAATTAGCTATTAGTTAATTAGGTTGAGATTCATAGATTGACTTACCCTGCAAAATTTCAAGACAAAACATCATAAATGGGGGAAATATTTAAAACTTTGGAATTGTTACAAAGATTTTGCTACATAATTTTGCGTAGGCAGCAATTCAAATCAAAAAGTTTCCAATCCAATCAATGCGATCGAAACATTTTTTGTATGATTAAGACCCTTATTGCTTTAAAATTCACAACGCTGTGATGTACTATAGTGGAAAGATACTGTGCTATTATATAAATTGAAAAAAAACTCATATTAAATTTTGAGCTCCAGTTTCAACTTTTATGATAGCACGGAATCATACCACTGGAAATGCTCACACCGCAAAAGCAAAACAAAAAAGTCTGGGGAACTGCTACAAAACCACTGGACAGTGGCTGGAAATATCAGTACCTAGCAGCGGCTTAGATGGCCTTGATTAATCTTAAGGGGGAAGCCAGAGTGCGGGCTATCACGGGACGAGAGCGGGCCATACTCTTTAAGAACAGTCCTTCAAGCCACAAATTCATGTCTCCTCAAAAGTTTCATGGACTTGGAAACTTAGAGACTAGCAAATTTTTAATATCGTCAATTAAGAGAAAACCCCTAATCTAATGACTTTCAATTGAGTTTTTAAGGGAACCAAAAGAAACAAGGAGCTGGGGGACTTCCCAACTAATCACACATCTTATCATCGAAATTCTATGCATTTTGCTATGGTTAATTAGCTATTAGTTATTTAGATTGAGATTCATAGATAGATTAACCCTGCAAAATTTCAAGACAAAGACATCATAAATGGGGGAAATATTTAAAACTTCGGAATTGTTACACAGATTTTGCGACATAATTTGGCGTAGGCAGTTAGTCAAATCAAAAAGTTTCCAATCCAATCAATCCGATCGAAACAGTTTTTGTATGATTAAGACCCTTATTGCTTTAAAATTCACAACGCTGTGATGTACTATAGTGGAAAGTTACTGTGCTATTATAAAAAATGGAAATGAAACTCATATTAAAATTTGAGCTCCATTTTCAACTTTTATAATAGCACGGAATCATACCACTGGAAATGCTCACACCGCAAAAGCAAAACAAAAAAGTCTGGGGAACTGCTACAAAACCACTGGACAGTGGCTGGAAATATCAGTACCTAGCAGCGGCTTAGATGGCCTTGATTAATCTTAAGGGGGAAGCCAGAGTGCGGGCTATCACGGGACGAGAGCGGGCCATACTCTTTAAGAACAGTCCTTCAAGCCACAAATTCATGTCTCCTCAAAAGTTTCATGGACTTGGAAACTTAGAGACTAGCAAATTTTTAATATCGTCAATTAAGAGAAAACCCCTAATCTAATGACTTTCAATTGAGTTTTTAAGGGAACCAAAAGAAACAAGGAGCTGGGGGACTTCCCAACTAATCACACATCTTATCATCGAAATTCTATGCATTTTGCTATGGTTAATTAGCTATTAGTTATTTAGATTGAGATTCATAGATAGATTAACCCTGCAAAATTTCAAGACAAAGACATCATAAATGGGGGAAATATTTAAAACTTCGGAATTGTTACACAGATTTTGCGACATAATTTGGCGTAGGCAGTTAGTCAAATCAAAAAGTTTCCAATCCAATCAATCCGATCGAAACAGTTTTTGTATGATTAAGACCCTTATTGCTTTAAAATTCACAACGCTGTGATGTACTATAGTGGAAAGTTACTGTGCTATTATAAAACATGGAAATGAAACTCATATTAAAATTTGAGCTCCATTTTCAACTTTTATAATAGCACGGAATCATACCACTGGAAATGCTCACAACGCAAAAGCAAAACAAAACAGCCTGGGGAAATGCTACAAACCAATGGGGAGTGGCTGGAAACATCAGTACCTAGCAGCGGCTTAGATAGCTTTGCTTAGGCTTAAGGGGGAACCAAGAGTAGGCGGTATAACGGGACGAGAGGGGGCCATACTTTTAAGAACAGTTCTTAACACCATAAACTTATATCATCTCAAAGATTTCTGGGACTTGGAAACTTAGAAACTAGTGAGTTTTTAATATCGTCAATTAAGAGAGAACCCCAATTCTAAAGACTTTCACTTGAGTTTTTAAGGGAATCAAAATAAACAATGAGCTGGGTGACTTCCCAACTAATCTCATATTTAATCATCGATTTTCTATACATCTTGCAATGATTAATTAACTTTTAATTAATTAGGTTGAGCTTCATAGCTAGACTTGCTTTGCAAAATGTCAAGACAAAAACATCATAAATGGTGGAAATGTTTAAATGTTTAAAACATAAATTGGCGTATGCAGCAATTTAAAACGAAGAGTTTCCAACCCCATCAATCCTTTCGAAACTTTTTTCTAAGATTAAGACCCCTATTGCTTTAAAATTCACAACGCTGTGATGTACTATAGTGGAAAGATACTGTGCTATTATAAAAATTGAAATTGAAACTCATATTAAATTTTGAGTTCCGTTTCAACTTTTATAATAGCACGGAATCATACCACTAGAACTGTCCAAACAGTAAAAGCAAAACAAAACAGCCTGTAGAATTATTATAAAACCACTGGGGAGTGGCTAGAATTATCAGTACTTAGTAGCAGCTGAGATAGCCTTGCTTAAACTTAAGGGGGGAAGCGAGAGTGCGGGCTATCACGTGACGAGAGCGGGCCATACTCTTTAAGAACGGTCCCTCAAGCCACAAATTCATGTCTCCTCAAAAGTTTCATGGACTTGGAAACTTAGAGACTAGTGAGTTTTAAATATCATCAAATAGAAGACAACCCCAAATATAATCACGTTCACTTGAGTCTTTAAGGGAATAAAAAAAATGAGCTGGGTAATTTCCGAACTAATCACATATCTAATCATCAAAAATCTATACATTTTGCAATGAATAATTAATTATTAAGCGAATAGGTTGAGCTTCATAGCTAGACTTACCATGCAAAATGTCAAGATAGAAACATCATAAATGGGAGAAATATTTAAAACTTTGGAATTGTTAAAAAGATTTTGCCACATAATTTTGCGTAGGCAGCAGATCAAATCAAAAACTTTCCAGTCCAATCAATCCGATCGAAACAGTTTTTGTATGATTAAGACCCTTATTGCTTTAAAATTCACAACCCTGTGATGTACTATAGTGGAAAGATCCTGTGCTATTATAAAAATTGAAAATGAAACTCATATTAAGTTTTGAGCTCCAGTTTCAACTTTTATGATAGCACGGAATCATACCACTGGAAATGCTCACACCTCAAAAGCAAAACAAAACAGCCTGTAGAATTGCTATAAAACCACTGGGGAGTGGCAGCAAACATCAGCACCTAGCAGCGGCTTAGATAAATTTGCTTAATCTTAAGGGGGAATCGAGAGTGCGGGCTATAACGGGACGAGAACGGGCCATGATTTTCAAGAACAGTCCTACACGCCACAAATTTATGTCTCCTCAAAAATTTCATGGACTTGGAAATTTAGAGACTAGTAGGTTTTTAATATCGTCATTTCAGAGAGAACCCCAAATCTAATGACTTTCACTTGAGTTTTTACGGGAACCAAAAAAAAACAAGGAGCCGGGGGACTTCCCAACTAACCACATATCTAATCATTGAAATTCTATGCTTTTTTTGCAATGATTAATTAGCCATTAGTTAATTAGGTTGAGATTCATAGCTAGAATAACCCTGCAAAATTTCAAGACAAAAACATCATAAATGGGGGAAATATTTAAAACTTTGGAATTGTTACAAAGATTTTGCGACATAACTTGGCGTAGGCAGAAATTTAAATCAAAAATTTCCAATCCAATCAGTCCGGTCGAAATATTTTTTGTATGAATAAAACCCTTACTGCTTTAAAATTCACAACGCTGTGGTGTACTATGGTGGAAAGATACTTTGCTATTATAAAAACTGAAAATGAAATTCATATTAAAATTTTAGCTTCATTTTCAACTTTTTTAATAGCACGGAATTATACCACTGGACTTGCTCACACCGCAAAAAAAAACAAAACAACCTGGAAATTGCTACAAAACCACTGGGGAGTGGCTGGAAATATCAGTACCTAGCAGCGGCTTAGATAGTTTTGCTTTATCTTAAGGGGGGAATTGAAAGTGCGCGCTATAACGAGACAAGAGCGGGCCATGCTATTCAAGAACCGTCCTACACGCCACAAATTCATGTCTCCTAAAAAGTTTCATGGACATGGAAACTTAGAAACTAGTAAGTATTTAATATCTTCAATTAAGAGAGAACCCCAAATATAATCACGTTCACTTGAGTTTTTAAGGGAACCAAAAAACAATGAGCTGGGTGACTTCCAAACTAATCACATATCTAATCATCAAAAATCTATACATTTTGCAATGATTAAATAACTATTAAGCGATTAGGTTGAGCTTCATAGTTAGACTTACCATGCAAAATGTCAAGACAGAAACATCAAAAATGGGGGAAATAATTAGAACTTTGGAATTGTAACAAAGGTTTTGCGACATAACTTGGCGTAGGCAGAAATTTAAATCAAAAAGTTTCCAATCCAATCAATCCGGTCGAAATATTTTTTTGTATGAATAAATCCCTTACTGCTTTAAAATTCACAACGCTGTGATGTACTATGGTGGAAAGACACTTTGCTATTATAAAAACCGAAAGTGAACTTCATATTTAAGTTTGAGCTCCATTTTCAACTTTTTTAATAGCACGGAATCATACCACTGGAATTGCTCACACCGCAAAAGAGAAACAAAACAACCTGGGGAATTGCTACAAAACCACCGGGGAGTGGCTCGAATTATCAGTACCTAGCAGCGGCTTAGATAGCCTTGGTTGAGCTCAAAAGGGAATTGAGAGTGCGGGCTATAGCGGGACGAGAGCGGGCCATACTATTCAAGAACAGTCCTACACGCCACAAATTCATGTCTTCTCAAAAGTTTTATGGACATGGACACTTAGAGACTATTAAATTTATAATATCGTCAATTAAGAGAGCCCCAAATTTAATCACGTTCACTTGAGTTTTTAAGGGAACCAAAAAACAAGGAGCTGACTTCCAAACTAATCACATATCTAATTATCAAAATTCTACACATTTTGCGATGATTAATTAACTATTTTGCAATTAGGTTGAGCTTCATAGCTAAACTTGCCTTGCAAAATGTCAAGACAAAAAGGTCATAAACGGGGAAAATGTTTGAAACGTTGGAATTGTTACAAAAATTTTGCGACATAATTTTGCGTAGGCAGCAATTCAAATCAAAAAGTTTCCAATCCAATCAATCCGATCGAAACATTTTTTGTATGATTAAGACCCTTATTGCTTTAAAATTCACAGCACTGTGATGTACAATAGTGGAAAGATACTGTGCTATTATAAAAATTGAAAATGAAACTCATATTAAATTTTGAGCTCCAGTTTCAAAGTTATGATAGCACGGAATCATACTACTGGAAATGCTCACACCGCAAAAACAAAACAAAACAGCCTGGGGAACTGCTTCAAAAAACCCCCGGGGAGTGGCTGGAAACATCAGTACTTAGCAGCGTCTTAGATAGCTTTGCTTAATCTTAAGGGGGGAATTGAGAGTGCGGGCTATAACGGGACGAGAACGGGCCATGATTTTCAAGAACAGTCCTACACGCCACAAATTTTTGTCTCCTCAAAAATTTCATGGACTTGGAAGCTTAGAGACTAGTAGGTTTTTAATATCGTCATTTAAGAGAGAACCCCAAATCTAATGACTTTCACTTGAGTTTTTACGGGAACCAAAAAAAACAAGGAGCCGGGGGACTTCCCAACTAACCACATATCTAATCATCGAAATTCTATGCTTTTTTGCAATGATTAATTAGCCATTAGTTAATTAGGTTGAGATTCATAGATAGACTTACCCTGCAAAAATTTTAAGACAAAAACATCATAAATGGGGGAAATATTTAAAACTTTGGAATTGTTACAAAGATTTTGCGACATAACTTGGCGTAGGCAGAAATTTAAATCAAAAATTTCCAATCCAATCAATCCGGTCGAAATATTTTTTGTATGAATAAAACGCTTACTGCTTTAAAATTCACAACGCTGTGATGTACTATGGTGGCAAGATACTTTGTTGTTATAAAAACTGAAAATGACATTCATATTAAAATTTTAGCTCCATTTTCAACTTTTTTAATAGCACGGAATCATACCACTGGAATTGCTCACAACGCAAAAGAAAAACAAAACAACCTGGGGAATTGCTACAAAACCACTGGGGAGTGGCTGGAAAAATCAGTACCTAGCAGCGGCTTAGATAGTTTTGCTTTATCTTAAAAAGGAATTGAGAGTGCGGGCTTTAACGAGACGAGAGCGGGCCATGCTATTCAAGAACAGTCCTACACGCCACAAATTCATGTCTCCTAAAAAGTTTCATGGACTTGGAAACTTAGAGACTAGTAAGTTTTTAATATCTTCAATTAAGAGAGAACCCCAAATATAATCACTATCACTTGAGTTTTTAAGGGAACCAAAAAACATTGAGCTGGGTGACTTCCAAACTAATCACATATCTACTCATCAAAAATCTATACATTTTGCAATGATTAATTAACTATTAAGCGATTAGGTTGAACTTCATAGCTAGACTTACCATGCAAAATGTCAAGACAGAAACATCACAAATGGGGGAAATAATTAGAACTTTGGAATTGTAACAAAGATTTTGCGACATCACTTGGCGTAGGCGGAAATTTAAATCAAAAAGTTTCCAATCCAATCAATCTGGTCGAAATATTTTTTGTATGAATAAAACCCTTACTGCTTTAAAATTCACAACGCTGTGATGTACTATGGTAGAAAGACACTTTGCTATTATAAAAACCGAAAATGAAATTCATATTAAAATTTGAGCTCCATTTTCAACTTTTTTAATAGCACGGAATCATACCACTGGTATTGCTCACACCGCAAAAGAAAAACAAAACAACCTGGGGAATTGCTACAAAACCACCGGGGAGTGGCTGGAAATATCAGTACCTAGCAGCAGCTGACATAGCCTTGCTTAAGCTTAAGGGTGTATCAAGAGTAGTGCGGGGTATAACGGGAAGACATGGGGTCATACGCTTTAAGAACAGTCCTTCACGCCATAAATTCATGTCTCCTTGAAAGTTTCTTTGTTTGAATTTCAGAGTCTAGTAAGTTTTTAATATCGTCAATTAAGAGAGCCCCAAATATAATCACGTTCACTTGAGTTTTTAAGGAAACCAAAAAACAAGGAGCTGGGTGACTTCCAAACTAATCACATATCTAATTATCAAAATTCTATACATTTTGCAATGATTAATTATGTATTTTGCAATTAGGTTGAGCTTCATAGCTAGAATTGCCTTGCAAAATGTCAAGACAAAAAGAGGTCATAAACGGGGAAAATGTTTGAAACTTTGGAATTGTAGCAAAGACTTATAGACAAATAATTTGGCGTAGGCAGCAATTTAAATCAAAAAATTCCCAATCCAACTAATCGGTTCGAAACCTTTTTTCTATGAAGAAGACCCTTACTGCCCTAAAATTCACAACGCTGTGATGTACTACAGTGGAAATCTACTGTGCTATTATAAAAACTGACAATGAAGTTCAAATTTAATTTTGAGCTCCATTTTCAACTTTTATAATAGCACGGAATCATACCACTAGAATTGCTCACAAAGCAAAAGCAAAACAAAACAGCCTGGAGAATTAGTATAAAACCACTGGGGAGTGGCTAAAACTATCAGTACCTAGCAGCAGCTGAGATAGCCTTGCTTAAACTTAAGGGGGAATCGAGAGTGCGGGGTATAATGGGACAACATGGGGTTATACTCTTTAAGAACAGTCCTTTACGCCATAAATTCTTGTCTCCTTGAAGGTTTTTGCAACTTTCAAACTTGGAGAGTAGTAAGTTTTTAATATCGTCAATTAAGAGAAAACCCCAAATCTAATAAATTTCACTTGAGTTTTTAAGGGAACCAGAAGAAACAAGGAGCTGGGGGGTTTACCAACTAATCACATATCTAATCATCAAAGTTCTATGCATTTTGCATTGATTAATTAGCTATTAGTTAATTAGGTTGAGCTTCATAGCTAGACTTACCATGCAAAATTTCAGGACAAAATCATCATAAATGGGGGAAATGTTTAAAACTTTGGAATTGTTACAAAGATTTGCGACATAATTTGGCGTAGGCAGCAATTTAAATCAAAAAGTTTTCAATCCAATCAATCCGATCGAAACGTTTTTTGTATGAATCAGACCTTTATTGCCTTAAAATTCACAACGCTGTGATGTATTATAGTGGAAAGATACTGTGCTATTATAAAAATTGAAATTGAAACTCATATTAAATTTTGAAACGCTGTAATGTATAAAAATTCAAAGATACTGTACTTTTACAAAAAGTAAAAATGAAGTTCAAATTCAATTTCGAGCTCCATTTTCAACTTTCATAATAGCACGGAATCATACCGCTGGAATTGCTCACACCGCAAAAGCAAAACATAACAGCCTGGGGAATTGCTATAAATCCAATGGAGAATTGCTGGAGTTATCAGTACCTAACAGCGGCTTAGATATCCTTGCTGAGGCTTAAGGGGGGAACCGAGAGTGCGGGTTATAACGGGACAAGAGGGGGCCATACTCTTAAGACCAGTCCTTCACACCATAAATTTTTGTCACCTCATAAGTTTCTGGGACTTGGCAATTTAGAGACTAGTAATTCTTAATGTCCTCAAATAAAAGAGAACACCAAATCTAATGACTTTCACTTGAGTTTTTAAGGAAACCAAATGAAACAAGGAGCTGGGGGGACTTTCTAACTAATCACATATCTAATAATCGAAATTCTAAATATTTTCTATACATTCTATTAATTAGATATTAATTTATCACGTTGAGCTTCATATTTAGACGTACCATGCAATATGTCATGACAAAAACATCATAAATTGGGGAAATACTTAAAACTTTGTAATTGTAACAAATAATTTGCGACATAATTTGGCGTAGGCAGCAATTTGAATCAAAAACTTTTCAATCCAATCAATCGGATTAAAAAAATTTTTGTATGATTAAGACCATTGTTGCCTTAAAGTTCAAAAAGCTGGAGTGTACTAAAGTTCAAAGACTCTTGCTTTTATAAAAGTTGAAAATTTTATTTTGAGTTCCATTTTCAAACTTTGAAATAGCACGGAATCATACCACAGGAATGGCTCACACCGCAAGAAAAACAAAACAGCCTGGTGAACAGCTATGAAACCACAGGGGCGTGGCTGGAATTATCAGTGCCCAATTGACAAAAGTCGCTTCTTGCCCAATTTCAATCTCAAATTCAGTCGGTTAAAACCTCCATCAACTCAACTCATACCGCATCAAAAATAAGTCATCAAGTATCTGCTATGAAAGGAAAATCCTGATCTCGAACAACAATTAGAACTTCGCCCCGCGTGTCTTTCACAGATGACACAGTATAGCACACACGCCGCCAATCGCCTTCAAATTCCAAATATTACGACCCGCTCACCGACAGTCCGCAACTCAAGTTCTGTCATTTGACAATGCAATTTGGAAGGTTTTCAACAAGAATCTAATCGCTCCCCTCACGAGCAAAGATGCGGTGCTCAAGGAAGTCCGAGACTGCATCATTCGGACAGACAAAGAGAGGCTCAAACAGTTTAATCCATACCTTCACAGCTATTGGCGTGATCTACACGTCAGTAGTGGCGATGTATGCATGGACAAGAAGGTGGCTATTCTGAGCGCTATGAAAGACGTGTTGATGGAAGATCTCCATGCTAGTCACCAAGGCAGCTGGGGAATGGTATGTATGGCCCACCACTGTTGGTGGCCATACATGAACAGGGATTTACTCGATAGCTCAATAGAGTGCAAGCCTTGCACCGCAATCGGTGAAAATTTAAAATCAATCTTTCCCGCAAAGCAATTTCAACCCCATAAACCATGTATAGTCCCTAATCAAGATATACCAATAGATTTTGCAGGCCCTATTAACCATGAAAAAGACCATGAAATTTGTATTTTAGTATGTATTGATAGATTTTCTATTTATCCATCTATTGAAAATTCTGAAAACACAAATGCTTCAAATGTAATTAAGTTTTTATATAACTATATACAATTTTATGGAAATCCACAGTATTTAAGAATCGATCACGCCCGTTGTCTTATAGGTAATCAGTTAGAAGAATTTTGCATAAAGAATAATATAACTTAAAACCCGCTCCAGCAAACGATTACCTAGCTACCGGTTTAGTAGAACGATTAATTAGTACCATCAAGTAATACCTTGCATGTATAAAATAAACAATTAAAGAATTAAAGTCGTTCACCATTAAAGCAGCTATTGAAACAATACTCTACCAGCTCCGCATATGCAAACATAAAACTACTAAGTTTTCGCCTTTCAAATCTGGTTTTGGTCGACCGGCTAACACTCCGCTTAGCAATATCAGTACAAAACCTCGTTATTCTGATTAAATTTATGAAGAAAACTTAAATCATCATTTAGACGATGAAACAGTAACCCCAAATGAACTGCTACCAGAGGATCATTGGGGCAACTACCGCAGCGACGGTGAAATTGAAAGAAATATGTGCAAGGCAACACAAGAAGCCCTATCAAGTGAACGGATTGCCAATGGCAATGAACTACTTTCTTTTGCAAGACGAAAATAAATCGAGCAATCCCTCTTAAAGAGCCAGCAGTTCAGTTGAATATTGTCCGTAAACGCCATCCCAACAAACAAACCAAGAAGAACCTCGATTACTTGTACGAGGTACTAGCCCCTGGTTCTGTGGTTCAGAAGACAGGCCAACATACATCGGTGATTCGCAAACCGGGAAATTAGATGTTACAGTTCGCAATAGCGATACTGCGAAATTTGGTACGCGGGAGGAGCGCAAAACAAAGCTCTCAGAATATATAAACAGACTGGGACCACGTACCATTGAAAAATCAACAGAGGCTAAAACTCTTAGCCAAACGAGGGTATTCAGGAGAATCCAAAAGAGTGATCGTAAAATGAAACTCCGCAAGAGGGATATAGTGAGTGGAATTTCTTCAAACCGCTCAAATATTGCTCGCGCGAGTAAGAATGCCAAAAATTCCATCAAATTTCGCACCGCTTGAGACTAATACAGATACAGCCTCATCTTCCGCGCTGCAAATGACAGCCATAACAGATTCGACTACCACAGCACCACGAAACTCCGAGATACTAATTGCAGCGACAACTACGAGCCAAAATGCGGAATTACAACAACCGTCTACTTCTGCACCTATGAAGGCTCTACAACAGTTATTACCAAAACCGACAAAAAGAGCACGGAAAAGCCCAAAGTTTTGATAATGATGATCCGTCTGGCGAGTGAACCAAATCCTGCGTGTCAAATTTTACACAACCGCGCAGAAAATGACAAGCTGGTGATGTCGAATCAGTACAACCTTCAGTGGTACATACTATAGCAACAACAGCAGCTGAACTAGAACCTATACACAATACTTGTCCATCGCCAGTCATAGAAGAAGTCTCGCTCACTGATCCGTGTATTCGACACGCAGATCAGATTCCTACTGATGTATTAGTTATTGACAAGGAAGAATTTTAATAAAAAACTTGAAACTCTTAAAACTGGAGAAAGTTTCAATTATGACCATTAAAAATATTATCGATAATTATCTAACCGGTGAATAAGTACTAGTATATACTCAATATTGTTATTAGAAATTTTCTAATTTTGTTAAAAGGGGAGAAAAGTTGTACATAGTTAGTTAACCTAGTACAGTAAATTTCCTATATGATGTACTTAATTATTGGTTGTACTTAATCCTGAGGGACATGTGATAAATATCATGGTAAGTTCATAGAATGCCCTATGTCATTTCATAAGTTAGTCTGTTACCCTTTTTGCCGCATCGGAAAATTAATGTTCGCGTGTGTTGTGATTTTTGTGAGTCCATTTCTCAACTAGTTTCATTCTTTCGTTTTGAATGTCGCGATCAGTTGCCCGATTTAACTTATTTCTTGATAATCGTATTTACTTACCTAGAAAAGCAGACAAGTGAAAGATGGCTATTCGCTAAACGAATTCAAAGATAAAATTGTGTAAAGTACACTCGCCGCTTAGGATAGCTTAACAGAAAGTCTAATAGTTATTTAGATCGCAAATCAAGTAAACTGTATTGTTTGTGTACGACAGTTCTCATTAAGGTTAATTTGTGATCTTCTGTGAAGCAAATTTTGCACAGTTGTCCATCGCTAGATCCGTCTTTTTCTTTCGGAAGCAAATCTCAATGCTGTCTAAGTTATCTTGCGTTCCGTACAAACGTCTATCGGTCAAGAGGGTGTTAGGTCATCTGCAAAAATGCACGGTTCAGAAAAGAAAAGAGAGCTTTGCAAATCATTTTCGAAAATGCAGAGCAAGAGTGGTCAGTCAACCTTGTGCAACTCCAACTTGTGAAGTTCATTATTTTGGAATCAGCTCTTTCAAAACGCACAAATGTTTTCCTATTTTTCAAATAGTTTATTTGTAGGCACCTTGAGCTTACATCCACCCACTTCTATATCACTAATGTACTGGACAAGCTTGAAGTGCGTGTCTCTATCATAGGTTTTTGAGAAGTCAGTATAAAAGCCCTGATTTCCAAATTGGGGTCCTTATCAAGCACTTCGTCTATGTTTTTGAAAAATATTAGCTTGTTGGTTTAGACAGATCTGTTCCTTATAAAACCGCGATGATACTAAGTAAGATAATTGCTGGAATGTTGCGTCATAAATGCATTTTCAATTATTCTACCATCAATGTCTAATAGAGACACTAGTCGGTATGTTTCAACCATTTGTAGAGTTTCCTGCCTGTATATTGGTGACACAACAGAAATTTTCCATCTGTTTCACGCAATCACTTCAAGTTCTTAAAGCGTTTACTAGGAGCAGATATATTAAGAGTTATTTCTACAAAAATCTGGAGGTAGATCATTTGGTCCACCGGATTTTGTAATGTCAAACATAGACATTAATTTATGTGTTTTTTCCTTCGACACTTGTGAATTTATCAAATTTCAATTTTCAATTTCGATAATTTTAGTAAAAAATCTCTTTCCGACTGAAAACAGGGAAAAGATTCATCAATAATGTCTAATTTCTTTTGGCAGCTTCGATTTTGTTTTCTGTTGTCTTTTTAAAGTATGGTTATTTGTTCAGCCTTCTTCAGGTTTTTTGAGATGCTCAATTATTCTATTGTTGTTTTTTGTTGCAGATAGTCACTCTTGTTAATCTTTTCTTTTTATCAAATTCTCTCAAGACTACAACACTAAACTCTCTAGTCTTATAACTCCAGTTTTACGATAGCTTTTAGGATTTGACTTAAACAAGTTGTTCTGATTTTTCATACTATTCTGGAGATTTGAGTTAAAAAAATTATTATAGGTAGACATTTTTGATGCTTTGTCTGTTTTGGTACATTCCTCTTGATTTTTTGATCAAGCTTCCTGCTCAGTTCATTGTTCACCTTTTTAATATTTGAGCGAAAACTTGGTTGGAACAGTTATAAAGAGAGCATAGCGCTAAAATCCTTGTAATCTGCAAATCCAAAGCTCCTGAAAATTATGATGGGTTCATTCGGTATGTAATTGTATAGTAGTAGTAGTAGTAGTAGTAGTAGTAGTAGTAGTAGTAGTAGTAGTAGTAGAAGTAGTAGTAGTAGTAGTAGTAGTAGTAGTAGTAGTAGTAGTAGTAGTAGTAGTAGTAGTAGTAGTAGTAGTAGTAGTAGTAGTAGTAGTAGTAGTAGTAGTAGTAGTAGTAGTATTGATCTGACTCCCAATTTGAAGTAGTAGAAAAAGTTGATCTTGGGACAATATGAAATTTACTATTATTCATTTTGGCACTTAAATTGGCATCACCTATATTTTTTTTCGGTGACCACTATCAACTTTTTTTTTCCAGAAAAGCAGAAAGCAAGGTCATTGGACCCAAAAAAAATTTTTAATTTTCACTTTCAAAAATTTTTCCTCGAAGTTGTAAGAGTTGAGTTATATACCATTTTGAAGCAAAAATTTTGTCGTACTGCCAATATGAAACATCAAAATTTCATTTTGGCATCACTAAATCTTGGTAGTAAGAAGAACCGAAACAAATTTTTTTCGTCTTAAAATCTAATACAAAAGTCAAATTTGTGCCAACCAATAGCTCAAAATTTTAAAAAAACTAATTTTTATTTCAAAACCAAAGTGCTGCATACAATGTATGTACACGAGTGTTGGCCAAAATGAGTCGGATTAAAATGGACTCTAATCGGATTAAAATGTTCGTGCATTTTAAACATGTCCAATTTGTTCAAACTAAATTTGCATGTGCACTTGTTTGCTGGGACTTGAAACAAAATCAGTGCAAAAGCCAAGAGTTAGTTGATACAATCTAAACTATCAGTGCAAAAGCCAAGCGTTTGCATATAAACCATATGCAGTCTACCATTGACAAATCTTGATGAAAGTCAATTTTTGTATATATAAATAAATGTTTTAGGATGATGAGGTGGACAGAAGGAAGCCTTACAGGACGTATCACCCTTGATTCATTAGTCTCTCAGAAGGAAGTATCAATCGTGTAACAATTCATTTAAAAGGCTTGCAATTGTAGGACAATAAAAACAATTGATTGCAACCGTTGATCACTCAATCGTGATCACTCAATCGTGATCACTCAATCGTGAAGGTGGCTATATTATTGTGAGGGGGGCTATAATGGGAAAGACCCGAAATTTAGTTCATTTAGTTAATTTTTGAAAATATTAAATTTTATTTTGGAATATTTTTATTTCAAAACCAAAATGCTGGACTCTAATCGGATTAAAATGTTCATGCATTTTAAACATGTCCAATTTGTTCAAACTAAGTATGTTAAATATGTTCATGTGACTCACAATCGTGTGACAATTGTTCTTTTGACTCACAATTGTTTTACAATTGTTTATCTAACTAAAAAACGTATCACAATTGATGAATTTGTTCATCTAACCAACAATCGTGGGGTAATTGTTGAATATTTTCATAAGACTGCAATCGTAAGACAATTGATGAATTTGTTCATTTGGTTAACAATCGTGAGGTGGTTGTTGGCATACTAGAGAGTCGTGTATATTTATTTGTAGTGGAATACTAAAGCGGAAATTTGTAATCGTATGACGAAATTAAATAGTACTAGTTCGTTGCTGGGTTTTGTAGTAGAAGTTTTAACCGAACGATTACAACGAACAGATTATACACTACCTACTCACTACTACTAGTTCGTTGTTGGAATTTGTAGTAGAAGTTTTAACCGAACGATTACAAGTCACTTTTACAAGGCGAGTCGTATCCAGGCAAAAGTATTAATAGTGAGAGCAGAGCTACCAAGTATCATTTGCCCAAAATTTCTGCTTGAATAAACTTGATCCTCAACTTTTCAACATTCGTTGCCTCAAATAGTTTAATTTCATCTTGAAACTTTTGTTGTCTCAAATAGTTTAACTTCGTCCTCATCCGTTGCCTCAAATAGTTTAACTTCATCCATTCAAATAGTTTAACTTCATCCTCATTCGTTGCCTCAAATAGTTTAACTTCATCCATTCAAATAGTTTAACTTCATCCTCATTCGTTGCCTTCAAATAGTTTAACTTCACATTTCAAATAGTTTAACTTCATCCTCATTCGTTGCCTCAAATAGTTTAATTTAGTTTGAAATAGTTTAATCCTAAATTAGTTGCCCAATAATGTCACACAATTCGCCTGATTTAAACAAATCGGTTGACTCAAATTTGGTTGGCAGCAGAGTGAATCTAAGAGGGTTTCTTAAATCAAACCCAATAGTTCGGTCGTTAACTGATCCAGTGCCAAGTACATCGACTCCTTTCGTCTCCCCAATTAAAAGCACTGGAGTGGACATGGTCACAGAGAACCAAATCAGGAGCATTTTCAACGACACCCTAGTCGCAGCGCTGACCAACCGCGACACGGTTCTCAGAGAAGTGCGAGAATGCGTGGAATTGAAAGACGAGCAGAGATGCAGGTCGCTGAGTAAACATATACACAGTCACTGGAAATCGCTCACCGTCAGAAACGGCATTGTGTTTGTCAACAACAAGATGGCGATCCCAAACGCTATCAAAGAGGCAGTCGTTGATCAGATACATGCCAGCCATCCAGGAAGCTGGGGAATGACTGAGATGGGGCAGAAGGTCTGGTGGCCCTTTTCAAATCGGGATCTGATCAACAAAGCCAGGACATGCAAACCTTGTACCGAAATTGGTAAGATTTTAAAACCTCTTAATCAGGAATTTTCTAGCTTATTTTTACAGCTTCAACAAATAGTTCTACAAATACCCAACGGTCAAAGTTGTTAAGAAACGTTAAACGATTGTCACTTGGAAACGTTGTGATATGCTGGAAACGTTAAACGATTGTTACTTAAAACGTTTTCATTGTTTAGATAAAGAAACGATCGGTGATGAGGCTCTTATAGACGAGAAAGTGTGGCCAAAAGAAGACCTCGACAGTGACAGTGAGGTTAAATTGAATTGAAGAAGAGGAAAATGCTTGAAGGACTGAGTGGCGATCAGTTGGTCTCGTTACAAGAAGGTTTTCCTCAATTGCCAGTCAACGAGAAGAATCAGCGCAAACGACGGAAATCGTACAAAAAAGGGGGCAGGAACTTACGGGGAGTCTATGAGCAGCTGCCCGAGGGTTCGTCAATTGAGAAGACCTCGAGCGAGGTGGCAACATTGCGGATTCCTGGACTTCCTGCAGCGAAATTGCTTAAGTCCGACTTATCCAATTACGGAACGGTGCGTCAATGCCCCTCAGCGTTGGACCTACTGCGACCCAGGGAACAATCGACGGACGCGAACGTTAACTCAGCACTCGTTGAACGAATTTGTAGTCACGCCGAAAGTTCGAGAAGGAAACTAACGGGCGAGAAGCTAATCCGGAAGAGCTCACAAACGGCCGAGGACAAAAATCCACTAAAAGCCAACCTAGTGAAGGTCTGCCGAATTAAAGTACCCGAGCGTAGAGAGTTCACCTGCTCCCCAAGAAAAAAGAGCTTCGACAATGATGTTGCGAGCCCTAGCAAACGCCGGAGAAACGACTCGTCCGACGACTCCTACCTGCCTGACGAACTTTCAGAGGAGGTTGCAGTGGAGGGCACGAGAAAAAGCAGCAGACCGTCAAAGCCTGTAATTCGATATGGGGAATCGGCCTCAGAGGACCCCGCTGAGGTTCAACCAGCACCGACCGCAAGTACATCGGCAATTGCCTCACAGGACCCCGCTGAGGTTCAACCAGCACCGACCGCAAGTACATCGGCAATTGCCTCACAGGACCCCGCTGAGGTTCAACCAGCACCGACCGCAAGTACATCGGCAATTGCCAATGCTTTGCCAGCCGAATTGACTGCAAATACATCTGCAATTTTCGACGCTTTGAATGACTCCACTTTACCCCAATTGTCGCTGGATAACACTACTTTGAACATAACTGAATGTTGTGGGGAAGCGTTAAGCCCAAAAGACTTGTAAAACTTGTTTCATTATTTTCATTAGTCAAACTACTTATTTCATAAATTTAGATCTGATTATTTCATTATTTTCATTTATATTGAGAGTCATGACTTTTAATTCAATTCTATTGATATCTCAAATATTTTTTCCGATCGTGCGACGATTGTTGGGAATCTTTAAAAGAAGAATTAGAGATGTTGGGAATCTGCAAAAGAAGAATTAGAGATAATTGTTCGACGTTTGCTTCAAATTGTTCCGCGTTGTTGCAAACGTGCTTTGATTGAAACTACCCCTGACTGGGAAGTGTATTAGCTTTGAAAGTTAGCTATACCAAATTATACTAAAAGTTCCGCGTTGTTGCAAACATGCTTTGATTGAAACTACCCCTGACTGGGAAGTGTATTAGCTATGAAAGTTAGCTAAACCAAATTATACTAAAAGTTCCGAGTTGTTGCAAAGGTGCTTTGATTGAAACTACCCCTGACTGGGAAGTGTATTAGCTATCAAAATTAGCTATACCAAAATAAACTAAATGAGAACGTTTCACGGTAAATGAGAACGTTTCACAAATGCAAATCAGATTTAGAAATTCAATAAGATCACCCGCTCGCCTGCAGCGAGGAAAGCCGAGCACGGTAAGTGCCGTATTCGTAATGGAGCCGGGCTGTCATGGTGGTGGGTATAGGTAACCCTACGGATTGTTAACGGTGAACAACTTGAGACAGCGTAGTTAACGATGACAACTTGTTTCCAACAGTGAACGAGTGACCTTAGTTATTAGTATATATCAAACACCTACTTTCCATGGTACAAAAATTAAGTGTTCTAGCTCATTGTTTTCACGCTAAAATGTCGGATACCTATCATCACTCTTCAGTCCTGAAAAGCTCAGCTAATAATAATAACAATATCATCTCCTGGTTTTAAACGGTTTAAAATCAATTTACAATGTATTACTTTGCAGTTGTTGAACAACTGGCTCAGTTACATTTGACTTACATTATAAGCAAGTTTTAATTACCGTCTATATTTTAAATTCAAAACTTCGCTGTATTGTAAATGCAATCGTGCGACCTCTATTGGAAAATGTTTTCATTTGTTTTACAATCGTCAAACGATTGTTATTGATACATAATTAAATCATTTCAAAGGTCGATTGTGACATTCAATCATCACCAAAGAAATGGTCAATCATCAATGAAACTTATCATTTATGTAATAATAGCCAGTAGGTGATGCCCAAAAACTTGATCGATAAAAGAAAATTGATTGACCCCCGTTTGGCCCCTATCACGTCAAAATGAATATATTTTCATTTGGGTTTCTACTCATCTAAGTAGATTAGTTTAATATTTAATATTTAATATTATGACTCCAAATCTACAATGCTCCGAATCGTCATCTAAAGTTCGGTTTGAGGGGACCGTCACCTTGAACTGGGCAATTTTTGAAAGGGGGATTTTTACAATCCCCCACCCAAGAACAATTGCATATTATATATCATTTACAATCGTGTAACGATTGATGAACAATCGTGTAACGATTGATACATGCAATCGTGTAACGATTGATGAACAACTTCAAAAGAGACATTTCTAATGATCATTTCTTATGGTAAAAGATAATGGTAATTATAACCGATAATTAGTCATATTTTTATTGACGCTAATCGATTAAAAGTTAATAACTAGTACTTGCCTCATAAACAATTAGATAAACAAATTATCACAGACTCTTTTTCTTTTTGGACTCAAATTTCAGGCCACTAAAACTATTTCAAAATTATGCCATTTTAAAGTAAACTCTTACAACAATAAGATTCAAATCTTTGTCAGATTCAAATCCAAAAATGGTTAAATTGCGAAGTCAGACAGCACGTACGCGAACCCTCAGAAACAGAGTTATTGCTGATGACAATCACAATAACAACAACTATAATAATAGGAAGGGTAAGTTGAGCAAGAAACGAAGTCGCGAGCAGCAGTCCGACGAAACAAGTGCTGGAAAACGATTTCAGCCCGACAGCCCGACGATAGACGATAGACAACCCGTACAAGAGGTACACGAGGAACCCGAAGATGTTGGCACAGATATCGTAAACGCAAACTGGCAAATTCTTGGTTTTATAGATGCTGAGCTCACTGAAAAGTTAATTGACTGCCAAACGTTGGAAACACACAAGCTCTGTTTTCATTCAGACTTTCAATCTCTTTTATTGAGAGATCCGAAAGCAAAAGCTCTGTACACGCAGATGTTCAAATCATATCTCGACTCCCTTGAAAATGTTAGTTTCCTCACTACTTCAAAATATGAACCACAAGATGGCTTTACACAGATGCGCGTTGTCGCCAAGAAGAAATTCAGGCCGAAAACAGTCATCTCAGGTCTGGAGGGTTTTACAGAAACTGTCTCTGATGACGAGCTCACGGAGGACATGTCTTTTTCGGTTTTTGCCCCCACAAACAATTTTAAGAGCACACGGATTATGCTCGGACCTGCTTCATTCGTCAATCACGAATGCAACCCAAACGCCCGATATGTTGTGTCCGGTGAAAAGAACAAAACGATCATATCAATTCAGGCAATTAGAACAGTCAAAATTGACGAAGAAATTTCAGTTTTTTATAGCCCTGATTATTTTGGAGATAATAATAGGAATTGCCAGTGCACCACATGCATGAAAGAAGCACCGAGTGATGAAGCAATTGTTCAAGTGTCACCCAGTGAAGCAATCGTCGAGGAAGCACCGAGTGATGAAGCAATCGTTCAAGGTGTCACCCAGTGAAGCAATCGTCGAGGAAGCACCGAGTGATGAAGCAATCGTTCAAGTGTCACCCAGTGAAGCAATCGTCGAGGAAGCACCGAGTGATGAAGCAATCGTTCAAGTGTCACCCAGTGAAGCAATCGTCGAGGAAGCACCGAGTGATGAAGCAATCGTTCAAGTGTCACCCAGTGAAGCAATCGTCGAGGAAGCACCGCCTGATGAAGCAATCGTTCAGGTGTTACCCAGTGAAGCAATCGGTGAAATCGTACCCATCCGTGAAGCAATCGTTGAAATGTTACCAAATGTTGAACAAGCAGACGTCGAGGAAGCACCGAATGATGAAGCAATCGTTGAAATGTTACCAAACGTCGAGGAGAAGGCTCGACTCCAACGACCAAAGGAAGTTAAAACTGATCCCGTTCTGGAGTGCCTAGTTTGTCATGCCGTTGTCAAGAGAATGGACAAGCACTTGCAGCAACACAATGACATTCTCGAAAAAGCAGAGATAACCTTTATCATCGATTTCTACAGGACAAAAAATGTACAGAAGAAGCACAAAATCTACGACTGTATGGCTTGCTACAGACGATTTGCTTCTCTGGTGACGCACAAGTACACCAACAAGTGCGATTGTTCTGCAGTCACGAGAGTGGAGAATCCGGAAAGCAGGGCGTAAGTGATAAAGTTATTTTACTCGGAGACCATTTTTGTTGAGTCAAACGCAAGACAATTGCATAAACAATCCAATGTTAAATCAAACGTCTGACAATTGCAAAACAATTAAATGTTGAATCAAACGTGTAACAATTGCAAAAAAACAATTAAAAGTTGAATCAAACGTTTAACAATTGCATAAACAATATAATGTTGAGTCAAACGTTTAACAATTGCATAATAAACACTCCAATGCATAACCAATTTATTGTTTACTAAAACGTCTGACAATTGCATAATCAATCTGAAAGGAACAAAATACTTGACTGCCCGCATTTTTCGAGGATAGAAACAACAAATGACGTGATAATCCACAAAACAGAAAATACTTCAACGGAACTCTACTTGAAATGAAAAACAAGACCTCTTTACGAACAAATATATCAAAAACTAAAAACGACTGGTGCACAACCAGCGACTGTATGGGTTGGCAAAGTTCACAAAGAAAACACACCAATGCGCCCTGTGTTAGCTATTCCTGAAAGCTCATACGAAAATTTAAACATCTTTCTGACTCCACGTTTTGAAAAAGTGTCGGGAGCTAATATCGAAATTTCGAGCTTTTTAGCTAGACAAAAACTTGAAGACTCTTGAGCCCGAGGCAAATGAGCAAATTGTATCACTAGACGTCAAAAGTTTATAAACCAATGTTCCCATTAGGGAAGCCATCGAAGTTGCTCTACGATGTCTTTTCTCCAGTGGCACCCTTCCCGATATTGGAAGATCGACACTTAAGCTCGTACTCAAATTAGCAATCAAAAAAGTTCATTAAGGGTAATGGTAACTGGTACTGTCAAAAAGACGGTTAGGCGATGGGGGATTCCCTGGCAGTTATCTTGGCCGATATTTGGATGAAAGTTTATGAAGGGAAACTTTATACTGAGGATGATGAGCTTGGGAGAAAGAAAAAACTTTAAACAAAAATGTCCCATCTGTTATGAGAAATTGGTTTGGATTAGCAGGGCTGTCGAGTGCAAAAAATGTGAGAACTGGTATCACATAAAATGTCAAAATATAAGTGAGGAGCAATTCGAAAAAGTGGGAGGTTGTTTTTTGAAATTGGTTTGAATGTGAAAAATCCCCAACTGATAACCAAACTAGAAAACGAAAACTCTTTCAAAGATACGTAGGTGACATAATTTGCCCAGTAAAAACGGCCCCAATTACTTGCTTCAACTAGGAATAAATTTGCATAAAAAATTGGAAATCACAATGGAAAAATGGATGAAAAATTGAACTAAATTTCCTGGATATGGCAGTCTACGTTGATGACCAGGGAAAAGTCCTTTCAAACGATACCAGAAGCCAACAGACACTGGAACAATTCTAAACTTCCGTAGCGGCGATCCCATTCAGCATAAAAGAAATATTTTAGAGTGTACTATCCATACGTTTTTTGATCTACAAGCAACTGTCATTACTTTGACGAAGCCCTAAATATTATTTGAATAATATGGTGAAGAAATCATAATCCGGAAAATTTGGTGGTCGGGCATTGTTAATCAGACAGTTGGCAAACTTTTTTAGGTCACTATTAAAGGACCGCAAAAACAGCCGCTGAATAATATTAAAGGACCGCATAATACAATAAAGGACCGCAATAATAATACAATATTAAAGGACCGCAAAAACAGTGCTTTTCTTACAGTATAGATGCCAATTAAGCAGAGACTCAAGGAAAAGCTGCAATAGATAACGCATCTTACAGTGATATACACAACACGGATAGAGAAAATGTGTTTACCATCATTGGAGTCCAGTTTTGACCAGCATCTAAAATCGCGCGTGATATACGAATCAGCATGTAGTGGATGCAATTCCACCTATGTCGGGCAAACTTGCAGACATAAAACCACGCGGATAGCAGAGCATCAAAAAAGGACTCAGCAGTAGGTCAGCATGTAAGCGGATGTTGTGGCTCATCACGCGTATTTGATTGGCGTATAATAGACCAGTGCAATGTGCCACAAGAACTCATGACTCGAAACATTACATAAAACACAAAGGAAGCCAATGCTGAACATGCGCGATGAGTACCGTAGCCAGGAGTTGACATTGAAATACTAGTCAACAGTTGTCGTTGTTCAATACAATTACATTTTAGCGAATCAAAACATTGAATTTGTTGTTGTTGTTTTTGCTGTTGTTGATGTGGATTCTCAGCCTGGTGACTGACAGGCATCTCTCCCTTTCCATGTTTGTAAAAATATCGTCCTCGTGTTACTGCACCTGTTTCAGTCACAGACGATTTGCCAGCTGCAGCTATTTGTTTCTAAAAACTTTTCATCGACAAATTTCACATGATCTTGAATATTCGTTTTTTCAGACAAATCATTTTCGTTAAGTCTATTTGCTTTTCGAGTCTGTTGACTATGCAGATTGGCGGAAAATATTGACTGACTTTGTTAGCAATGTTCCAGAAGGTTACTGAAACGGTAGAAAATCACTAATTTTAAAAACGATCTCGAGTGAAAAATTAAAAACGAACTGGACAAGGAAATTTCAGAAATTTTTGTTTTTACCGATGAACAATATTCGCAGAACTTCTAATTTTTCTGTTTTTTTTATTATGTGAATTTAAATTAGTTTAATTTTAAATAGAATAACTTTAAGTTGAATTTTACTTGATGATGCTAGATATAGCGAAAACGGGTCTTCGCCATTATAGAACCCCCAGCTTAGTGCTCAGATAATCTATTGCTTTCTTAATAATGGCTGATCTCATCAATCTAATGCGGCAGTTTTTACTCCATTGAGTTATTTGCGTTGGAGGCGATCTTTTTGTTCTTTCACATTTTTTTGAAAAATACTTGAATTGGGTCTTTCCCATTATAGCCCCCCAGCTTAGTGGTCAGATAACCTATAGCCCCCCCCCCCCCAAACATGGTAATTATTACATAATGGGGTCTTTAATGGGAAAGACCCCTTGAATTTTCTATCTCTTCCTCAATTGGTAGACATTTATGCCAAAAATATGGAAGGGCGGGGTCGGAACTTTGTGTGCGAACGCACATTACCGGGCCTCGTTTGAACTATAGTTGTTTCAGTTGGAATTTTTTATTGCGGAGCTTTATTTGTCTGAATTGATTCTTGCGATCAATTTGTGTCGATTTTCTCTGAAATTTTCAGTGACATGTGATTTTTTTGGCCATGTTGGATTGTTCATTTGCCTTCCAATCAGAGGCTAAATGCTCGGCCAGTAATCCAGGTTCAAAAACCAACACTGCAATTGGATTGACCGAGGCGTCAACTTGTGAGAGAAATGTTATCTTCAAACCGATATGCAAATTCATCTGTAAAGATGACTCTAAGTTGGAAATCAATGCTCTGATGCACATGGAATTCCCATCTGACATGCTTGATGTGGACACCTTCAATAAGTGGATGAAGAGTCTTCAAGACGAATTGATGTTTCTGTTCGAAATCATGAGTTATTCTGATTTCGCAAAGATTGAGATCTCTGATTGGCGGAAAATATTGGCTGACTTGGTTAGCAAGATACAGGAGAGAAACGTGAGTTAGGATCTAATGAGTTAATTGTCAATAGTCCAGAATGATCACGAAAATGAATAGCCCTACAACAAAAGCAACAGCAACAATTGATTACTGTCGGTTTCGAGATTCGTGCCTTTTTTGAGGAATGTTTTCAAGTGAGCTGAATAGTAAGAAATCTATTTTAATGCTAGAGCCTACTTTAAGCACTATGTTGCGTGTGTTTGTCGGTTTTCTTGAGATTGAATTTGCCAGAAATGGGCGAAGTAGATACGAAGTCTGAGCATTTGTTGTAGGGTGCCCTTTCGGACGATATCAGTCTATCTATTGGAATTCTAATTATATATACCAAACCAGAATCAATAAACTGTCCAGCTGGCTCACAATGCCATCCGAAAAGCAAAGGAACTATCCTCACAGCAGTTAATGGATGTTGCTGTGCTCTTCTGAGCTGTCATAAGTTCCGTGGAGCAGTCACGAGAGGAAGAGATGGATCTTTGTCACACTTCATCTTTTCACCCGAGTATGGACCTAGCAGAATGTCAAGGTCACAGCACATGTCTCCTGATCACGAAAACGCGAGTTGTTTCAATGTGTTTGTGACTGACTACATTCCCAACTTCACATCTTCCGTGTCATTGACCACTTTAGACCTGGTCTGTGCACTGAAACAGAGACCTCTATTGGAGCGACATCAAAGTCTGATCTCAACGCCACAGGTAATATTTGTGCCTTTTGATGTCTTTATGATTGGAATACTAGAGCGGTTTTTTTTTGCAAAAACAAGTAGAAACTTTGCTCTCGTATCCCAGTGTCCGTTTTTTTCACGCATTTGACTTCATAGAATCGGGAAACGAACGAGGAATAGCAGTTGTTTTCTGTAATGTGTTTTGTAGTACGCGAAGAAAATCATTGTTTTTAAAATGTGACGATATGCCTGATTTTATTGAATTTATTAAGTCATTCGGAATTCTGGGAAAAATAATCAAGTAGTTAAATCTAATCGGACTGGCATTTTCAGGAGTTCCTATGGGGGGGGGGGGGGGGTTTGACTGAGCTCGTTGAAATGTTTTATTGATTTCTTGAGGCAGTGCTTGACGTTTCTTAGAAAAAAGTTTGCTGGCAGAAAGCTGCAGTTTGTGAATGACGATAAATTAAAGCCATCTGCATACAATTATGGTTTTAAAAACCGATAGTCAGGTATGTTATGAATGATGATTTTAGAAAACTGAAGATTTCACTGAGATACTACTGTGCTAACAACCTTCATTTTTGAACAGGTCGAAGTCAAATAAAACAACCAAAAAGCAGCCGAGGACTCGATGGTTTGTTACTTTTTTCATGAGTTCCAAAGGGGTAATTTATCGAATGCTTTCGAAATTTCTTTTTAAAAAGCACGAACTCCTTGTGTGACCTGATTTAAAAATAGCTATTCTGTTCAAGTCGTGTGTAATAGGGATTCTTTTCGACTTTCACGTGAAACGAGAGAAATTGTGCTCATTCGATTTTCTTTATTAATAGACGCGAAGCGGTAGCTGAGGCTATTAGTGGCCTTCTCTTGGTTTTTAACAATTCAAAGAATTTGAATTCTATTGCGGCGCTGTCTTTGAATTCTAGGCCTAGTTAATAGCCGCGAAGCGATAGCGGCTATTATTGGGACATCGTGTTTTTTACAATTCAAAGAATTTGAATTGTGTTGGGGCGCTGTCTTTTTTTAAGATCTGTTCACAAATTTTCATGATTTTCGGAGTCCAATTGGAGCGAAAAAGCGAGTGGTTCTGAGGCGTGAAATTTTTTCACTCTAATTAATAGCCGCCCTCATCTTCTCAGCCGGCTATTATAGCGCTCCTATTTTTTTTACTTCGTCGAATAAAAAATGTTTCGCTTTACCTCATTTTACCGCTTTTTCAACATTTTGCGTGATATCTTTTTGACTTCTCTAGGCTAGTTTCTCTCTTCTCTCATTCTGCTAAAAGTGATTTTGAACATCAGTTGCTCAGCACAGCAATTCAAAATGAACAGAGTCAGTATAAAAAAATGAAGTCAGAAGTAGAAATTTTAGATGCCCGCTATTTGAACGTCGTTCCTATAAGTCTTAGTTACCATCTCTAATGCTTATTGGTATTGATAGTAGCCCGTGTAGCGTCTCTCTAAGAAACAGAAGTACGTTATGTTAAACTACGAAATGCCATCAAAATAAATCGGACTTAAAATATGTTTTTGTACAAAAATTTTTTTTTCGATATCTTCTATTCTTTCAATCCCAATCATGCTTATTGGAATCAACGGCGGCTATTTTCCGGCAATCTGCTGGGTATGTTTTTAAAGTAGCGTGAGAAAACGGTGTTTGAACAAAAATTCGCCTTCTCGCTAGTGGTTTTTCTGTTCACTTGCGGCAATTCAACTTTGATATTTACTGTTTTTTCGATTTTTTGGATCGGATTTTTTCTAAATGGTTTTTCCAATCCATTCACAGCTCATTTTAGGCCTAGTTTTTTGTTTGAATTAAATTTTTATTTCGCGCTAGTGGTTTTTTTGTTCACATGCGGCATTTTCTACATTGATTATCCGTTTTTTTCTTTTTTCATCTGATTTTTTTAAAAAATGTTTTCTCAAATTACTCATAGTCCATTCTAGGTCTAGTTTTTCTGTTTAGTCAATGAAAATTCTTTGAATTGTACGTCAGGACTAGTCCTGCTATGTGTTTTTAATTCGTCGTCTCCATCGATGACTCTTACAACCTGACTTCTTGGAAGGGACTTTTTCAATTTCTTCAGACTTTTTCAATGACTTCAGTGACTTCTACTGCTTTTCCTTATAGGCCGTCTTATGTGTCATAAAACTAGTCCTAATTTAACCCAGAAAGTCTAGTGGTCTATTGAAGGTCTGGTGGTCGATATGTCTATCTTATTTCTTCAGTTGTTTGAGTTCATGGAAGACCACAAGCGGCTATGTTCCCGAAATCTGCCGGCTATCTTTTAGGATCTGTTCACACATTTTCATGATTTTTGAAGTCAAGTTGGAGTGGTGATTTTGGTCACGGCGAAACAGGAATTGGAGCGAAAAAGCGAGTGGTTTTGTTGCGTGAAATTTTTTCATTCTAATTTTAAAAATGAATTGGAAAACGGTGTTTGAATAAAACTTCGCGTTCTCGCTAGTCGTTTTTGTTGACATGCGGCAATTTAACTTTTTTTTTACTGGTTTTCGATTTATTGGATGGGATTTTTTTCTAAATGGTTTCCCAATCCATTCATAGTTTATTCTAGGCTATTTTTTTTGTTTGAACCAAATTTCTTTCTCGCTAGTAGTTTTTTGTTCACGTGCGACATTTTGACATCAATTTTTTTTTTAAATTTTTTGGATCTGATTTTTTTAGAAAATGTTTTCCCAATTCACTCGTAGTTCGTTCTAGGTCTAGTTTGTGTTTAGTCAATGAAAGTCTTTTGTACGTCAGGACTTGTCTGCTATGTTTTTTATTTCGTCAAGATTTAATACGACCATATGACGTCAAAATCACTTCAAATCTGCTTTTTGTTTATTCGTTCGTGCAATTTCAACTGATTTTCATGACGTCATTTTTCACTCTTAATGGAGTGATTTTTTTGTTCATCCGCGTGAACAAGGTTTTGGTCACACCTGACTTATCCCTCTCAAAAATGACTGCCTCACTCTGAAGTTAACTTTTATTTACTATAATTCAAAGAGATAAGGTCAAATGAGTGCGGTGCGGATCACTCTTAATGAAGGGTATTTGAGGGCATCTAGTAGAAGAAGTATTAAGTTAAACAGATTTTTAATCAAAATATAACATAAAAAGGTTAAAAAAAAATTTTTTTTGGTCTGTTTAATGGCCGCCGTCAGCCTGTCAATTGGCTATTATTTAAGCGCTCTCCTTTTATACAATTCAAAGAGTTTGAATTGTAATGGGGCGCTGTGTTTTTTTAAGATGTGGTCACACATTTTTCAATGACTTTGATCTTTCAAAACGGGATAAACAGGTAAAGGCCAGCGGGCATCAAGTTTCATTAGAAGCCCAATCTGAGCTTTAGTAGTCCTTCAAGTGCTTGGAGTGGTGCAGCTGCTGGGATGGCCTTAATTTAAGGTTAAAAGGTCATTTTTAGTTTTGGGCTGAAAATGGTGCAATTTTTCATGTTTGTGATTTTTTTAGTTTTTTGTTTGACTAGTCTTAGACGGCTTCTAAGTTACTACACTTAAATTTTTTTGTTTGATGGTGTAGTGTCATGCGTAAAGAAGAAACAAAATGATAAATATATAATCCCCACAATAAAAGCTAAAAAAGTCGATTATAACAAAATAACCAAACAAATAGTGGAAAGCGACTTATTGAATTTCGAAGGGCATGAATTTGTGACTTGAAGCTTCACGTGTCAATTGTTTCGGCTTTTGTTGTTTTGAGTTTCAGTGGTTTTTTCATGAAGTCTAAGCCCATTTGATTTGCAGCTATACGAGCCTCCTTCAGTGCAAGGTGAGGATTGCGAGGATATTTTGCTGCGACAACAGTTGAAGAAAAGAAAAATATATTCGCATATAAGCGAAAAAGGAGGTTTCAATGCGCTGAGTAGTCGAGAAAGTAGTCGAAAACACTCTAATATTATTTCTTTTGAAATTCTCCATTATTCACGTTTTTCGATTAAAAAAATTCGTTTTGTTGAAATCTTACTTTTAAAAGCAGTTTTCGCTTGAGTTGACAATCTTCCGTTGATCAGTTGAAGTTCTGCATGCACCCAACATCTGAGTCATCTGCAGACACTTTTCTTGTCGTCAAACATTTTCCTTCCCAAAAGTCTTCCAAACTTAGAAGATTCGGGACAGGCCTGTAACTCCAGTAGATTATCCGCGTTCAACATTACAACCATAGTTTTCATTTTCGAAATGAACATTTTCCCACGACGAATTAGGCATGCAGCATTTAACAACTCATGATTTAAAGCCTTTTCTGCCTTTTTAAGTTCCATCAACTTAAATCTATGCCCATCCAGCATAAAATTTAAAGCTTTTGAAAGCCCAGATGGGCGGATGCAAAATTACAGGCTCCTTTTAAGCAGCTGGCGTTTGCTTTGCTGATGTGGTTGCTTTCAAATTGTTGTCAAGTTCCTCATAACTCTCAGAATCACTCAGTCCAAACACATGACTCCGAGCTTTTCACGTAATTAACATCGTCAAAAACTTCTCGTTGGTGGTTGCATCAAATTGCTCATCATCGTTAGTAACCTCGCTTTTTATCTGTCGCCTTTCAAAAGAGTGTCAGTTCGATCGTAGCTTCTGATTCTCCTGGACAAGTTTTTTGTGTGCTCCTCGTTAATTTTGATAATTTCCTCAAACTTCTGTGAAACTATGCTACTCACGGAGTCAAGAGCTCCATGCAAAGTTGATGTCTAGAACCGAAAATTATCTTGAGCAAACTTTGAGTATTTAACAATCTTCGAAACAATCTTCGTCATCAGGCTATATTTGTTTGAAACAGTGTCAAGGAAAGTATAATTTCTACTCATGAGAAATTGCAGTCTATGATTGTTTTCAAAGCCGATCATAAAACTTCTTTTTCAATCGGAAAAGAACAAGCTACTGGGTTAAAATAACTCACTATCAGGGCGCGAGATAGAATGCTACATAGCAAACACTAGCAACTTTATGTACTCAAAGAGATGAAAGATTAAAAATCAAAGATACGAAAACTTCAAAGTGAACATCAGGAACAGAAAACGGAACAAGGAAGTGAAAGGACATAAAACATGTCAACTATAAATTGTGAATGGAATGATGATTCAGAGAATGAAATTTTTAGTTAATTTCATTAGGCTTTATTGGAGCTGGGTTATCAATCTTACTCCCCACTCTGATTGAGCAGTCTACGATTTTCAAATATTGCAACAGCTACACTTCTTCCAAGATCCGAAGGACCGTTACCAACATTTAGTAATCAGATCGGTGTCATTATTCCAAGTCGGCTCATTTGTGGTTGCATCAACTTACTCATCGTTAGTAAAATCGCTTTTTTTTGTCTTTGGCACTTTTCAAAAGAGTTGTCATTTTCACTCGTAGATTCTGGTTCTCGTGGACAAGTTTTTTCGTATACTCCTTGTTTATTTTGACAAGTTCAATACTACACGCGGACTTAAGAGCTCCATTCAAAGTTGATCTTTAGTACAGAAAAGCATCTTGAGCAAGCTTTGGGAATTCAACAATCTTCGCAACTTCGTCGTCAGGTTAAATTTATCTTTGAAATCAAACAGGTAGTTTGTAAACAGTCTCAAGGAAAGTAAAATTTCTACTCAGGAGAAACTGCTAGCTACGATATTTTCGAGAGCCTATCATAAAACATTTTTTTCAATAGGAATAGAACAAACTTTTTGATGAAAGCAAACTAATAAAAACAGAAGCTAACTGCTGATCTTTTTTGAAGTGGCGTCATTGAAGTTCCAAGAGTTATTGCGGGTGCTGTGAAAGACTTGGGAGCCGAGCAGACAGTGTCCGGGTCTAAGGAAATCGATTTGCTCAGGCTTTGTAAATCGTCCCTGCCTGCTTTTGTTTTTAAACTCGGTGTTGCTGCGTCAGCCAACTTTTGAACTGTGTCCAACACCGTACTCAAATTTTAATTTCTGCGCAAACCAAAAAATTGCAACAAAAAATTTACCCTAATCGAACCTGTAGTTGACTAAAGTTTTGTTAAGTTTAAGTTGCAGAAGTTGTTTAAATTTTTGGTGGATACGGCTGATTCCAAAATAGGTACTCGAAGCGAAATTAAAGAGATTTCAAACTAACACTATTATGCTGACATCTGACAAGGTGGTATGAGCCCGGCCAATTTTGGCTTCTATGGCCTTCTCAACGTCAAAGGTATCTTTCTTCAGACTGGTCAAATCGAGAGAGCACTTGACATCAGAGAAAGATAAACCTTATCCTTTGGCTTCAGGTTCCACTATTGTTGAAGGCTCAATTTTTTTGGTAATCTCGAGCAATTGTATTTAACTTCAAATGGCTTTATTATTTAAAGCGTTTTCTGCCTTTTGAAGTTCCATCAACTTAAATCAGTGCCCATCCAGCTTAAAATTCAAAGCTTTTGAAAGCCCCGACAAGCGGTTGCAAAATGACAGGCTCCTTTTTGGCAGCTGGCGTTTGCTTTGCTGATGTGGTTGCTTTCAAATTGTTGTCAAGTTCCTCATAACTCAGAATCACTGGATAAAACTCCTGCTTTTCGTTTCCTGCATTATTGAATCTCCTCTCCATCAGTCCAAGCAGATGACTCTGAAGTTTTCACGTAAATAACATCGTCAAAAACTTCTTGTTGGTGGTCGCATCAAATTGATCATCATCGTTGGTAACCTCGCTTTTTATCTGTCGCCTTTCAAAAGAGTGTCAGTTCGATCGTAGCTTCTGATTCTCCTGGACAAGTTTTTGTATGCTCCTTGTTAATTCTGATAATTTTCTGAAACTTCTGTGAAACTATGCTACTCACGGACTCATGAGCTCCACCAAAAATTTACCCAAATCGAACCTGTAGTTGACTAAAGTTTTGTTAAGTTTAAGTTGCAGAAGTTACTTAAATTTTTGGTGGATACGGCTGATTCCAAAATAGGTACTCAAAGCGAATAGTAGAAGAACTGTGATCATAAAACAGCCCAGAATCACTGCATGGGACAGTAGGAATCTAGAGTACATGGTTTGGTATTAGCATACAGGTTTCTGAAACAACGCATCTGAAAGAAACAGTCAAAAAAAGTGATAGAAGCAATTCGAAATAAGTTAGACCTCTTACCGGATACCTATGATTTTGACGGGACATCGAGCAGTTTGATGCTTGAAACTACCAAAGAAACGGAGAAAAGGCAAGATTTATATAAAAAAAAGACCACTTCTTTTTGCAAACCTCCGAAACGCCGTTTGTTTTTTGCAAAATTCCATCAATTTTTGTTTTATAGAACACCTGTAAGTCCCAATAGCACTAACAGAACCCAATTGTCCTAATTGACTTATGCTTAGAACAAGTAATTTTGACCTGGGAAATGTTTCTTTGGTTTTTTTTTTGATTTAAATGCTTTTTAGGTTTTTTTAAAAAGCGAACTCCATTTACTTCCAATATGGTCATAAGCAACTGTAAATTTTATAAGAAGTCTACCAATTAGTTTTATAGGATGCTCAAACCAATTCCCTTCTTCGGGGTTTTTTGTCATTTCCTTTTAGTAAAAGTGATGGTGCATTTTGGCGCTTTAAATATCTGAAATGCATAAGAGGTTCATTCTGACTAAAAGGCAAAGAGGATTAAGAAGTCTGGAGAAAAATAGCTTGTTTGAGCTTCCTATGATACTGACGTAATGATGTTTTATCATTTTAACTGTTGCTTATGACCAATATGGAAGCACATGAAGTTTGCTTTTTTAAAAAGAACCAAAGTCCATGTAATTCACTCAAGGGAAATTTTCTGCAAACCAGGAGACCTGAGCACTTCTGTTGGGTATGACAACTTGGCTAGCACTATATTCGCTGTTTATGAACTCTAAACAGAAGAAATCTTCTATTTAAGTTTTCATTAACGAAAAACTTTTGAGTTTTTTTCAAATAAAGAATGCTTTTTTCGAGAAAACGATGAAAACAAGCTGAAAACAAGCAAATTTTCAAAAAAAAGCAAACTTGCTAACAAAAGCATTATGCGTATTGTAAAAATCTATCAATTCCGGCCATTTGCAAGATGCTTGATGCCAATATGACGGTTATAACAACAAGCTAAATTTAGTCGCTCTAAACAAGAAATTTCGTTTTTAAGTTTTAAACAACGAAAAAATAGAATTTTGTTCAAATAAACTGAGCTTTTTTCGAGAAAACGAAGAACCGCTAACAAAAGGGAATTTCACAAAAAAACACGGAGCAAAATTTTGATGAGTGCATTTGCGTTTTGCTCCTACGGCGCCTAGCAAAGCAAGGTTTTATGTCCATTGACTGCAAATAATTTTTTGAACGAAAATGGAGAACCAAACTTGCCAAAACATTAAGCGTAAACATTAAGTTTAACCACTTACAAGATGCTTGAATTCAAAATGACCACTTGGTTAGCACTACAAGCTCAATCTAGGCAGTCTAAGCAGAAGAATATTCCTTTTGAAGTTTTTTGCATCGAAAAATAGAGTTTTGTTCAAAAAAGGATGCTTCTTTCCAGAAGACAAAAAAAATTAAAAACACGAAAATTTTTCATAATGACCCGTAAAAAAAATTGATGAATTAATTTCTCTTATAGCTCACCTAGCAGAACGGGGTTACAAGCGCATAGACTTTAGTTAGCACGAATATTAGTTTGAACGAAAAGGGAGAACCAAACTTGCTAAAAAAAGCATTAAGCGTTAATTTCTTAAGTCGGCCACTTACAGGATACTTGATGCCAAAATAATCAATTGCCTAGCAGTATATGCTCAATTTATGAACTTCTAACTGAAGAAATTTCTTTTATAAGTTTTCCTCATTTAAATATAGAATTTTATTCAAAGAACGCTTCTTTCGGGAAAACGAAGAGAAAACAAAAACAAGCAAATTTTTCTCCAACACCCGTAACAAAAAGGATGCTTGACACCAAAATGACCACTTGGCTAGCACTACAGGCTCAAGTTGGGCACTATAAATAGCAGAAATTACAAAACAAAAGATCAAAATCAGTAAGTTTACAACATTTTGCAAAGGTTTAATGCTCTTGTCAAATTGAAGATCTTTTTCGAAATTAATTTTTTTTAAAACTATTTCCTAAATGACTGGTTGGAGTGACGAGAACCGAGTTGCATCTTGATGGGCGCCAAAGATAAGGTCAAATGAGTGCGGTGCGGATCACTCTTAATGAAGGGTATTTGAGGGCATCTAGTAGAAGAAGTATTAAGTTAAACAGATTTTTAATCAAAATATAACATAAAAAGGTTAAAAAAAAATTTTTTTTGGTCTGTTTAATGGCCGCCGTCAGCCTGTCAATTGGCTATTATTTAAGCGCTCTCCTTTTATACAATTCAAAGAGTTTGAATTGTAATGGGGCGCTGTGTTTTTTTAAGATGTGGTCACACATTTTTCAATGACTTTGATCTTTCAAAACGGGATAAACAGGTAAAGGCCAGCGGGCATCAAGTTTCATTAGAAGCCCAATCTGAGCTTTAGTAGTCCTTCAAGTGCTTGGAGTGGTGCAGCTGCTGGGATGGCCTTAATTTAAGGTTAAAAGGTCATTTTTAGTTTTGGGCTGAAAATGGTGCAATTTTTCATGTTTGTGATTTTTTTAGTTTTTTGTTTGACTAGTCTTAGACGGCTTGTAAGTTACTACACTTAAATTTTTTTGTTTGATGGTGTAGTGTCATGCGTAAAGAAGAAACAAAATGATAAATATATAATCCCCACAATAAAAGCTAAAAAAGTCGATTATAACAAAATAACCAAACAAATAGTTGAAAGCGACTTATTGAATTTCGAAGGGCATGAATTTGTGACTTGAAGCTTCACGTCTCAATTGTTTCGGCTTTTGTTGTTTTGAGTTTCAGTGGTTTTTTCATGAAGTCTAAGCCCATTTGATTTGCAGCTATACGAGCCTTCTTCAGTGCAAGGTGAGGATTGCGAGGATATTTTGCTGCGACAACAGTTGAAGAAAAGAAAAATATATTCGCATATAAGCGAAAAAGGAGGTTTCAATGCGCTGAGTAGTCGAGAAAGTAGTCGAAAACACTCTAATATTATTTCTTTTGAAATTCTCCATTATTCACGTTTTTCGATTAAAAAAATTCGTTTTGTTGAAATCTTACTTTTAAAAGCAGTTTTCGCTTGAGTTGACAATCTTCCGTTGATCAGTTGAAGTTCTGCATGCACCCAACATCTGAGTCATCTGCAGACACTTTTCTTGTCGTCAAACATTTTCCTTCCCAAAAGTCTTCCAAACTTAGAAGATTCGGGACAGGCCTGTAACTCCAGTAGATTATCCGCGTTCAACATTACAACCATAGTTTTCATTTTCGAAATGAACATTTTCCCACGACGAATTAGGCATGCAGCATTTAACAACTCATGATTTAAAGCCTTTTCTGCCTTTTTAAGTTCCATCAACTTAAATCTATGCCCATCCAGCATAAAATTTAAAGCTTTTGAAAGCCCAGATGGGCGGATGCAAAATTACAGGCTCCTTTTAAGCAGCTGGCGTTTGCTTTGCTGATGTGGTTGCTTTCAAATTGTTGTCAAGTTCCTCATAACTCTCAGAATCACTCAGTCCAAACACATGACTCCGAGCTTTTCACGTAATTAACATCGTCAAAAACTTCTCGTTGGTGGTTGCATCAAATTGCTCATCATCGTTAGTAACCTCGCTTTTTATCTGTCGCCTTTCAAAAGAGTGTCAGTTCGATCGTAGCTTCTGATTCTCCTGGACAAGTTTTTTGTGTGCTCCTCGTTAATTTTGATAATTTCCTCAAACTTCTGTGAAACTATGCTACTCACGGAGTCAAGAGCTCCATGCAAAGTTGATGTCTAGAACCGAAAATTATCTTGAGCAAACTTTGAGTATTTAACAATCTTCGAAACAATCTTCGTCATCAGGCTATATTTGTTTGAAACAGTGTCAAGGAAAGTATAATTTCTACTCATGAGAAATTGCAGTCTATGATTGTTTTCAAAGCCGATCATAAAACTTCTTTTTCAATCGGAAAAGAACAAGCTACTGGGTTAAAATAACTCACTATCAGGGCGCGAGATAGAATGCTACATAGCAAACACTAGCAACTTTATGTACTCAAAGAGATGAAAGATTAAAAATCAAAGATACGAAAACTTCAAAGTGAACATCAGGAACAGAAAACGGAACAAGGAAGTGAAAGGACATAAAACATGTCAACTATAAATTGTGAATGGAATGATGATTCAGAGAATGAAATTTTTAGTTAATTTCATTAGGCTTTATTGGAGCTGGGTTATCAATCTTACTCCCCACTCTGATTGAGCAGTCTACGATTTTCAAATATTGCAACAGCTACACTTCTTCCAAGATCCGAAGGACCGTTACCAACATTTAGTAATCAGATCGGTGTCATTATTCCAAGTCGGCTCATTTGTGGTTGCATCAACTTACTCATCGTTAGTAAAATCGCTTTTTTTTGTCTTTGGCACTTTTCAAAAGAGTTGTCATTTTCACTCGTAGATTCTGGTTCTCGTGGACAAGTTTTTTCGTATACTCCTTGTTTATTTTGACAAGTTCAATACTACACGCGGACTTAAGAGCTCCATTCAAAGTTGATCTTTAGTACAGAAAAGCATCTTGAGCAAGCTTTGGGAATTCAACAATCTTCGCAACTTCGTCGTCAGGTTAAATTTATCTTTGAAATCAAACAGGTAGTTTGTAAACAGTCTCAAGGAAAGTAAAATTTCTACTCAGGAGAAACTGCTAGCTACGATATTTTCGAGAGCCTATCATAAAACATTTTTTTTCAATAGGAATAGAACAAACTTTTTGATGAAAGCAAACTAATAAAGACAGAAGCTAACTGCTGATCTTTTTTGAAGTGGCGTCATTGAAGTTCCAAGAGTTATTGCGGGTGCTGTGAAAGACTTGGGAGCCGAGCAGACAGTGTCCGGGTCTAAGGAAATCGATTTGCTCAGGCTTTGTAAATCGTCCCTGCCTGCTTTTGTTTTTAAACTCGGTGTTGCTGCGTCAGCCAACTTTTGAACTGTGTCCAACACCGTACTCAAATTTTAATTTCTGCGCAAACCAAAAAATTGCAACAAAAAATTTACCCTAATCGAACCTGTAGTTGACTAAAGTTTTGTTAAGTTTAAGTTGCAGAAGTTGTTTAAATTTTTGGTGGATACGGCTGATTCCAAAATAGGTACTCGAAGCGAAATTAAAGAAATTTCAAACTAACACTATTATGCTGACATCTGACGAGGTGGTATGAGCCCGGCCAATTTTGGCTTCTATGGCCTTCTCAACGTCAAAGGTATCTTTCTTCAGACTGGTCAAATCGAGAGAGCACTTGACATCAAAGAAAGATAAACCTTATCCTTTGGCTTCAGGTTCCACTATTGTTGAAAGCTCAATTTCTTTGGTAATCTCGAGCAATTGTATTTAACTTCAAATGGCTTTATTATTTAAAGCGTTTTCTGCCTTTTGAAGTTCCATCAACTTAAAGCCCATCCAGCTTAAAATTCAAAGCTTTTGAAAGCCCCGACAAGCGGTTGCAAAATGACAGGCTCCTTTTTGGCAGCTGGCGTTTGCTTTGCTGATGTGGTTGCTTTCAAATTGTTGTCAAGTTCCTCATAACTCAGAATCACTGGATAAAACTCCTGCTTTTCGTTTCCTGCATAATTGAATCTCCTCTCCATCAGTCCAAGCAGATGACTCTGAAGTTTTCACGTAAATAACATCGGCAAAAACTTCTCGTTGGTGGTCGCATCAAATTGATCATCATCGTTGGTAACCTCGCTTTTTATCTGTCGCCTTTCAAAAGAGTGTCAGTTCGATCGTAGCTTCTGATTCTCCTGGACAAGTTTTTGTATGCTCCTTGTTAATTTTGATAATTTTCTGAAACTTCTGTGAAACTATGCTACTCACTGACTCATGAGCTCCACCAAAAATTTACCCAAATCGAACCTGTAGTTGACTAAAGTTTTGTTAAGTTTAAGTTGCAGAAGTTACTTAAATTTTTGGTGGATACGGCTGATTCCAAAATAGGTACTCAAAGCGAATAGTAGAAGAACTGTGATCATAAAACAGCCCAGAATCACTCCATGGGACAGTAGGAATCTAGAGTACATGGTTTGGTATTAGCATACAGGTTTCTGAAACAACGCATCTGAAAGAAACAGTCAAAAAAAGTGATAGAAGCAATTCGAAATAAGTTAGACCTCTTACCGGATACCTATGATTTTGACGGGACATCGAGCAGTTTGATGCTTGAAACTACCAAAGAAACGGAGAAAAGGCAAGATTTATATAAAAAAAAGACCACTTCTTTTTGCAAACCTCCGAAACGCCGTTTGTTTTTTTGCAAAATTCCATCAATTTTTGTTTTATAGAACACCTGTAAGTCCCAATAGCACTAACAGAACCCAATTGTCCTAATTTACTTATGCTTAGAACAAGTAATTTTGACCTGGGAAATGTTTCTTTGGTTTTTTTGATTTAAATGCTTTTTAGGTTTTTTAAAAAGCGAACTCCATTTACTTCCAATATGGTCATAAGCAACTGTAAATTTTATAAGAAGTCTACCAATTAGTTTTATAGGATGCTCAAACCAATTCCCTTCTTCGGGGTTTTTTGTCATTTCCTTTTAGTAAAAGTGATGGTGCATTTTGGCGCTTTAAATATCTGAAATGCATAAGAGGTTCATTCTGACTAAAAGGCAAAGAGGATTAAGAAGTCTGGAGAAAAATAGCTTGTTTGAGCTTCCTATGATACTGACGTAATGATGTTTTATCATTTTAACTGTTGCTTATGACCAATATGGAAGCACATGAAGTTTGCTCTTTTAAAAAGAACCAAAGTCCATGTAATTCACTCAAGGGAAATTTTCTGCAAACCAGGAGACCTGAGCACTTCTGTTGGGTATGACAACTTGGCTAGCACTACATTCGCTGTTTATGAACTCTAAACAGAAGAAATCTTCTATTTAAGTTTTCATTAACGAAAAACTTTTGAGTTTTTTTCAAATAAAGAATGCTTTTTTTGAGAAAACGATGAAAACAAGCTGAAAACAAGCAAATTTTCAAAAAAAAGCAAACTTGCTAACAAAAGCATTATGCGTATTGTAAAAATCTATCAATTCCGGCCATTTGCAAGATGCTTGATGCCAATATGACGGTTATAACAACAAGCTCAATTTAGTCGCTC
Source organism: Convolutriloba macropyga (assembly GCF_964194025.1). Lineage (NCBI taxonomy): Eukaryota > Metazoa > Xenacoelomorpha > Acoela > Convolutidae > Convolutriloba > Convolutriloba macropyga. Next base: position 34,568,691 of record NC_134468.1, on the reverse strand, counting down.
TAAACAAGAAATTTCGTTTTTAAGTTTTAAACAACGAAAAAATAGAATTTTGTTCAAATAAACTGAGTTTTTTTCGAGAAAACGAAGAACCGCTAACAAAAGGGAATTTCACAAAAAAACACTGAGCAAAATTATGATGAGTGCATTTGCGTTTTGCTCCTACGGCGCCTAGCAAAGCAAGGTTTTATGTCCATTGACTGCAAATAATTTTTTGAACGAAAATGGAGAACCAAACTTGCCAAAACATTAAACGTAAACATTAAGTTTAACCACTTACAAGATGCTTGATTTCAAAATGACCACTTGGTTAGCACTACAAGCTCAATCTAGGCAGTCTAAGCAGAAGAATATTCCTTTTGAAGTTTTTTGCATCGAAAAATATAGAGTTTTGTTCAAAAAAGGATGCTTCTTTCCAGAAGACAAAAAAAATTAAAAACACGAAAATTTTTCATAATGACCCGTAAAAAAAATTGATGAATTCATTTCTCTTATAGCTCACCTAGCAGAACGGGGTTACAAGCGCCTAGACTTTAGTTAGCACGAATATTAGTTTGAACGAAAAGGGAGAACCAAACTTGCTAAAAAAAAGCATTAAGCGTTAATTTCTTTAAGTCGGCCACTTACAGGATACTTGATGCCAAAATAATCAATTGCCTAGCAGTATATGCTCAATTTATGAACTTCTAACTGAAGAAATTTGTTTTATAAGTTCTCCTCATTTAAATATAGAATTTTATTCAAAGAACGCTTCTTTCGGGAAAACGAAGAGAAAACAAAAACAAGCAAATTTTTCTCCAACACCCGTAACAAAAAGGATGCTTGACACCAAAATGACCACTTGGCTAGCACTACAGGCTCAAGTTAGGCACTATAAATAGCAGAAATTACAAAACAAAAGATCAAAATCAGTAAGTTTACAACATTTTGCAAAGGTTTAATGCTCTTGTCAAATTGAAGATCTTTTTCGAAATTAATTTTTTTTAAAACTATTTCCTAAATGACTGGTTGGAGTGACGAGAACCGAGTTGCATCTTGATGGGCGCCAAATTGCTCAACAACGATTCCTTTTTTGGGGTTTTCCTTCATTTTACTAAAGGTTTCCTTGGATTTTGAAGTTGACCCAACCTTTCAACTTTCCCTCTTCAGGAAAATGTTGCTTTTTTAAGATACAATTCCGTGACCTCAAGTCTTGATGTCCCCATCGGGGCCTATAAACGTCGGTGTAAAGTTCAAAAAGTGGAAGGATATTGGTGCATTAGTGTTGTTTTCAAAACCACGCTTTCTGCACTTTTTTCCTTGACTTGTCGGCTTGTTTTCCTAAAAATTCTTAAAAAGAAACGATTATTCTCAGTTCTCAAAGAGTTTTAGTTGGCTAATTTAATTTAAAAAGCTGCTTTTTAATCTAAAACCACGAAAAACTGCGTAAGAGCAGCAGAAACTAAAATCAAATATACCAAAAAAAAATCTCATGAGCTTTTTGAGAAATTTTTCAAGTCCGGCAGTTTACAAGATGCTTAATGACAAAACTACCACTTGACAAGCACTGTAGACCCGATTTAGCAGTTTAAACAGAAGGAACTATTTTAAGTCCAGCAACGACAAATGTAGAGTTTTGTTCAAATAAAGAATTCTATCGAGAAAACTAAGAAAGAGCTTAAAACAAGCTAATTTTTCAAAAGTACACGCAACAAAAATTTTAACGTCACATGTTTCTTTTGAAACAGAGGAAACAAGGTATTAAAGCCTCTTGACTTCCAACAATTTGTTGAATGAAACGCGAGAACCAAACTTGCCAAAAAAATGAAGCCTTAAGCGTTTTGAAAAAAATTTTCCAGTCCGGCCATTTACAAGATGCCTAAAAAATGTTCTCTAGTTTGTTCACATATGCTAATGTAAACCAAAAAAGAGCATGGTGGAAAGAAACAAGCTAATTACCATCAAGGTATTCTTTAAATTGGTTGATTAAACATCATTGACTTTGTTTCAGACACCTCTGAGTGAAATGAGCATAATCAGCCAATCTACGCCGATGACTCCTGAAGCTGAAAGAGGAGACGCTTGGCTGAAAGCAACCCAACTGTCAATGGAGAAACAGATTCACAAACGATCGGTCACTGAGTCTCCCCAATCTCTGCCACAATCCAACAGTGACCTCGCCTCCTTTTTCATTGACAAATTCTTTGCACCAGAATTACGTGAAAAGTATACTCTTCACGCCGCACAGATAGCAGCTCTAAACAAATTGCAGCCAATAAATTCGGAAGCTGGAGGCAAGCAACCCCCTATGCTCTGTTTGTTGACACGGAATTTTGACATAGATGCTTTGTACAAAAGGACCATCGATGCTAGCTTGGTCTTCGATTCGTTCCATTTCAGAAATGAGTACCGAAGTATTTCATCTTCAGAAATTGTCAAAGATTCCGGCTTCAAACAGTATGACGTTTTTGGGCGTAAGTGGAGGCATTCGACGGGAAAATGTCTGCGAACTGTTCCGGGTCATGTCATTGATTTCAAAAAACTCTCTGCAAAGGAACATAAAGCCGCAAATGTGCTGTTTGAAAGCCAACCTCTTGACTCACCGCCGACTGGCGAAAGTCTTGAAGAGTCCCCTCGTGAGAAGCCCTATTCAGGGTTTAATTTTCCGAATTAGACATATTCATCGATCCAAACCAGGGTTCGGCCAAACAGTTTGTTTTTTCTTTGATGGAGGGTATTAATATGGCACCGGAGGTTCAAAATGGAAGGACTATTAACCTATTACTGATGAGCATTATGTGACTGCCAGATTCCAAGTGCTCAAACTAGTTTGGCCCAACTTGTGTTTTATTTGCACGAATGACTAATTTATTTTCTATCGATAAATTTATTTTGGCTCATAGATTAGTGAATAATTTGATTCTATCATTCTCTGTTGTTTAATAGCCGCCCTTATCTTCTCAGCCAGTTATTATAGCGACTCTATTTTTTTACAATTCAAAGAATTTGAGGCGTATTGGGGCGCTGTATTTTTACGACTTGAAGAGGAGTATTGAAGGCTTTTTAAATCAGTAATTCTCTGGATTGAAATTGATACATGAAGTGAAACGCATGAAAAACGTTGTCGTTTTACTGCTGACCAATTTTGAAGAGTGGTGCAGTGAAAACAGTGGTTTTTGGTTTATACCGCTCGTTTTGAGAAACGGAAAAATTGAACTTTTTAAGCGAACAAAATTTTTGTTCAAGTTCGGCAGTTTCAAGCAGGTATTTGGTTTTAACTATTGTTTTCTGTTTTAATAGTTTGAACAGGTTATAGTAACAGTATTAGTGTGGCTTTAACTGATTTTTAAAATTTTTTGGTAAAATAAATTAGTTTTAAGCAATTTTTTGTTTGTTTTAAGTTTGTTTTTGGCTAGTTTTTCAATTGTTATTTTTGGCTTCCGACTGGTTTTAGTTCTCTTGTGTTGTTCTAGGATACTTGAATTATTAGAATAATGTTTAATTGCTCTTGAACGAAGTTCATAGCAATTATTGTAAACGTGGGTGTCTTTTTTATGCAAAATTTTGACTTGACCATTTTCACTTTTCGAGTGACTTTTACCCTTTTTTTTGCGTTTCGCGTGATCTAAAACTCTCAATCACAATTTCAAGCTGCTGAACCCAATTTGTGGCAATTTAATACTAAGAGTTAAATGAAAAGTGCGCCGAAACTGGGGCCATTTTTTACTTTAAATCCTAATAGTGGTATATGATAACTTCTAATGTGGTTATTTGAAGCCCACCATTGAACTTCTTAGTCCCATTTAGGCTCACCCTCCCCCCGACTGAAGCAGGCTGCAATTGATTAGAGCTCCCACTAGTCGTTCGATAGCAATTCTTCCGACGTTTAGTTGGTTATGTTTTTCTGAGGAAGACGTCTCGAGTTGTTACCGGAATTCTTCCAGCTATTTTTTTTTAAAGATATGTTCGCACATTTTGATAATTTTTGAAGTCAAATTGATGAAATGATTTTGGTCACGCCGAACCAGGAAGTGGAGCGAAAAAGCTAGCGGATTTGGGGGCATGCATTTTTTCATATTTAATTAATTGCCGCCGTCAGCCTCTCAAACGGCTATTATTTAGGCGCTCTCCTTTTTTACATTCGCTTTACCTTTTGATCACGTTTTTCGTTTTACATAAGTCAGGACTTTCACGTTTGACTTCTGAGTTACCTCGCTCACTGTTTCAACTTAATGGTTTTTAAATCTATTCTGTCGATGAATTACGCAAGATAGTGAATACAGTTAAGGTCAAAAGCAAAATCAAAAGAGATGGGATAAACCGATAAAGCCCGGTCAATAAGTCATTGAGAATTAGGTTATCAAAGTTCATCAGTGTTTGCTAGCTGACATTGGTATTAAGCTCATTAGCTTTCAGTTTAGAAGCTGAATTAAGTATAGTTTTAGAATCCAACCGAAACTGCTCGCCTAATTAGAACAGTTTGACACTGAAAAAAAATTTGGCCAATTTATCTCTTCTTTTTTTCTTCTGCTTCAATCATGATGTGCATCAACGGAGGCTATTTTCGGCAATCTGTCGTCTGTGCATTTCATTTTTCCTTGAAGTTTTAAATTGAGTGAGAAAGGTGTTTGAAAAAATCGCCTTCTCTCAAGTAGTTTTTATTCTCTTCAGGCAATTTGACTTTGATATGGGATTTTTTGTCTAAATGGTTTTTGGAGCTCAGGCTTATTCATTTTCAGATCTAGTTTTTTGTTTAATCATTAAATATTCTTCGAATTCTTAGCTTGGACTTGTCATGTTATTACAATTCAAAAGAATTTCGATTGTATTGGGGCGCTGTCTTTTTAAAGATTGTTCAGATTTCTTGATTTTTGAAGTCCGATTGGAGTGGTGATTTTGGTCACAAAGTGCAGCGCAAAAGCGGGTGGTTTTGCGGAGTAATTTTTTTTCGCTCTAATTTTAAAGTAGAGTGAGAAAACCGTGTTTAAACAAAAATTCACTTTCTCGAATGTGATTTTTTGTTCACATGCGGCAATTTGTTTTTGGTTTTTACTGTTTTTAATAGCCGCGTGAGAAATTTCAGGCTACTATTATTTTTTATTTTATTTCGGCAAACAGATTTTTGTTTCGTCTTACCCTGACTTCTTGGAATTGATTTTTTCAATGACTTCATTGACTTCTACTGCTTTGCAGTTAAAATTTGTGTTTGTGACGTCATTTCTGCTTTTAGATCAATTGCGTGACTTACCTCACTCAAAAACATGACTTCTGAACTCACTTATGGAACTTTAAATTTTTTGAACATTTACTAATTAAAGGTCAATAGTGTGCATCTAAGTAATGCCAAACTTATATGCCCTAATTCCTGAGTAATAGAGTCTTGAGTTTTAATATCGAATATTAATTTTGAAACGGCTCGATTAGGGCTTTTTCCTGGTAGAGCAAATGTATCTCATAAAAATGACAGTCCGAATCTAACCCAAAAAGCCTAGTGGTCTATTAAAAAGCTGGTGGTCGATCTGTCTATCTTTTTTTTAGTTGTTTAATTCATGCCACAAGTGTCTATCGCGGCTATTTTCCGGCAATCTGCCGGCTATGTTTTATTTATCAGATCTTTCAACAGAAAATTTATTACACTCCGATTTTTTAATTTGTTTTCAATTTTTTTGCTTTGAACTGTTTACTAAGAAACTTCTTAGAACATCATTTTTTTTCTTCAGAGAAAATTATCATCTGTCTTGAGAAAATCATTTACTTGAAAAGTTGGCTATGGTTTCAATCAAGTTTTGCATTGAGTGTTTTCTGGAGTCTTCTGTCTATATCTTATTCTCATCTTCATATATCTTTTTATAACGTTATGATCTCACTACACTCGCTTCAAAACTCTTTTTACTATATTCAGGCAGTTTTGATTGAATTGCAAAGGCTAGCTCATGTAATTGGTTTTTTTGCTCTCGTGACTGAATTTTTGGTGTCTTATTATCGCGACTTCCTTACTCTTAAAGAGGCTTTTGCATACATTAACTGAAGGATATTCTGCCATTTAAATATAAGTTGCTCTAATATATGAACAGCAAACAGGAATGAACACAAGTTTGACTTTCGTCTGAATAAAAAAGGAAACTTCTAGAAATAAGAATCTTTGAATCTATATTAGTTTTTAATATCATTCGAAGCTGATTTTAGCCGTTTTAGTCGTTCGAGAGCAACTCTTTGACGTTTAGTCGGTTGTGTTTCATTCAAGTGAGACTATATGAGACTTCCTCGTTTTTGGAGTTTTCGATTTTTTGATACCTGAACTGAGTCCTGACCTGGCTACTTGAACTGAGTTCTTGGTTAACATCTCTAAGGCTTATTGATAGTGATCTAAGTCCCTGTATTCGCTCATTAAGAAATGGGAGTATGTCTAACTACAAAAGGAAATTACATTAGTTTGCTCTTTAAAATGGTTTTTGTACAACAATCAATAATTTTCATATTTTCATCGGGTTTATGGGAATCGACGCGAAAGTGCATATTTTGGGTTCTTGATAGCACAAAATATGTGGGTTTTGAAAAATGAAGTGATGTTCGCTTGCAGATTTTTGTTGGAAATGAACATGGCAAGCTTTCCATTGGTTGAACCAATAGGACTTAGTGCCCTGACACGAGGGCGCTTGGGCCCAAACGTAACCGTTTGATTTTCGAAGATTAAGTTAAATATTTGCGTTTTAAATAGCTATTATATTGCATCAGCAACTCAATGCAGTCGTAAAGCAACAGGCTGTTTTGTGAATTAGCGTCGGATGGAGCAAAAATCACGACAGTTACTTTGGAGTAGCCAGTTTCCCTAAATAATTGTATTTTTTTGCTCAACTGGTTTGATTATGACCGTCTGATGGTAATACTGTGGCAGCATTGGGTTAGGATGAGTTAAATAGACAAGAACGAGTTCCGAGATGTCAGAGTAAAAAAAGGAGATCTAATCAGAAACAATTGCAAATGAAATGAGCACAAACTGTCCTTGTAAAACTGTCCAGAAAATTATTTTTCCTGAAAGTTCCCAGAAATCCCGTCGATCGTAAAAAAAATATTAGTTTTTTTCTATAAAAATCTTTAAAAGTTATTGATGTTTAAAATTCTGCCTGATTTTAACTCTTTTTTTTCTCCTAGATTTTCGGAAAAATGAGACCTTTTTGTTTTGTAAAAATTTTTATCCATTAATTCGTTCTCTATTTTTTTTGCAGTCAAAGACTTGCTTTATGAGTTGGGGCTAAATTTCTTGCGGATTCAGTCAAAATTCTGGTATAATGACAACAAGCGAGTCTATTTTTATGTAAATTTTATGCAGTTTCATTCCAAGATTTACCATGAAAAATGAACGCTTAGACTCTGAGGGTTATTGAGTTTTCTAACTTCTTCCAATTGCAATCGTTGAATGCAGGTTTTTGGAGTTCATTTCGTCAATTTTATTCTTTTTTTTAGTCAGGGTATATTTTCATAATTTTGTGCTCCTTGGTATCAGTGATCGCTCAAAAACTAAATTGGTCAAATAACGTGTGAAATTGTATGTATCTAACTATCAGATAGATTTGAAATAAATTTGATTAATTTAAAATACCTTGACAACGCTGTATTAGTAAAATATTGAAGTTAGCTGTAAAAAGAATGTACCCTTGTTCGATTTGAAGTAGCTTATGGTATTTAAAAATGCTTCTTTTGATATTGTTTTGGTTATTTGATCACCCACATCGCAAAGTTTTTTAATGCCATTTTTCTCTTGACCGATTTTTCGTCGACGCTTTTGACTTTTCGTCCTCAAAAACGAGATAAACAGGTAGCGACCAGCGGGCATTAAGTGCTCTTGGAGCCTCTCAGCTCTGTTTCAGCTCAAACTGTTTTGGAGACTTATACTTATGGTGTGAAGGGCGGTTCTTAGAGGCTGAAGACCCCTCCACTATTGCCCCCACCCCCCCCCCGCGCGCTGTTACCACCACCCCTCGCCCCATCAGCCCTCAGCGCACCACCCCCTCCCCCCCCCCCCCCGTTTCTAGCTACAGACGAACAACCACTCGCTAAAAACTCGCAAATTTATACTATTTTGCACAATTTTTTTCAAGCTTTTTGAAAATTTTTGATATTTTTTGATTTTTAGCAGCCCTAGCTGTCAAGGAACTTCATCTAGGTTTTAATAATAGGTTTCTGCATAGTTTTCAGTGGTAATGGAATGGTTATCAACATTTTAACATCACTAGTTTTAGCAGTTTTTTGACAAAAATTTTTCAATTTTTTTTTTTCAAATTTCTTCAATTTTTTTAAGTTAATTGTCATTATTCAAGTTTTTCCAGCCTTTGGGGCCAAGAAACCTCCTTAGGAATTCAATAATATGTTACTGACACATTGTTATTGGCCACATGGAATAGTTTTTCAATTATTTAATGTCACAAATTTTAGCATTTTTTTTATAAAACTTCCTTTTCAAGTTTTTTGAAAATTCGTCGTGTTGTTAGCTTTTTGGATTATCGAGAGCCACGGAACCTCCTATAGGGTTTGAAAATAGGTTACTGTATCATTTCTAGATAAAATGGAATGTCTTGCTAGATTTAATGGAATGTCTTGCTAGATTTTAATATCACGAATTTTAGCATTTTTTTAATACAATTTTTGCCATTTTTTTTGTTTTTTGATATTTATTGTCATCATTGAGGTTTTTCGAGGGTAAGAAAACTTCCGTTAGGGTTTGATAATAAGTTACTGGTAAATTTTTGTTAATCATGGATTATTTTATAACTTTTTATTATCACATCTTGAATGTTTTTAAAGAATTTAGTATCACGAATTTAAGCAATTTTTTAAATTATTTGTAATTTTTTCATGTTTTGGTATTTTTTCCGGCACCTGGGACCTCCTCCAAGGTTTGATAATAACCTGCTGCATTTTTATGACCCCAGTTTTAGTAATTTTTAGATAAAATTTAAATTTTTCAAATTTTCGGAATTTTTTTAGTCATATTCCAAGTTTATGGATCTTTATGAGCCAGAAACTTTTTTTGGCTTGAAACAGGGATACTGTATAGTTTCTTGAGACAATGAAATTGTTGTTAAGATATTGATAATTTAAATTTTAGAAATATTTTTTGATAAAACCTCCTTTTTTTCAAGTTTTTTGTAAAATTTCGTGTCGTTTTTTTTTTTAGGTTTTTGGATCCTCAAGAGCCAAGGAACCTCCTCTAGGGTTTAAAAATAGGTTACTGTATCATTTCTAGATGTAATGGAATGTCTTGCAAGATTTTAACGTCACGAATTTTAGCATTTTTTAATACAATTTTTGCCATTTTTTTTAGTTTTTTGACAGTCATTATTAAGATTTTTCGAGCCTCAAGGGTCAGAAAACCTCCGTTAGGGTTTGGTAATAATTTACTGGTAAATTTTTGTTGGTCATGGATTAATTTTTAACTTTTTAATATCACAAGTTTTAGCAATTTTCTTTTATAAAACTTGCAATTTTTAAGGTTTGAATTTTCATTTTTTAGGTTTCTCTAGCCTCAAGAGCCATGGAATTTCCTCTAGGGTTTAATAATATGTCACTGAATAGTTTATAGATGTAATGGAATGTTTTTCAAGATTTTAATATCACGAATTTAAGCAATTTTTGAAAATATTTGCAATTTTTTCATGTTCTTGTATTTTTTCTGGCACCAGGGGCCCTGGGACCTCATCGAAGGTTTGAAAATAACTTGCTGCATAATTTCTAGAGTTAATGGAATGGCGATCAATACTTTTTATGAACCCAGTTTTAGTAATTTTTGGATGAAATTTAAATTCTTCAAATTTTTGGAAAGTTTTCATAGTTTATTCCAAGTTTATGGATCTTAATGAGCTAAAGATCTATTTTTGGCTTGAAACTATTTTTCGCTTGAAACGGATACTGGATAGTCTCTTGAGACAATGAAATGGTTGTTTAGATATTAATAATTTGAATTTTAGCAAGATTTTGTTAAAATTTGCAACTGTTTCCAAAATTTTGTTAAAATTTGCAATTGTTTCCAAAATTGTTTCTAAAATTTGCTATTGTTTCCAAAATTTGTCTTGGAGATGGGTTACTTGACAGAACTTTCGAGACAAAAAATTTTTTGAACTTTTTACTGCGAAGTTGAAAACTTTTTATAATTTTGCCTTTTTCAGTTTTTTTATATGATTTATTTACTAACAAGGCTATAATACTAGAAGTTGCAGAGTCGAATCGCATCATGGAAAATATTCATATCTCTGTTTCACTTATGGTTTCTTTCCTTCTCTTTCTCGTTCACGTTTTATCTCTCTCACTCTATCTCTCTCTGTCTCTCTGTTGATGCCGCACTTCAGCTGCTGTTAGGTGGCGTAATTTCATTCTGATCCTCATTAACAAAGAGTTATAGTATGAATGTTTTTATCATAATTGACTTAACAGGCACTTTTTAGCAAATCATTGTTAATTGATTTCAAAAGCAATTTGTAGCAAAGATATTAATCCTGTTTGTATCTTTTATGCAATTTTTTGCGTGACTGATTTTTCGTCTGACCCATTTGACATTCGTCTTCAGGAACGGGAAAACGAGGTAGCGCCCAGTTTGCATTAAGTTCTCTTAGAGCCGTTCAGCTCACTAATCTTCAAGGATACGATTAACAGAAACTGTTTTGGAGACTTATACTTTTGGTGTGAAGGGCGGTTCTTAGAAATTGATCCCACCCCCGCTGCGCTCACCTTAGGCCCCTTCAATTAATCTAAAGCTAGCCTCACTAAACCGTGGCTAGCTACTGACGAAGTGAACCGCTCGCCGATAGTTTGAGAGCAATTCGCCCGAATTTAGTTGGTTATGTTTTGATTTGATCTTTCAATTGCTGTTTAGGACAACTGGAAGGAAATGCGAAGCTCGCATACTGACTGAGAATATTTGACAAAGAACCTCAAATACTCTTTTGGCTCCTTATTTTGTTTATGTAACTGAGCATTTTTGAGCTCTAGACATCTGCTTAGAGTAAAATCAAAGATTTTGGGTTTAGTTTTACCCAACGGGTTCTTTAGTAGTATTCAAAAAGAACTTCAGATGAAAATTTTTAGTTCGCTAACCAGTTGGCGAAAAGTTCTGACTTTATTGTAAAATGTTTTTCATATAAATTCCCTCTGTCCAATCTCCCATAGGAATTTTCTATAGCAGAATTTGGCGTTAAGACCTCTATAGAAAGTCATACAACCGCCTCCTTGCTCAGTATTGTCAATATTAATTCATCCACCTTCATTTGCTTCCATTCAATTGTCAATCTTTGATTTTTTCATCTGGCATTAGATATAATTCAAAATGTGTAAAGATTTGGAGGTTAAAAACCTATTTCGCAACGGTACTGTCGTTGCAAAATTCTCCTTTTTTAGTCAGTGTATGTTTTGCACTGTGTTGCAATACACTACATCTTCATTGTACTGATTTTGAACGTCGAGTAGGCGTTGCAATTTTACCACTCTATATTTGCCAGCGATTGCACCCACAATTCTTCGCGGGTGCAATTTGTCCTTAGAAATAGAGGCGATTAGAAAAATAAATAGTAAGAAATTAGATAATAAAAAAGAAAATAGATAGTAGTTCATGAAGCGGGATAATTAACTCTAGACATGGAAGTTAACACGCTAGACAAAACAGGTTATGTATGACAGGCGCCACGCGTTCATTGCAGACTTGATTTCTCATGTACAAGTATCTTAAGTAATGCGTTAATTCTTTTAAACTAATAATCAAATTATGTTGGCTACTGATTGCTGCTTTGCTATCATTAAAAATTGGTATTATTGATTGTACGGCTCTTATATGTTATTGCCCCCTACTTCCATTCGAACCGCCACCTATACATTTTATAGCATATTGGTTGCATTTCTTACACTTATATATACAATTATATAAAAACGGCATTTATAATTAAGTTACGCAGCCAAGTTTTGAAATTAAGACGTATAAGATAATTAACTTTGCTTATAATGTAAGCAGACAATGAATGATGCGTGTTCCTAATACTTTTGCGCTTTATTTTCACTGGAATAGCTTTATGGCACTAAGTTTTTTGACAACCGGAAGCAAAAATTCATCCATTCGTCTACCGGTACCGGCAATTTATTATGACTAAAATAAGGGATCTCATCTAAGGACCAAAAAGTACATATTTGGGGGTGAAAATAGACTGGCTATATAAGACAGGAGGGGGGGGCAATAACAGAAAGATAATATTTCTCATGTACAATTAACTTGTGGAATGCGTTTTCTTAACTTTAGTTGGTTATGTTTTGATTTGATCTTTCAATTGCTGTTTAGGACAACTGGAAGGAAATGCGAAGCTCGCATACTGACTGAGAATATTTGACAAAGAACCTCAAATACTCTTTTGGCTCCTTATTTTGTTTATGTAACTGAGCATTTTTGAGCTCTAGACATCTGCTTAGAGTAAAATCAAAGATTTTGGGTTTAGTTTTACCCAACGGGTTCTTTAGTAGTATTCAAAAAGAACTTCAGATGAAAATTTTTAGTTCGCTAACCAGTTGGCGAAAAGTTCTGACTTTATTGTAAAATGTTTTTCATATAAATTCCCTCTGTCCAATCTCCCATAAGAATTTTCTATAGCAGAATTTGGCGTTAAGACCTCTATAGAAAGTCATACAACCGCCTCCTTGCTCAGTATTGTCAATATTAATTCATCCACCTTCATTTGCTTCCATTCAATTGTCAATCTTTGATTTTTTCATCTGGCATTAGATATAATTCAAAATGTGTAAAGATTTGGAGGTTAAAAACCTATTTCGCAACGGTACTGTCGTTGCAAAATTCTCCTTTTTTAGTCAGTGTATGTTTTGCACTGTGTTGCAATACACTACATCTTCATTGTACTGATTTTGAACGTCGAGTAGGCGTTGCAATTTTACCACTCTATATTTGCCAGCGATTGCACCCACAATTCTTCGCGGGCGCAATTTGTCCTTAGAAATAGAGGCGATTAGAAAAATAAATTGTAAGAAATTAGATAATAAAAAAGAAAATAGATAGTAGTTCATGAAGCGGGATAATTAACTCTAGACATGGAAGTTAACACGCTAGACAAAACAGGTTATGTATGACAGGCGCCACGCGTTCATTGCAGACTTGATTTCTCATGTACAAGTACCTTAAGTAATGCGTTAATTCTTTTAAACTAATAATCAAATTATGTTGGCTACTGATTGCTGCTTTGCTATCATTAAAAATTGGTATTATTGATTGTACGGCTCTTTTACGTTATTGCCCCCTACGTCCATTCGAACCGCCACCTATACATTTTATAGCATATTGGTTGCATTTCTTACACTTATATATACAATTATATAAAAACGGCATTTATAATTAAGTTACGCAGCCAAGTTTTGAAATTAAGACGTATAAGATAATTAACTTTGCTTATAATGTAAGCAGACAATGAATGATGCGTATTCCTAATACTTTTGCGCTTTATTTTCACTGGAATAGCTTTATGGCACTAAGTTTTTTGACAACCGGAAGCAAAAATTCATCCATTCGTCTACCGGTACCGGCAATTTATTATGACTAAAATAAGGGATCTCATCTAAGGACCAAAAAGTACATATTTGGGGGTGAAAATAGACTGGCTATATAAGACAGGAGGGGGGGGGCAATAACAGAAAGATAATATTTCTCATGTACAATTAACTTGTGGAATGCGTTTTCTTAACTTGTGGACTTTTTTTTAACTAATAAACAAAACATGTAGGCTGCTGACTTCTGCTTTGCTATCATTAAAAAACGTTTTTTTATTGCTGTTCTGGTAAACAGATATTTGGGATCGTTTCCGCTAGCGCCCCCCCCCCCAGTAAATTAGGCACCCCCCAATTGTATATGTTTAAACATTATGTATACATTTGAGTTATTACCTATGTATACGTATGAATAGGCATTTAGAAAATACTATTAGAGCGGAGGTTTGAAAATAATATGTGTATAGCAATAAGTCACTGCATATAATGTAAGCATCAACCAAAAACTTGTTGTTATTGCATTTTTAGTAATTACGAGCTTTGTAAAGGGGTTAAAAACTATAACTTTCTTGAAAACTGCTACATATATGGTTGTTGATGTACTATACTAGGAACGATATTATGAAAATAGATAAACTTTTCAGAAGGGAGCAAAACATTAATTTTTGGGGGGTGCCTAATTTTCGGCTATATAGGACGGGGGGGGGGCGCTAGCGGAAAAGATCCGATATTTGTGTTCTTTGTTTTTTTTGGTCTAGGGGTTTGGCATAAGCTTTTTTCATTTGATTCTCGTTTTTGTTTTTCTGTATGAAAACTAGATTTTAATTCGCTTGAAAGTACGTGCGCAATCAAATTGTAAACTAATAAAGATACTTTTTTGCTTCAAAACAGTCACTTTGTCCATCAAGACAAGTTTTGATGAGAGGGTGTGAGACCATTATTTGCAACCGCACATTACTGAGGCCCCTTCTCTAACCTCAAAATAGTGCCTTTCTAAGAGTTTGCCTTTCTAGGAAGTCCGCGTGCACTTGACAGTCAAATTAAAGTTTACTCCAATTTTTTAATAGAATGTTTCTTAAAATGTGAAAGTTTGTTTCTGAAGTAGCGATAATTTACATTTTGGTAATTACTTGCTCGAGCATTTTTTCGGAGCGATGATTCAAAATTTCAATAGTGGAATTGTTTCGTTGTATGACGCACTGGTTAGTAATGGCTAGATTTTTTGAACATCAAATCAAAGAAAAAAGCAGAAGCTTTTGGTGAACATTGAGCCTCTTAAACTATACAAATAGCAATCTGCTACAAGGTCACACGAACTTTCCATAATTTTGCTATTTCGAAAAATTCACAATAGAGAAAAGGAAAAAGATATGTGTTAGTTTGAAAAAAAGTTTGTGGCAGATAAATCTTGTAATTAATCTTGTTTTAACAGGTCGCAATTTTTAAAAGCATACGTCGAGAAACATTTTTTTCTCCGAAAAAGAAAAGGTGAAAAATAATTGCATAGCCTCTGCAGATTAAAGGATGAAATCTGCGAAAGCGAATAATAGGAACTGTGCTAGCAAAAAGTATTCAGATACACTGAAGAGAATAGAAACCTTGTAAACGTTGAGTTCTTCGCTCTGCGCCTGTAAAATTGTCCAACATTTGCAAAAAATTCCTGACAATACTAGGCGATAATTCTTATTATTTACCTTTCGCCTCTAATTAGGTGTTTTCTTAAACCAAAAATGTTGGAAGACTGGCATTTTTTGCGATCAATGGAATTAGGGTATGATCATAGTTGGGCATAAAGTTTGTTGAGCGTGTAATGTTCGGCAATAGTTCAAATTCTGATATTTTAAGTCGCGATCAGCGTGTCAGCGAATTTTATTGAGGAAACAAAATTAGAGGAAAATTTTTAAAAAGAAACCCAAATAGTAGTCCGAGCAAGTCTAAGAATTTGAAGAACTTCCGTTTTTACAACCCCCCCTCCAAGTACGCTATGCACCCCCCCAAGAAAAAAAGGCAAAAAATCCGAATTTGAGTATTCGAGCCTGGATGCTGAAGAAGAAACCGCCAAAAGTGACCAATAAGGAGTCAAACGGAAGGACAACATCAGCTATTAAGTCAAAAAGAGTTGAAAAATTTACTTTATTACGAATTCATAAGAGTTTAAGCGACCGATAAAAAAATAGTTTAGAGAAAACAATAAATACATCTAATTAGTTATTGCTTGCATTATAATTTCATGCGCCGGTGGATCAACTATTGTCCAAAGATTATGGAGAATTGGTCAACTAACTATTGTATAATTCGCATGGAATATCCGATATTTGCATAACTAGCACAACCAAATAAAATTTAAATTCGAGAAACCGATATATCGAAATGATGTGATTATAATAATTTTAAATGCTCACCGTTTTCGTAAAATAAGGGAACCAGCTGGAAAAAAGCATCTTGAGTTTACCTTTAGTAGCTTCCGAAAACAGGCGATTTTTACAACTTTCTGTCAGTGCTTGTTTCTTGGCATATTAACTTCTCAACAAATACCACTCTCTCAGAAAACAATTGATATTAAAACCTGCCGTAGAAACAGCTATTCGGTCAATCGGGAAAAACTTACAAAACTGGCTAAGGAATTGTGATTTTTGGACGGAAAACCACAGCAATTTTTTGTAACTTGGTACCTTTTTCTGTGATTTTGAATATGCTCGAGCAGTCAAGAACTTGAAATTACAAAACCAATACATTTGCGTTTATTTTCAAGAAACAAACTGTTGAGAAGCATCCCGAGAAATTTTCAGATATGTAGGAATTGGAGTCATAACTTATTATTTAAATACGCATTTCCCTTTTAAAAGATTATGTATAATTTTCTACAATAGCCCAATAGTAAGATAAGCTAAAATACCCTAAAAATACCAAAAGCAATGGGGAAAAACAGAAATTGGAAAGCAACTAAATAATTAAAGTGTTTTAATGTCAAATAATGGCCACTAATAGGTAATTATGTTCTATTGGGCCGAATTTTCGTCGTATGAAAGGACAAAATATGAGCTAAATTGGATGCAATTGGCCAAATTTTGTAGATTTTGTAGAAATTAAAAGGAGAGAATAACAATGTTCCACACTTAATCTAAAAAAAGTAAAATATAAGCCACAAATATGTCATCAGAAATGCAAAATTGTTCAATGTGGCCCAATTGCTCTCAGAATCTATAGGCACATGATTGAAAGCGAGTGTTCCCTTGCAAGTTGAGCAGAACCATTAGCTTCTTGGATGTGCCCTTAAGCCAAATTAAATTAGATGAAACAATTCGATGGGAAAATTTTTGTTGGAACATTTAACTTTGCTCGATTATATGCCGCATTACAAAGGCAATAGTTCTCTTTTAAAATTTATTGTGTCTCATCGTTGTTATCAACTTTTTTCTCTTTCGCAGTATTTTTCGATTGATCGCTATTTTAAACGGGTAAAGACAATTTGCATGGTTTAGCCTTTGTATGCTAAATGTTTGGATGAAACCGTTCACTTTGCGCTATGTTCAACTCATGACTGAAAGAGACTACTTCATGTAGACCAAAATGAAGAGCTTGTAATTGTTTTTTCGCGCGGACAACACGTAGCCGGAGAACATTCAGAAATTTCTTTTGGAAAAAAATGTTGTCTTCAGAACTTGATTTTTGTTTTTATTTCCGGGGTCAAACTAAACAATATGTGTGACCTTGTTGCGGGCTAATGTACTTGCATGAAAGTTTTCAATGTTTTTTCACTCTTGTCTTTGGGATTAGAACATCAATACCAGTGGCAGATGGTAATACAGGTACTTTTTTTCGTCTGGTCTAATTCGAATTCCAAACAGCAAGGCTCTGAACCAATTGCTTTTAGCTGATTTTAAATCCTCTTTAAGTGTTGTTTGAAATGATTTATCTGACAATTTGATTGAGGACAAGCAGTTTTCCTTAGTTGAAAAAACTGAAAGTGTTTGCTACTAATTCCGAAAGTTCTTCGAATGGAGAACCTGTGTCTGTGGTTGTGTATAAAGGCACGCCAAACCTAGAAAACCACTAACTAAGGCAGGCGTCAATTAAAACATCACCTGTAGTCGATGATACTGGTTGTAGGTCAACCCATTTTGTCATTCTAACTGTAAACCTTACTAGATAACTATGGGAACCTGGAACTGCTGAAAGTGGTCACTTTATATATAGATGTATATGACTGCATCTGATAACACCGTCATTAAAATGGCACGTCTTAGGCTTTGTGCGTTTCTAAATCTCGTTCTGTTGGCATTGATAACATTTTTTGCACAATTTGTTTATTTGACCAGCTTTTGGCAATGTAAGTCTTCCTAGTATCATCCGCTTCCCAATTTTCCAATCACGATGAACCCTGGAACTGGCAGATAATCGGAATCTTATACTGCGTTCAACTGTTCATTAATCATTTGAGAACGAAAAACTTGTTAGTCTTTTTGTTCTTTCTGACAAATCCAAACCTTTAATTTCATTTATATATATTCAGCTATGACAGAAAGTTGTCTGGCTTCTCAAAGACTGTCGTTTTTCGATGTACTGATTTGACACAGTGCAAGCTATAGTTTTGTAGTAAAAAACAACAGTTTTTCTGTCTTTTATGTGCTAACAAAAATTAACAATAACACTAACAATAGCAAGCAATTTTTTTGTTGAATGTGCTTTAAATGCGTTCTGCTTAGTTTAGACTTCTAGAGAAAAATGCTAGTGATTGATTTTTGTCCGAAACGGATACCTCATGTAGAGCTGCACCAATCGCTGTTTCTGAAGCATTAGTTGGTAACGACATGGTGAAATCTGGTGACATATCCCAAAGTACTGATTTGCTCAAGGCTTCTTTGTTTGCTCAAAGACTCTAATGGTATGTTTTGACCAAGTCGAGCTTGTTGAACCTTTTCTGCCATTGAATTCGTTCACTGGAAGTTGAGGCACTGGATCAGTATCTCTGCCTCTGACTGTTATGTGATTTAGAGATTGATAGTCAACTCAGTGTGTCCATTCGTGATTTAGAGAATACTTGTTTCCCTTCAATTTTCTGAACTGTTTTCTTTTTTGTTTCGACATAAAAGGTAATGTCACCAAAAACATCAGGATATGTTTCTATGATTGCTGTTTGTTTATCATCTTTAATTGTAAAAACGGTCATTGTGAACATCCTTGTCTGATAATTGGTTGTTGTGAACTATTGTTACAGATCGTTTTGAAGGAAGACGGGTTATTTTGTCAGTTAAGGTGAGATTATCACAATTAACTTTATTTTGAATTCCCAAGAAACACCTATTTGGTCAATCGGAAAAAGTCTAAAACAGGCTAGCAAATTGTAATTTTTCGACAGGAAACCACCGCAATTTTTGGTAACGTTATAACTTTTTCTGTGTTTTTGAATATGCTCGAGCTGTCAAGAACTGGAAGTACAAAATCAGCACATATCCGTTTAGTTTCAACTTTTAAAAACGTCTTTTCCCCTTTTAAAACAGTAGGTATAAATTTCTGCAATAGCCCATTAGTACAATAAGCTAAAATAACCTAAGATTATCAGAAACAATAGTAAAACAGAAAAATGGAAAGCAAATAAACAAACAAAGTGTTCTAATGTCAAAAATGGTTACTAATAAGTAATTATGTTCTATTGGGCAGAGTTTTTGTCACATGAAATGAAAAAATGTGAGATAAAATGGATGCAATTGGCCATGTTTTGACGCAATTTTCTTCTTTTCAGGAAGAAACTTCACTGGAGGGTTGTTTGCTAGTGTAAAGGACAACCATTCTCATTTTGTACAACTCAAAATGAAGTCCACATGACCAAAAAGTAATAAATAACCAAAACTAATCAAGGGAGAGATTAACAATGTTGCACACTTAATCTGCAAATCAAACATAATTATGTCAAGATAAAGGCAAAATTGTCCAATGACTGCTCAATTGCTCAAAAGCTATACAATCATGACTGACAGTGAGAGTGCTCTTGCAAGTTGAGCAGAACGATGAGCTTTTGTATGTGCTCTTAAGCCAAAACAATTTAAATGAAATAGTCTACTTCTTGTTGACTAGAATAAAGAGCTTGTAATTTTCTTTTGCGCGATCAACACGCAGCCGAAGAACATTCAGAACTTTCTTTTAGAAAAAAAATATTGTCTACAGAACTCGAATTTTGTTTTTATTTCTGAGGTCAAAAGTAAACAGTCTCTTTCACCTTGGTGCTGGCTAATCTCAAATGAAAGTTCACAATATTTGTTCACTTTTGTCTTTGGGATTAGAACATTAAGATCAGTGGCAGCTGGTAGTACAGGTATTTTGTTTTTGTGTGATCGAATTCGGATTTCAAACAGCAAGGATCTGAGCCAATCGCTTTTGGCTGATTTTAAAGCCTCTCTAAGTGTTGTTTGAAATAATTTTATCTGACAATTTGATTGATAAGCAGTTTTAAACCTTAGTTGAAAAAAACCGAAAGTATTTGCTGCTAATTGCAAAACTTCACCTTCGAAACAATAATCTGTGTCTTTGTTTATGTATAAAGGCACGCCAAATCTAGAAAACCACTAATTAAGGCAAGCATCACATTATAAAATAACCTGTGATCGATGATACAGGTTTTGGCTCAACCCATTTTGTCATTCTATCTAAACGTTACAAGATAACTGAGGAGAATCTGTAACTGCTGAAAGTGTTCCAACTATATATAAATGTACATGATTGCATCTGGTAATACCGCCTTTAAATTGGCATGTCTTAGGTTTAGCGCGTTTTTATTCTGTTGGCATTAATAAAAAAATCTTTGCACAACATTTTGATATTTTGACCAGCTTTTGGCCATTCAATCTTGCTATTATCATCCTTTTCCCAACTCTCCGACCACGATGACATGAATTATGGAGCTGGCTGGTTATAGGAAGGCAACCATCCGGAGGGAAAAAAGGCCACCGTGGAAAAACAGATTCGTCATTGAGAAGTTTTTCGTTGCTGTCGTACTCTACTTTATTAGAGTAGTGATTCGCGGTGCGGGTGTGCGTAGAAATTATTACTTAGTGATTCGCGATGCGAAATCCTGATTCAGTTTGTTCGCGTTTACTCGCGGAGCGAAATTCAAGAAGAGAAATGATGAACTGATTTTGAATTGCAAAATTAAAGAGAATGAAGATTAAGGAAATATGAAGCACTTGTAAACAACGTGAATGCGTGATCAGACATGTCTGATCACGGGGCGGGAAACCAAGCAGAAAGTTAACAACAGATCACAAGACGTGAACTGAACAAAAATCTGAAAGGCAAATAAATGAACTAAATTTAGGGCACCATATAAGATATACTGCTTCAAGCAAATTAATGAATAAAGATACATCAGGTATCACATAGCCCTTGCATCGAGAAAGAAAATTGTAAAATACAATTTTCGAATGTATAAATAATAACAATATTTACAAATAATACGAGGTCACCGGTTAAATAACAAATAACGATATATTTGCTGGTTATCAAAGCTAAAAATAGGTTATTAATAAATTATGAAAGGTTTTGAAATTTGAAGTACAGTTTAAATATCCCACTCATCGTTATCAGATTGTTTTTCTTCCGCCTCGAGTGCCGTCATTGATTGTACGAGTGTGGGTGTAGCTATTTCTAGTAAAGATGGATTACGTGGGGCGGGTGGTGACATGTGACCAATAAGAGGAGAGATATTCTGCTCTTCCGGCTGGTTTTCGGCGATTTGTTGTACCGACTCTACAATCGAATCGGGTGGGGGTTGGAAACTTTCCACATCTCCCTCTCGGCGGGTTCGTTTTGGTGGAGGCAGAATGGTAGAGTTGGATGGAGAGCTTTCAAATCCATAATATGATGGACTGCGCCTGTTACGATCTGATGTGCGTGTTTTTTGTGCCACAGGGACCGGTGCAGTAGATGAAGACGACGCGGGATGTTCGCTATGCTAAGTTGTCATAGTTGCCGGTTGTTGATTCCGCATAGCAAGGAAGTTTGGAACTTTTGGAATTCGTCCCCGCATCGCGCGCGAAATATTCGATTTGGACGACGATACCCCGCTGCCCGGTTCTCTTTTCCTGTGTTTCATTTTCTTATCCCCTTTCTGCTTACGAGTAAATTCCTTGTTGTGGCTGCGGATAAGTTCTTCTACGATCTTTTCACCGGAACGAGGCCCTCTACGGTCTGCATAAGCCTTTAGGGGAGTTTGTCGCTCCAACTTTCGGTGCCGAATTTCGCCATATCGCTATTGCGCACTGTCACAATCGGCTTTCCGGGTTCCCTAATAGTGGATGTTGTTGGGCTGACCTTTAAGATGTGCGAACCCGGCGCAAGTACTTCGTACAATCCTTCGAGGTCCTTTTTGGAGCGTATCTTGCCATGCACTTTCCGTTCGAGATTAAGCTCCACCGCACGTTCCTTCAGGGGAATAGCTCTGATTGCCTTCGTCTTTAGGAAACGGGATTCTCCATCAGTACTCGCCCGTTCTCTCTCTTTTGCTTCATTCGATGCCCGGGTCATGCCAATCTCCACCTCTATATCACTACGATATCCATTCACCCACTTGTCATCAGGGAGAATTTCTTCCGGCATCACTGTGTCCTCGTCTAAATATTGATTTATAATATTTTTATATGTGAGATTTGACAATTTAGGCCTGGTTGTTATCACGCTTAGCGGGGTATTAGGCTTTCTTCCAAAGTGTGCTTCGAAAGGCGAGGTCTTTGTTGTTCTTGGTTTACATATTCGCAGTTGATGTATTATTAACTTTAATGCATGCTTTACATGAAAGGCGCGTGTAGGCAATTTCTCTTTAATACATGCAAGTCGATTCTAAATTGTTTGAATCAGTCTATCCATCAACCCAATAGTACGATGATCATTTACAGGGGCTTCATTTATGTCGATATTATTCTTATTACAAAAAGTCTTTACTTGATTTCCGACTAAACATTTGGCTTGGTCTAAACGGATAGATCTTGGAATTCCATGAGTTTCAATGTACACGTCCAAAAACTTTAAAACATTTGGTTCATTAGCTTTTTCGTAGATATATGCAGTAGGGTATTTAGAAAAACGATCAATTGCTGCCAGAAAGTAAACTTCATTACCCTTTCCATCAAAAATTGGACCTCCAAAATCAATTTGAATTTCTTGATTTGGTTCTTTACATGGTATGTGAGGATTGGATTCCTTAGCGGGAATAATAGATTTAAGATTCTTACCGATCGCCGTTCAGGGTTTACACTCGGTGGCTTTGACGATAAGTTCGCGGTGCATGTATGGCCACCAGCAATGTGTGGCCATACAAATCATTCCCCAAGTGCTTGGGCGACTAGCGTGAATATCGTCGGTTAACGCCTCGCGTAGTACGTTAGGGATTGCCACTTTCTCGTCAATGCAGACGCACCCGGAACGCACGTGGAGGTCCCTCCAATAGGAATGGATATAAGGGTTGAGAGCTTTTAGGCGGCTCTCATTATTTGTCAAAATACAGTGCCTGACCTCCTTTAGTACTGCATCCTTGATTGTTAGAGAAGCAATTAACGACTTGTTGAAAATTTTCAATACTATGTAATCGAACGTCGGAACGTGCGGACTTGGAGTTAGCGGGGTGCTTGCATTTGATGAGGGGGTCGGGGAGGTAGGTGTTACATCAAGGGGTGAACTTGCTTCGCGAGGGTTAATTGTAGATTCAACTTGCTGATTCGCCGTGCGGGAGTTGCTTAGCGATTTTGATCGCTGACTTGCGGGGCGAGTTGCGTTTCCACTTGTAGATTGGTGTTCCGCTGCGCGGGAGGCATCATTAAATCGAACGCGAGTTATACGCTTCTTAGAAGGCATTTTATTTTGATTTTATTGATGTATTTTAATTCAGGCAATGAGTAGTTAAGATTTGAATTTTGAGAGTTAGGAAGATGCGACTGGATTGTAGGGCAGCAAGAGGCAAAAAGCACTGATTTTATTTTTGGGTGATAATTTTTAGAGATACTTAATTAATGTGATTTAATTGGCGGGATTTGTGATTGAATAATTTGAGGCTTGCGCTGCGCGAATGCTATTTTATTCCTAATTTGGATGAATTGTTTACTTTTGTTAGTATTTTGCTGGGCGAGAGAAGTGTAAATTAGACTTTGCGGCGCATGTAGTGCATATTTTAAATTGCTTTATTCACTAGTAGCATTTGAGGCTTGTTTTCGCGGTGCGAGTGAATTGCTAAAGACATGTTCGCTTACTCAAGTTGCGTGTGTGCGAATTGAATTTATTGATTTAATACTTGCCTCAACTTTAGATGTGATTGGTAATGCGGGATTATGTGCCTCAATTTTAGTTGTATTTTGCAATTCGAGATTGTGGTTTGTTAACAAATGATGTAAATGTGATGCGGAATGAGTGATATTTAACTCTAATGCGTTAATGGATTTGGAGATTAACTTTAGTTTTGCTACAATAAATTCTTCGTCGTATGCAGAAACTTTTTTAGCTTTTTGGGACGGGTTTCGAGAAATGTAATCGACCAAACCCATTTTCGCCCCGGGAAGGTGTTCTATATCAAATTGAAAAGGAAGTAAGCGATCGACCCAGCGGGTCAATCTACTGTTATATGACTTATTAGATCTGTTCTCTTTCATAATTGAGAGAAGTGCACGGTGATCCGTAATCACTTTAAAGTGTTTTCCGTACAGATAATTTTTAAAAAAATTCAATTGACCACACTACACCCAAAAGTTCAAGTTCATTTCACAAGAATTTAAAAACCGGGAAGCAAATGCGATTTGTTTCCACCCATCTACTATTAATTGTTCAAGAGCTGCACCAAGGCCGGAACGGGACGCATCACATTTCACGCGTGTTTCGAGTTGCGGGTTGTAGTGGCTATTTGCGGTTGCGTTCGCAATGCGATTCTTAATTTCTGTAAAACAGTTCTCATGTTCCGCTGTCCAGAGGAATTTTGAAGACTTTTTCAGGAGTGGTCGGAGAGGATGACTTATTTGAGCAAGATTAGGAATAAATTTTCCAATATAATGAACTGATCCCAAAAAGGAACGGAGTTTATTTAGAGTTTTTGGGGCCTCGAGTGCTAAGATCGCAGCTGTTTTACTTTCGAGGGGCGAGATACCCGATTGTGAGATATGGTATCCAAGCCAATCAATTTCTAATTTTCCAAAATGACATTTGGGAAGGTTTATCCTAAGATTTTCTTCATCTAATCGTTGGAGACATTTTATGACATAGTTTTTGTGTTCATTCAAAGATCCTTTTCCAACTATCAGAATATCGTTCAAAGAACAATATGTATTTTGTAAGCCAATCAGAGTGTAATCCATAGCTTTTTGGAATTCAGCTGGCATATCAGTAAGTCCGTAAAATCCTGTTTGAAATCGGTAGGTACCAGTCATATCACCGCTGATGATATTGAAATTACAGTGATTAGCTGTATTAGCATCCAAATTTAACTGACTGTACGCGTATTTTAAATCAATTGTAGAAAAATACGTTGTGTTTTGCGGCGCGGGTGCACTTATTTGTTGAGATATAGATTCAATTAACGTATCAATGTTCGGCATCTGATATTTACTCTTGTGAATGGCTTTGTTTAATACTTTTGAATCCAGTGCAAGCTTTATCGTTTGGTCTTTCTTTACCGTAACCACAATAGGTGATATGAAATATTTATCAGGGCAACTTGAAAGTTTTATGATGTGTTTTTCGGCTAGCAATTTTTTAAGTTCAGTTTTGACCTTGTCTTGAAGATTAATAGGAATACGTCTAACGTTTTGATGTCTAGGTTGAAAATCTTTGTGAAATTTAGATTTTGCTACATGAATTTTTGATCTTCCAATACGTGATACCAAACCAGGAAAAGTTTTGGCTATCTGTTCCTTAAATTCGGGAGATGCAATGTTGTTGACACGGTTACCTTTTAACAATGTAGATTGAGTTACTGCAAGTCCAATGTGGTCAAACAAATCACGGCCTATTAAGGACTTTAAACCGTCAGCTACAACTGTGAAGTGGCTGAATCACATACCCAGCCTTTGGTTGTTATTGGGGCTTGAATCTTTCCTTCAACTTGTATGGGTTCGTTTGAGAAAGTTCGCAGTTGTGGAGGCACCGTATAATCGATCCAGAATGAACGAGGGCTGCTTTGTACCACCTGCGACGCGAGTGAGCGGTTGAGTTATACTACACGCGCTCCCGGAGTCCACGAGTAGTGTAGTGTTGATATTGCCAATCTTGAGAGGCATGTTGAGTGGTTCAACTTTCTCTACGGCAGTCTCGATCATCGCGACTGTATTATCTTCCTCTCCACTGCTGTAATCCGATTCGTAGAGTTTAGCTGGTTGGAGAAAATTCACAGAGTCCTCTAGGTGTGGCTCTTCTTCTACGACACGTACCATCTTTTTCCTGGAATCCTGTGGCTTTGTATTCATGTTCTTTTGTTTGCGGCAGACCTTTGCAAAGTGGTTTAAGAGCCCACAATTATTGCACGTTTTCCACTTCGCAATGCATTTTTCACGGTGATTTGGGAGCCAAGTACCACCGCAATTCGAACAGTAAAGTGTCGAACGATTGTTTTGTTTCGAGGCGTAATTCGTATTCTGCCAATACGGTTTTCGTGGATTTTTATTGAATTGGACTGCATTAACTTTTGTAGGAACAACGATCTTGTTGTGCTGCTGTATCTGATGTTGATTCCGCATCCCGAGTTCCATATTGATTGCTAGCTCTAAAGCCTGCCGCGGTTCAACAGTTTCTTTTAGAAGCTCTTTTTGAATTTCAGGATCTATCAGATTAGTGATGAAGACATCTCGTATCAGGGTCTCTTCTTTATTCTCAAAGTCGCAATTCTCAGCCACTTCCTTCAGTTTGCAGTTCTACAGTTTCTCCCCGAAGTTGTTTTGTAATCAGGAAGACATGACGATCGAAAGTTATGTTACGTGGACGGATGAATGCTTCCTCCACGATCTTCCAAAAGTCAACAGTAGTAAGTGTCGATCAGGATGTGCGGGTTCTTACAATTGAGAATGGCCTTACACATGAGGCGGCCTTCTATCCCGATGCTTAAGTAGAGTAGGGAAACTGTTTTGCGATCTGCAAATGACCACGGTTTATCGCCACACATGATACCCACTTCAATGAGTCGTTGGCATTTGTTTTGCCAGTTCATCTTTTGTTGCGCATTGCGTGCGTTCCTCTCCCTCTCTGATTGTGCGGAGGCACCCACTATTGTCTCTTCGTAAATAGGCTCGAGGGGAAGTTCTACCATCTCAGGTTTAGTCCCGAGTAGCGTATCAAGGATGATATTTTCTTTGGCCAGCAGTGCCAATTTGTACTGTACTCTCCATTTCTCCCAGCGAAGAGGAGGATCGAGTGTAGGTTTGTCCCAAAAGGGGTCAATTCCAAAGGGTGTTCGTTTGGTTGCTGACTGCGCCATGTCGTACTCTACTTTATTAGAGTAGTGATTCGCGGTGCGGGTGTGCGTAGAAATTATTACTTAGTGATTCGCGATGCGAAATCCTGATTCAGTTTGTTCGCGTTTACTCGCGGAGCGAAATTCAAGAAGAGAAATGATGAACTGATTTTAAATTGCAAAATTAAAGAGAATGAAGATTAAGGAAATATGAAGCACTTGTAAACAACGTGAATGCGTGATCAGACATGTCTGATCACGGGGCGGGAAACCAAGCAGAAAGTTAACAACAGATCACAAGACGCGAACTGAATAAAAATATGAAAGGCAAATAAATGAACTAAATTTAGGGCACCATATAAGATATACTGCTTCAAGCAAATTAATGAATAAAGATACATCAGGTATCACAGTTGCCAATATCAACATCTTGTAGTGCAATCAAATATTCATTAATCAGTTGAGAACGAAACTTTTGTTTGTCTTTTCACTTTTTCTGGCAAATCAAAAACGTCAATTTCATCCAGGTGTTCAGTTTCGGAAGAAAGTTGTTTGGCTTTTTGAGGACTGTGGATTTTGGATGTGTTGATTCGACAAAAAAAGCAAGGTATAATTTTGTCGTCCGCGAAAAAAAACAAGTTTTTCTGCCTTTTTTGCGCTAACAAAATTTAACGATGGTATTATAAATAGCAAGAAGTTTTTTGTTGAATGTGCTATAAATGCGGCCTGTTTAGTTTAGGCGTCTAATGAAAAATGCTAGTGATCGATTTTTGACCGAACTAGATGCCTCATGTAGAGTTGCACCAACATTTGTTTCTGAAGCATCAGTTGTTGATGGCAGGGTGATATCTGGTAAAAATCTATTTCAGTTGTCTTTTCTATGTCATCGGAGTGAATCGGTATGTGATGGTATGCTTTGACCAAGTCGAGGTTGCTGAAATCTTTTGCCAATGAGTTCAAGCCTTAAAATTTGAAGCATTGGATAGCTATCTCTGACAGTTATGTGATCAAAAGGTTCATAGCCACTGCAGGGCCTTCATTCACCGAGCTCTTTCTTCGTAACCATATGAACAGTTGAGTAATCACGACATTTGAATGGCCGTAAAATACCAAGCCGCTGCATTTCATCAAAGGCATTTTTGGTTATTATTAGTTTTCCTGGAGTCAACTGTCGTGGGTTAGAGAATACTTGTTTCGCTTCAATTTTTAAACTGTTTTGTGCTTTGCTTCGACATGAAAGTTAGTCACCAAAAACATAAGAATACATTTCCATGATAGCTATTAGTGTATCATTTTTAATCGAAGTAGGGTAATTGTGAACAACCTGGACCCTTAAATGGTTGTTGTGAACTGTTGTTAAAGACAGTCTTGTCGAAAGACGTGTAATGTCAGTTAAGATGATATTATCACTATTAACCGCTATTTTGATTTTAACCAGGATATCCAAGCCAAGTTTGTTGTCTGTGAACTCTGCTTTAAAAAATGTCAAAGGAACTATTCTTCGCAAAAGGGAATAAATGTTAATAATATATTTTTTAAATTGCATCTCCATTGACTGCTCTAGAGTTGAAGATTAATCTCAAAGATTACCACCAAAAAACTAGGGGTTAATAGCTTGACGGATTTAGTGGTGAGTTTGGTCCAGATTTTGGTTCGAAGTTTTTAGGTTTTTGTCTTGACCGCTGACACCAAGGTTTGCGTGAATTTGCTTTTGCAGAAAAATAGAGGTGATTGCGACAATGTTTAGATCTTCAAACAGACGTGAAAACGTCTATGTGTGTTCTCGGTTGATCTACTTGACTTTCAGCGGTTAATAAAATGGTTGTTTCTTAATGCTAATTTTTGCAATTGAGTTGGCATCTGTTTTCTTGAGGCTGCAAATACACTTGGATTAGATGCAGTAAGTGCAGTGGTTGTAAATGAAGACAGTTAATTTGGCATATTGTCCAACAAAAATTTCTAGTTGGGCGGAGATTGCCGTTTTACAGATATTGGCATAGCTTGCATTAATCTTTGGTTTATGAAATCGTCATGTAACGCCCATTTTGCACACGGCAAGCTTTCAAACTGTACATGCCGAACTCGAATCTACCGTAACAAAACTCACAAACCGATTCCTACCGGTATACCCCCCGAACCATAAACTACTGCGAAACTAATAATGGGAAAAATTAACAGGGCCCTGGTAAAGAAACAGATTTGTGAACTCGAGCAAAAGTAAAATTCAATTCGATTTTGTTTCTGATAAAACCATTAAGTTTGGTTAGCGTTATGAAAAAATAGGTTTTCAGTCTTTGCATTACGTGTATGTTAACAGTTAAAAATCACGATTGTATGCGTTGGGGAAACCTGACTTTTTATTTGAATACGCCTCTCTCTTTTAGAACAATAGGTATGTATTTTTTTTACTGTAATGAAGCATTTTGAGAAATCAACTGCTTTAAAGACAAAAAGCAAAGTTTAAGAAGCTTGAAGGTGGTTAGGTGTAAATCAAGACTTCTACATTTCTGTTTTCAATTTGAACGATTTGGAATTTATTACATGATTTTACTTGATACAGTGAGCTGCAAACACCGTGAGACTTCAAGTTTCGAGAAACTTCCACAGACTTGGTCGAAATGATTATAATTGCTCACCGTTTTCATAAAATGGTGGAACCAGCTGGAGAACGAATCGTGAGTCTGCCTTCGGTAGCTTCCGAAAAAAATCCATTTTCACAAGTTTCTGTCAATGCTTTTTTCGCATTTTAAATACTCAAAAATTACTACTTTCTCTCAGAAAACAATAAGTTTACAGTTTGTACAACTACATTACAAAGTTTGAATGTCAACAGTTCGACGGTCTCATTTCAGTTGCTGTTGAAACGAGCCGAAGATACAGCTAGTTGTTCAATTGGGAAAATTTCCAAGCTGGCCAATGAATTGTGATTTTTGGACGGAAAACCAACTTGCACCTTTGTACATTTGTTTTTGAATATGCTCGAGCAGTCAAGAACAGGAAACTACAAAACCAATACATTTTGGTTTTGGTAGGTCTCATAATTGTTGCTAATTTGGGCCTTTGAGAATGAGGTGCTTGGAGTTGTTTTGCGCGATCAACACGTTCCCAATGGAAAACATTCAGAAGTCTTTAGAAATTGATTTTTGTTTTCCTATCTGATGTCAAAACTAAATAGTTTAGATGGCCTCGTAGCTGGCTAATATATTCAAATAAAAGTTGTTTTCAGTTGTTTGTAGACTAATGTATTCGGGATTAGAACATCAAGACGAGAACATCAAGCCCGCCAATTCCAGAAAACTACGAATAACTTATAACATCACCTGTGCTTTATGATACAAGTTGTGCCCCAACCCATTTTGTCTGTAAAAGTAATTAGCTGAAACTGTAACTGCTGAAAGTGGTCCCACTGTATCCAGATGTATATGAATGCATCTGGGAATACCGTCATTAAACTGGCTTGTCGCAGGCTTTGTTTGTTCTGAAATTTTGTTCTTTAGGCATTGAAGACATTCTTTGCACAACAACTTGATGTCTTGACCAGCTTTTGGCCATGTAATTCTTGCAAGTGTCATCTTTTTCGTATCTTTCCAATCACAATGAAATGAGTCATGGAACTAGCTGAGATTAAGAAAGCGACAATCCGGAGGTAAAATAGGCCTCTGAAACAACCGATTTAACACAGAGAAGGTTTTTGCCAATATCAACATCTTGTACTCCGTGCAAACGTTCATTAATCATTTGAGAACAAAAACTTCTATTTGTCGGTATTGCTCATTCTGGCTAATCAAAAACGTCGATTTCTCTATAATCAGTTTTGGAAGAATGCTGTTTGGCTTCTCGAGGACTGTAGTTTTTGGATGTGTTGATTCGACAAAAAGTGCAAGCTATAATTTTGTGGTCCGTAAAAACAAATTTTTCTGATTCTATGTAGTAACAAAAATTAACGTTGGCATTATAAACAGGAAATTTATGAATAAATGTGATTCTATGTTAACTATGCTGTAATTGCATTCTGCTTAGTTTAGGCTTTCAGAGAAAAATGATAGTCATTGATTTTTGGCCGAACTAGATACCTAATGTGGAGCTGCACCAACAGATGTTTCTGAAGCATCAGTTGTTAATGACTTGGTGAAATCTGTTGACATATCCTAAAGAAGTACTGATTTGCTTCTTTGTTTGATCAGAGACTCTAATTGCTGAGGAAGCCTATCATGAGTGGGTTCCATGGCATCCAAAAGTAAATTATTTTTGTTCCTTCCCTTTTTCTGTTTTCGTTGACTTGAAATAAGAAGTTGCTGTAAGGTCTCAGTATTTTGTGCTTTTTGCTGAGTATGCTTCCTGTAGAATAAATCACTCCTATCAATCTTCGGAGCTCTTTGTATATCTTAGAACCGGACTTTGCAGTTCTTCAGAACCAATCACACTTTCAATCATTGATGCAAGTGGTTGAATTCCCTCATTGAAATTTCAAAACATAAGAAATCAACAGGTTCTTTTAGTCATTTACATTAAGTTTACGCGTAGCTATTCATCTAATCTTGTCAACAGGTGATCAGCTATTTCAAAATGCGACTCATTATCAGAGGGTGCTACCAATACCTCGTATGAGTGCACAGACCTATCTGATATTGCGCGATCAACTTCACTTCGTGAAAAAGTAGTTGAACTGTTTTTCCTGCATTCTTCCCACCAAATGGCATTCTAATAAATTCGAACAAACCAGTAGGCCTATTTTCATCTGTCTTTTTTATGTCATCGATGTAAACTGGTATCTGATGGTAAGGTTTGACCAAATTGAGTTTGCTGAAAAATTTTCTGCCATTGAGTTAAACCACTGAAAGTTGAGGCATTGGGTAGACAGCTCTGACCTTTATGTGCTTAAGAGTTTCTTAGTCATCGCAGGATCTCCATTCGACGAGTTCTATCTATGGAACCATATGCAGAGTTAGGTAATAAGTTTTCTTTGATGGCCGTCTTATACCAAGCCGTTGCATTTTATCAAAGGCATTTTGGCATCTTTTTAAAAGTTCTTCTGGAGTCAACTGTGTGGTTAGAGAGAACTTGTTTCCCAGATTATTCATTTTTTCGAACTGTTTTGTACTTTGCTTCGCCATAGAAGTTAATGTCAACTAAAACATCGAAACAGTTATTCTATCAAATTCTAATCGAAGTAATGTCATTGTAAACAACCTAGACTGATAAATGGTTGTTGTCAACTGGTGTTAAGGGTTGTCTCGTAGACGTGTTATGTTGTCAGTTAAGTAGAGATTATAAAAATTAACTGTTATTTTGAATTTAATCAGGAAATCCAAGTCAAGAATTTTGTCTGCGACATCTGCTATAAAGAATGTGAAAGGAAATGTTCTTGGCTGGCAAAGAGAAAATTGAAATTGTGTCGAAATTCTGCCAAGAATGCTTAATCTCCATTGACTGCTTTAAGTTTTGTTAAAGTCGGAGTAACAAGGTTTTCAATTAATAAAATTTGGCTGAATTTTTGATGTCGTTGAACCTGTGACCGCTATGAAGTCATTCGAAGCGTCTCTTGATATGGCGGATATACGAATGCAGTGATTACCCTCAAATTTTGACGCACAAAAACTAGGAATTACTTTTTTGAAGGATTTGCTGGAGAGTTTGGTGGAGACGCTTTTGGGCTATTGTGCTAGCCACTGGCACCAAGGTTTGCATGACTTTGCTTTTTCAGTAAAACAGAGGTGATAACGACAATTTTTTTTTCGACCTGCTGTGAAAGTTCTATGGGTGATGTCGATTGATCTATTTGATTTTCAATGGTATTGCTGATTTTACAATAGTCTTGTTGGCATCTGTTTTGTTGAGGCTGCAAATACATTTAGAGTTGGTGTGGTAACTAATGTTTGAGTAGATGTAAGTTGAATCAACTAATTTGGCCGACTAAGGTGAGACAACAAATTGTCCAACAGGAATTTCTAGGTGGGCTGAGAGTGCCGTTTTTACCGATATGGGCAGTGCTTGCATAAACCGTTTCTTTAAGACATCATCATGTAACGTTGAGTTGCATTCAGCCTTTCTCCGAATTTTCATTAAGCAAAACACAGGTTTTTGACCGTCCAACAAAATCATTCACTGTGCTTCGTCAATCAACTTTTGTTTTTCGGGCTTCGAAATGCCTCAGATATGATCTTTAATATCACGATAACACGATAATTGTCTATGCCCATTGCAGTGTTGATTGCAACGTCTTCAGCAATTGCAGCAACCGGGTTTGTCATGTTATTTTTCTCATTGTTCATTAATCCAGCAATGACACATTGAGAATCTATTTGATGGAAGCGTACTCCAGGACTTGAGCTTTAGAAAACAGGTGTTTTCAGAGAAACTCTTCCAACGTAGCCCCCTGAAGCTAAATGCTTTTGACAGAGCAATATAAGTGGATCTATTGTTCCAGCTAGAGTTTGAGATCTTGTTGGAAATTATCCCCAAAATCTTAACCTACCGAGCCTGCAACGTCACCCTAACTTGAACCTAGACGTTTATCAACCATACAATTATCTGTTATTACCATACCCGGACTTTTACCTACAAAATTCTGAACAGTTCTACCTACCGAAACTGAACCCAAACGTTCTTACCAAAACTCACAAACCTTTACATACCAGTATACCACGCGAAACATAAATTACTATAAAACTAGTAATGGGAAAACTTAACATGGCCTGGGAAAAGAAAGATTTATGAATTCGAGCAAAGGTAAAATTCAACTCAAATTTGTTTCTAGTGAAAACGGTTAAATTTTATAAGCGTGATGACAAAAATAAGTATTTAGCTCAAGAGTCACGATTTTAGGAGTTGGGGTGTCCTAAATTATTATTAAATGTGCCTTTCTCTTTTAAAACAATAGGTATGTTTATTTACTGTAATGGAAGCATATCCCTAAATTTTTATATCATATATTCAATGGCGCAGTTGAATACCATAAATTGTGCTGGGTACCAAACCTGGTAAACTTCTAAGAGAATGTCACATTGGAAAAAAATGATAATTGTTCTGACCAGATTTTATATCAACAATTATCATCACGGTAAGAAGCTGGAGTAATAAAATTGGTCTGCGATTGTAAAGATATACTTCAAAATGAATATCCAGTGCCCCGTATTGACACTTCAGTGATCTCTATATCCCAAACAATAATTGATCATCAGTACGGTACGAAAATTCAAGCTTAGTTTTTGGCCATTGATTTCAATTTTTTTTATAAACAGCTCAATCTTTACTTTGATACTGCAGAATATTTTTATTTCATTATTGTTAATGATAATCTGACGGGCACATACCCAGGATGAAGTCTGCGACCCAAGACAGGTATTGGCCAGACCGACTTGGGTCGCGGACAGGGGGGTACGGTGCGACCGTCCACAATGGTCTGGAAAAAATTTGGGTCGCGCCTTCCGTCTGGCCAATGGCACTTTTAGTCTGTTCGGTCTGGCGAATAGCCATATTTCGGTCTGTTCGGTCTGGCCAAAACCCATATTTCGGTCTGTTCGGTCTGGCCAATACCCTTATTTCGGCCGGTTCGGTCTGGCCAATACTCAAATTTCGGCCTGTTCGGACTGGCCAATACCCAATTTTCGGCCTGTTCAGTCTGGCCAATACCCTTATTTTGGTCTGTTCGGTCTGGCCAATACCCATATTTTGGTCTTTTCGGTCTGGCCAATACCTAATTTCAAGACCTAGAGGTCCAGCCAAATAAGAGCCAAATTGCATAAATGCGTGCTGTATTGACCGTTTTTCAAAATAGCAGCCCATAAATGGTAAACGACATCTACTTCTAGATGATTAGAATACTTCAGTAACCTTCTTTTGAAATTTGCATTTGTCTTTAAATCGACGGTTTTTTTTCAATAATTTCTTTTTAAAATCTCATATTCATTTGTCATTCAAAAAAACGAAGTGAATAAAATATAAATTTTATTGGATGCTTATACACGTTTAAATGAGTCTGGCTATTAGTCTGGCCTAGGATCTGTTCGGTCTGGCCAATGGTCTGGACAACGGTCTGGAGGATGGTCTGGCCTACGGTCTGGACAATGGTCTGGCCTAAGGTCTGTTCGGTCTGGCCATTAATCTTGACAACGGTCTGGCGGATGGTCTGGCTTACGGTCTGGACAATGGTCTGGCCTAAGATCTGTTCGGTCTGGCCATTAATCTTGACAACGGTCTGGCGGATGGTCTGGCCTACTGTCTGGACAATGGTCTGGCCTAGGGTGTGTTCGGTTTGGCCATTGGTCTGGACAACGGTCTGGCCGATGGTCTGGACAACGGTCTGGCCTAAGGTCTGTTCGGTCTGCCCAATGGTCTGGACAATGTCTGGTCAGTCTGGCCAATGGTGCCAAAGTCTGTTCAGTCTGGCCAATGGTGGCCAAAGTCTGCTCGGTCTGGCCAATACCTATCTTTGGGTATTGTCGGTCTGGCCAATGCCTGTTTTGGGTATGGTCGGTCTGGCCAATACCTGTCTTGGGTCGCGGACTTCATCCTGGGTATCGTTTCAGAATTGATTTCTTACTGATTTACCGATATTATCGCTAAACTTGAATACTATGCACCCCAATCGCTGTGGACTAAACTAAAGCAGACAATTTTTGTAGATGTCATATATTTTGGCAGGGGAGCGGATGATAATCATTCGTAAATTGTTTTTAGAAAATCTCAAAAAGAGCACTCAGACAAATGACGCATCTATTTACCAAAAAGGTCATTTTGCTATGGAACAATTGACTGTTTCTGTATGAAAACCCATGCAGCTCAAAGTTTGCTCGGATTTTAAAATAGAACTACAAACAATCTTGACTTATTTTGAGTTATCCGGTCAATCGAATACTTTTGCGCGATAAAATTTACGTTCGTTACTGATCACCGGATCTTTATTTCTATTCTCAAAAATATAGATCTAAGCAACCAAACGTTATTAGTTCGTTCATCTATATAGTAGAACCGCCTCTTACCATATCAATTCAAAATGAGAAATTGCCATGCGCAAAAATGAGTCTTGTTGATAACATTTCCCGCAAACCATATGAACCAGCAAAAAGTATAACCGCTTCTGAGGAAGAAGTTCTTTTGACTACTTTAATTCGGTTTTCCAAAGCAGCTAAAATTTTACAAAAAATCTACTTCCAGTTAAACAAGTTAAACAGACTTTACTGAGTTAAAAAAGTTCTATCAAACACGTATACTTGCCCCAGAACAAACCATTCAAAACTTGCCACTACATGTTCTAATATCCCGCGTATATATTCCAGTCGTAAAAACAGATGATGTCCCCCGGTTTGTATTCCAAAGTGAAGATACTATACATGCTAAAATGTCGGATATTCACGCAACTCCACTTCATTGCCAAAATAAGAATGTTTACACGCATCAAGGCTGATATTCCACACATAGATCACGAGCAAACTTCACAAACAATTAGATTTTACGTTGCACCCAACACAACTAGTAAATTCAGGTACTTGTCTCTCAAAAATTAACAAAAATTTTGCAACTAAAGCAATTAATAATACATCAAATATACTCATCATCCTAGAGAACAACTCAAACATCGAGGTTTTTGAGCTTCAGTAGAGCATCACCACGGTTATGATTTGACTCTACCACGAACCCGAAAATACCCCGCCGCGTTCCCAACACCATCCACTCTGCGTACACCACTCAGGGAAAGCCCTCAAATGCTCTCATTTGATAAGAGTAGGAACTGTTTTCAACAAAAAACTAATAGCCTGACTCAATTCCTATGATGTGATATTTAAAGAAGTTCGAGACTTCATCCTGAGAAATAAGCCTAAATGAGGTTAATCCCTCTCACCGCTCATATTGGAGAGGCTTTCACCTCTGATCTGGTTGTCTCTGTGTATGAATGAGAAGCTGGCCCACGTTCTGTTCTGTAAGATGCCTTAATAGAAGACTTACATCCCAGCCGACCTATTGGTTGGCACTTAATTCGCAACACTTCGTGGCCCAACATGAACAGCTTACTCCCTGTACCGTTGACAGAATTTCAACCATTCAGTGTGATTCGTAAGAACGTAAAGTTTTTAATGCCCACCAGACAAATTCAACCACATAAACCATACATCATGCCAAATCGAAAAGTACAAGTAGATTTCGTTAGCCTACTAAATAATGAAAGCCAACATTAATTTTTTTCTTGAGCGTATCGACAGACTTCTAAATATCCTGAACTGAAGTATTTGAAAACGTGCATGGTCCAAAAAGATAATTAGATGCTAACTCGTGGCATGCTTAGATCAAATAGATTACATCAATCGTCTTGAATTAATGGGGAATAGGTACAAACAGTTTGCAGAGAAAAATATTCAAATTATTTAAATTTCTGGTCACTATAACGCTAATGACCAGAAAGCAACTGATTTTGTATACTAACTCATGCAATCCACAAAAGATTTCCTTGTACGTATAAAGGTATAAATTCGATATGAAAACTCATCCGACGTTAAAATCCACAGTAAAATCAATATTACATCAGCCCCCCTGCATATGAAAAAAACAATAGTTTTTGCCATTCGAAGCACACATGTTAAACAAGCAAAAATTCTGTACAGCAATATAAGTACTTCTCCAAACGTAGCGAACTTGGTTTTGAGGAAAAATCAATCGACCATTTAGGTGGAGAGAACGATACACGCAACAAGGAACGGTAGAACGACTGTTCGGATGCAAGTCTTCTGTCAAGCAAGGTTTCTGTCTTCTGCCACATATTGAATAGCAAGCTGTACAACTAAAATTAGCCTGCAAAGGAACTTATCAAAATCGGTCCAAAAAGAACGTCGATGGCATAAATGAACTACTGGCTCCTGGATCAGCAATCATCAAGTTTGTTTGTCGTTTCTTTGTCTTTGATATGGCAAATTTGTCAAATGGAACGTACAAATGGAAC
This sequence comes from Convolutriloba macropyga, assembly GCF_964194025.1. Lineage (NCBI taxonomy): Eukaryota > Metazoa > Xenacoelomorpha > Acoela > Convolutidae > Convolutriloba > Convolutriloba macropyga. The sequence continues at coordinate 34,530,844 of NC_134468.1, read as the reverse complement.
GAAAAACAACAGATGCGCAAAAACGACGTAGAAAGTCCGCAGAGAGAAGAAAATTTAACCTAGCAGACTGCAACGCATTTTTGGTTTTCAGTAGTTTTTACTGATCTACACTATCCATCGACACTGTGAGGCAAAACTATTTTTTTGGTTTTTGTTAAAAAAACGTGATATGATTTTGCAACTTTTCAGCATGTATTTTTTACCATGAATTAACTTATGAAAAAAAGGTTAAAAAAACGATGTGCCGTGTTTGCATGTTTTTCGTAAGACAAATAGTCTTTTTGGCTAATGATATGAATGTTAAGCAATAGGGGCGTCTCCAGTCAAATGTTAGAAAAAAAATGAGACCAAGAAAAGTATCGCAATTTTGTTTTCTAATAACAAGGATTGAATTAGAATTTAGCAATCAAGTATAGGGACTCAATTTGATTAACAATTCAATTGTCAAGGCTTTGTTTTCTGGGGATAAAGGAGAAATACTATTTTAATTTTCTAATTTTTCTCTCGAAGCAATTGAACTACTGAAGCCTCCTGCGGAACACAGAAATTTGATTCTTTTTATTTTTTTACCTAAACATTAATCACCAATTCCTCTTGTCTCATTTGATTTTCTGCTACTCTAGATCCTAAGTATGGATTAAATAAATTCAGGAGGTTATGCTAACTGCTAAATGATAATTTTTATTTCTCTTTCCAAAATTGCCAAGATCTGTAGCAGTCTCTTCGCTATCATACAAAAATGCGCAATCTTAATACTTCTTTTGAATTTGGCTCGATGAACTAAGATTTAGACATTCAAATATTCAGGCGTGAAGTGAAATGCAGAAAAAAAGTTACGCAAAAACCAAAAGTATTTTTATGCATTTAAAAACGGCTTCTGAAATGTTTATTTTCATTTAGTGTATATAGATTTTGCAGTTTTGAGCAAATGTTTATGGTTGATGTAGATCAATTGCACAGCACAGCAATATGGAAAAAAGATATTGACATATTCAGGGATAATTTTGAAGGTAGAAAAGATTTAGGATTATAGTATCAGAAAACAAATTCAAGAATAGATTGACATCTTGATGCAACCTTTTTAAACGATAAATTTCAGAAAAAAGTTATTTACATTTTCATATTTCTTAAACTTTCTCTTGTCTGAAATTAAGTTATCAAGGCCATAAAACTAAATAGCTCGTTGGAAATAATATTTGTTCATTCCAATGTTCATTTATGTTGCAAAACTTCTGAAGAACTCAAAATTTGAACGCATAATAGATGCAAACTGTATCGTATCTAACCGATTAAAATTCTTGTTTAATTTTTTTTCATTTGCAATGCAAAATTGTATTTTCAATTCAAAAATTAATTGATTTTTAATTCAAACAATTATGAAAGATTGGCTCTCAAAAATCGGATGTTATGGAGTTAATTTACTCAACGCAACGATAAATGTCTTTTTTTTCAATTCCTAAGAATGAGCAAAAATGTGATTAAAATTGGGACTATCATTGATGTGATTTAAAATGTGATTAACATTGATTTGATTTTATGACGAGATGTGAAATCAATGGGGCTCTTAATCATATGGCCCAAGATTTATATGTTATATACTGGCTCAAATATATTGGTTTTTCAAAAAGTTTGTGCCGTTTTTGTATAGTGGTACTCCCCGGCACTGATCATGTAGATGTCCCTTATTTTATTCATCACGTTTTGGGAAAAGACATTCATAGAAGAAGTTCTATTTTTTCCAGTTTGTTTGAGTTTTCAGCAAAAGTTGTTTCTTAATCAAATGACGGCTGATGATTTTTTCCCTTAATTTCATTGATGTAGATGTAGGTGTGAAAGAAGTTCTCTTCTTGTCTGAAAAAATAAATCTTTTTTTGAATTTTTCACGCTTTGAGTTTGGTGGTTTCTTTAGTTTGGTCGTTAATTGCTATATCATGCACAAGCCTCACAGTTATTGTGATGAAAATCGATTTTTGTGAAAAATTGGTCGTCAATATTGTAGAACAATAAATGCTGTAACTTACTAAATTATAAAGTTTGCTTGCTTACTTCTGCCAGAAGAAGACTTTGTGCTCATGACTACAATCTGTAAAACTAAAAATATGTATACAAAATATATCTGATCACAAGGTTTCGTGCCTTTTTGGGTATTTGGTTTGAAGATAATTCTTCATCTCTTCAGTGTTAAAGTTTGGGTTTGGACAACAAAAATAACCAAAAAGAATTTGCTTTTGAGTTTTCAGCAGTTGTCTGCAACAATTTTTTTTAAAACCAAAGAAAAAGTTGTTAAGACCATTTTAGTTTCACCCTCGAAAACATACCTTTTTTTACAATTCGGAGGATGAAGAAAAACATAATGAGCAGAATGGCTGCAAAAAGCCGACCAATGGTGAAAAAGGTTGGAAAGTTTTTCCATCCATCGTACAATCATGCGATAGAGGTGTTTTTTAAAAAAGTGTAGATGTTTTACTCACTAACGCTAACACTTATTTGCTAATTCCAGAGAAGTTGTAAAATTGCGATAGTATGTAACTTTCACAAAATGTTCAACTCGCTCGTCCTCACTTCAACCGAAATAGGCAAAAATTATGCCAGAAAATATCATTTTTGTTTATTTTCTTGGGAAAGCTACGTAACAAACAAGCTAAATTGAAATACTTTCTGTAAGTGGTTGATTAATTTAATTCGAGATTAGGATTAGTTTACTTCAATAATGAGACAAGAGTAGAAATTATTGCGAAAGCTTGACGAAACAAAGATCAAATTGGTAAAAAAAATAGCACAATGGACTAATTACACAACCGATTATCATATAAAGAACGAGCGGACGTAAAAAGTTCCAATTAATTTTTTTCTGTTTCTTATTATTGAAGAATTTTGCTCCGAAAAAAATCGTTAAGCAAAAAATTGACTGAACAAAAATACTCTTAAGGTATGTAGTTTCCCTCCAGGTTGAACTGGGGTCGGATCAGTAAGAAAAGTAAAATTTGACACCAAATCAAATTATAGAATATCTTTCATACATTAATTTCAATTTTTCGAGTTTTCAATTGAATATTATCTTATGAAACAAGAAATAATTTGTTATGTCTGGAAACCAAAAAACAGGCGAGTATTTTCACATATTAACAAATTACGGCTCAATTGATATTTAAAGTTACATTTTGAAATTAGCAGCCATATTTGGAAGTAAATTTATTTTACTACTACTTCAAAAGACAATTAAGAACATAAAACAAAGTAAATTTTAAAAAGTGATTTTTATCGTTGAATTTTGTTGAGCTGGAAGATGATGAGTTGAAACATTGGCATTTCAATATAGATAGTTTTCTGAGTTTTCTGCTCACTTAACTTAAAAATCATGGTATCAAGTACATTTTATGAAATGTAATTTTTATTAGTAAAAGTTTAGTTTTTCAGAAGCCAAACCAAAGAACTGTTGAATATTTCACTTTAAAACAACATTTTGAGAACTCATAAGTTAAGGATGAAAATGCCCATTATTATACAAATTTTTTGTACGATATTTTGAATTTTGAACGTTTTAAGGTACAATAAGTATTAGTAGCTATAAAAACAGTGCGCGCCATTTCTTTCCGCAATGTACTTTGAATAATTGCTTGCTGACATCTTTTTCGCTGTCTTCCAGAAATATCATTTGATCTTTTTGTACAGCTCAGATAACATTGCTTAATTGAAAGCAAAAACTTATGATCAAAGTGTGCCAAGAAACAGGATTAAAATAGTTTAATTTCGCTATTTTTTAGGTATCTGCTGTTGTACTTTTTGCTGGTTGAAGTTAACGAAGAACGTATGATTTTGGAACAATGCAACTCGGGTACGAGTTAGTGCTGGAGAATTGTTCCTGCAATAAAAGGTGCAATTGTAAACAATTTTCAACAAGAAGCCGTATATCATTTCCTCGTCAATCTCCGAAAGTGTGAAATATTTAAATCAATCTTGTTTATGAACCTTATCTGTTTGATCTGCAGCAAATAAAGTTATCTGCAATATTCGGTAGTGAAAACAAGAATACAAGAAAAATTGTGGTTCAAAAAATTGGAAAGTAAACAAAATGGGACAACTAAAATTAGAAAAATTTAAAAAGCCACAATTAGGCAAAAATACTGTAGTTAACAATTATCAATCAAAATGAACGCCTCTGGTGGTTGTCTATTTAGGTAATATCAGGTTCAGATTACCTCATATATGAAACGAATTGATCGATATTGGCCAGCGAAAAGCTAACAGGCCATGTCAAGCCTATCGGCCTCAAATTCATCTTTAACTCAAGTTATGGGAGCGTCTTTGTGGCTTGAAATTGTGCAAACGATAAGTTACCCTGTGGTATGTTACAGAGTGCATCTTGAATAACGATTTGCAAGCTCTCGTTTTTTTAGGTTTTCAATTACCGATTATCAGTCTCTAAGGACTTCCGTTAAATCGATCTAGAAGGTTGATCAAGGACAAGATACACACAAAGAAATTCAACTTCATTCTTTTTTTGAGAAATCTATATGTTCAGATTCTTATGATTACTAAAAAATAAATGTTTCAAAATTGTGATAGCGTCAGAAACAATCACGAACGTCAGTGATAGGTTAATTCTGGGTACTGCACAATCTCTCACCTTCCAACCTCAAGATGGTTAACGTTATTGTCGTGACAAAATACTTATTAGGCATACTAAATACGTTATTGTTGTGACGAAATTATTTCAGATTGTTTATATTTGAAGCTTCATTATAATAAGCTAGCAGTTATAGCAAATCGAATTTTTTTTTTCAATTTGATCATTCAGCAACTTAATTGTAAAAAAATGTGCTCGGTAAAAAAGTTCCTTTTGAAAGAGTAAAATTTTTCTCCGAAATTGAAGATCAGTTAACGAATCTTGATTTCCAGATAAATCTACAAACCACTGCAATAAAAACATCCAGACTTATCTAGTTTTTTTCAATTGTTTTTCATTGCATGTTTGACCTCAATTTTTTGACGAGATGTAGAGCTGTTTCCACAAAAAATATTTGGAAGAAACAAACTCCTTGTTTTCAAGAAAACTTTAATTTTTAGCTATTCATAAAATCGTGATGCTGTTATACTTGTTGCTTTAAAATACGCTGACGCTCAACGTGCAAGATCACACTTTGCAACTTTCTGATGAGCAATATAGGTGAGCAGCCCGTTGGTTTTGATCTAAATAAGTCTGGAAGCCAAACGAAAGAACTGTTGAATGTTTTCATTTTAAGGAATCATATTAAGAACTCACAAGTATAAGATGCAAGAAGCACACTTTCATCCAAATTTGTGTACGATTTTTTGTATTTTAAACGTTTTAGGTAACTATGGGTATTATTAGCTATAAAACAGTGCGCGACATATTCTTTCTGATTATCAATAACGCCATTGATTGCAATTTTTTGAGCACCATTGTGCGCGCCATTTTTATCCGATAACCGATTATCAGTATTTAATGACTTCGGTTAAACTGAAATAGAAGATTAAAAGAGGTCAAGTTGAAAGATTTACACAAAGGAATTCAAAGTCGCTTTTTTTGAAAAATCTAAGTGTTCAGATTCTTATGATTACTAAAAGAAAGATACGTGTTTTGGAATTTTGATAGCGTCAGAAACAACAAAAAACGTCAATGAGAGGTAAAATCTTGGTACTGCACAATTTCTCACCTTCCAATCTCAAGTTGCTTGACTTTATTGTTGTAAAAAATTAAAAGGAAAAAAAATCAGATTGTTTAATTTTGAAGCTTCATGATATTAAGCTAACAGTTATAGCAAATCAAAAAATATTTACTATTTGATCATTCGGTGGTTTAGCTGTAAAAAATTTTGCTCGGTAACAAAAGTTCTTTTTGAAAGAGTAAAATTTTTCGCCGAAATTGAAGACCACAATGTTAACGAATCTTGATTTCCAGATAAATCTACAAACCACTTCAATAAAAACATCCAGATTTTTCGAATTATCTAGTTTTTTCAATTGTTTTTTATTGTATGTTTGACCTCAATTCTTTGACGAGATGTAGAGCTGTTTCCACAAATATCTTTTCGAAGAAACAAACTCCTTGTTTTCAAGAAAGCGTTAATTTTGGGGTGTTCATAAAACCGTGGTACTGTTATACTGTTGCTTTAAAATACGCTGACGCTCAACGTGCAAGATCAACCTTTGCAACTTTCTGATGAGAAAGTTAGGTGAGCTGCGCGTTCGTTTTGACCTAAAATTGTCTGGAAGCCAAACTAACGAACTTTCTTTTTAAAGAACCATTTTAAGAACTCAAAAGTTTAAGATGCAAAAAAATGCACTTTCATCAAAATTTTTTGTACGATATTTTGTGTTTTCGATTCTAAACGTTTTAAGTAGCTATAGGTATTAGTAGCTGTAAAAACAGTGCGCGCCACTTCTTTCCGCAATGTACTTTGAATAGTTGTTTGCTGACATCTTTTCCGCTGTCTTACAAAACTATCATTTGATATTTTTGTACAGCTCAGATAACATTGCTTTTTTGAAAGCAAAAACTTATGATCAAAGTGTGCCAAGAAACAGGGTTAAAATAGTTAAACTTCGCTATTTTTTAGGTATCTACTGTTGTACTTACTGCTGATTGAAGTTAGCGAAGAGCGTATGATTTTGGAACAATGCAACTCGGGAAAGAGACAGTGCTGGCAAAATGTTCCTCTAATAAAAAGTGCAATTCGATACAATTTTTAACAAGAAGTCATACAGAATTTTCTCGTCAACCTTCAAAAGTGTGAAATATTCAAATCAATATTGTTTATAAACCTTATCTGCTTACTTTTTTTTTCTGTTCATAATTTTGATCAGCAACAAATAAAGTTATCTGCGCAGTTTGATTCTTTTTTTTATTCGTATCAATCTTTTTTATTGAAAAGTTTATATTTTAAGATTCTTATGGTTACTAAATGGAGATAATTGTTTCAATAATGTGATAGCGCAAAAACAATCAAGAAATCAAGAATACGTTAATTCTTGGTACTGCACAATTTCTCAGCTCCCAATCTCAAGATGGTTGACATTATTTTTGTGATAAAATACTAGAAAGGCAATGAAATCAGATTGTTTATATTTGAAGCTTCATGATGTTAAGCTAGCAGTTATGGCAAATCAGAAATTGTTTTCTAGTTGATCATTCAGTGATTTAGCTGTAAGAAATTTTGCTCGATAAAAAGTTCCTTTTGAAAGAAGACAATTTTTCTCCGAAATTGAAGATCACAATGTTAAATAATCTTGAATTCCAGATAAATCTACAAACCATTTCTTTAAAAAATATCTAGATTTTTGGAAACTTCTAGTTTTTCCAATTGACTTTATTGGTTGTTTGGACGCAATTTTTTGGTTTTTAATGAGATGTAGAGCTGATTCCATAAATAACTTTTGGAAGAAATAAACTCCTTGTTTTTAAGAAAGCTTTAGTTTTTAGGTATTAATAATATCGTGGTGCTGTTATACCTGGTTCTTTAAAATACGCTGACGCATACCTTGCAAGATAATGCTTTGAAACTTTCTGATGAGCAAGTCAGGTGTGCTGCTAGTTTGTTATGAACAAAAAATGTCTGCATGGTATCTTCCTTGGTTTAATTTGTTTTCATTGACTTGTAATAGACCAATTTGCATAGGCTACAAGATTTTAGTGAGGTCATCCAGTGAAAGTGATTTAAATTGAGAACCGCGTAGCGGTTCGAGATGAGAGCCAGAATTTTGAAGTAGCTTTAGCAGGATTTCCGTGACGTTGCTTGAAACATGCACGTGAAATTTTTAAATGCCAGCTCTCTTCAGTGCCAGATTCTACAATGCCATAGTTTCTTATATGCAGTCCCAGTTTCCCAAACTTGCAAGTTTGTGTTTCGAACAAGCTTAGGTCACTACGCTTTCCAAACAACTTCAAACAACTTCATCAGAATAAGGTAACAACTTCCAAACAACTTCATCAGAGTAAGGTAACCTATACGTGAAACACGCAGATCCAAGTTTAAAATCAGGCATTGTAAGTCGGAAAATCTTGTTTTAAGGAATTGGCACTGCAGAAATCAGGCGATTTAAAACTTCCACCCGAGTGTTTCAAGGTAGTTATACAGTTGGATCTGGCAAAAATAGCGGATGGTAAGGTCTATTCTGGAGATCTCTCAGTGGAGTCGTCCACTCATTTCCTCTGCCTCTTCTTTACAGCTTTAAAACGAACGAATTGATCTTCTAGTTTCAATGGACCCGATTCGATACTTTTTCTACCTAGAGTAAAAACTAGAATAACACATGTCAGCTAATAGATTTTCTAATTAATGTCCATTTTTAACAATGAACTAAATCGAAATTTATTGTTCCGACCCATTTTAGTGGGGTGAGGAACTATATACTCAAATGGGTTTTTTAGTCAAATTTGGCCGATCGATATATTCATCGCCAAGAGTCGTGATTGGGTATCATTAGAAAGCTCATCCAGCGTAGAATATAGAAATAAAACGATTTTTTTGAAATTTGTTTTTTCGACGGAGTATTTGAGGTTTAAAGTTGAGTGAACATTTGACTGATTTTCGTTATGTGTTCACATTTTCCGTTATTTTTACGCATTTTTTTTCCGATTTTGCTCAAAATTGCGTTAAAAATGTTAACGATAGTGTTGCTGATTTTACTTTTGAAAATAAAAGAGTGTTCTTGAACTGCTTTATCCAACTTTTGGCTAAAAGATTTGATAGATTTTTCAAAACTCAGGTTTTCTTTTATCAAAAATGGCACAAATTAAACTTTTTTAATCCACTTTGCTTGAATTTGATGAATTAAAACCTTTAAACTGCTGACACAATCTCAGTAAACTCCTTAGAGGGCTAGGTTTATTTGCGCTTCCTTTGAGATTGTTTTTGAATTAAATTTTTGCCGGTGTTTTGATAATTTATCTCGAGAATTCTCCAAAATGCATCATTTATTTTTTTGATAAAATAACTTTTGTCAACTTATCCCCATCCTGAATATTCGGAAGTGCTACTTTTCGTTCAGCGCAATAGCAGGGCTAATTTTGGTCTGATTGTCTTTTTTCACAGTCCAGAAATATTTTGGATTGTAACCAGTCGCTGTGTTTTTCAAAGTTTGTTTTCGTTTTTTTTGGCTTTTTTGATGTTAAATACAGAACATAACAATTCAAATCGAGGCGTATTAGTGACGGTTCCACTTCATTTCCTAAAGAGTTTCTATTTTGTTTAGTCGAAAGCTTTTGGTCTTTTTGATTTTTAAGTTTGTTTGTTTTCAAAACAAACAATGGATTCTTGAGATTTAAAACTTTTTTCTCATTTTTCAGTCAACTTGCAGCTTAAAGTCAGCAAATACAGGTAACATTGACTTTCTTATAAATTAAAATTTAACGTCTGTTGCCGTCTTTGCGTTTTAAGTAATGGCGTTTTCAATTTTCGGCTTTAATACTACAAGTTCTCATTAAAAATTTTGAACTTTTTGCCATCTTTGAGGTTCTCTGTCCTGTCACATTTTTGTGACGCCAGATGCCACGTTATTGGGGTGTAGAAAGAAGGTATAATTGAATATAGCAAGTATTTCAGTAGATGGATTATGGTTTAAAAGGCTTCGATATTGTCTCCTAGCATAATTAAATTGAACTTTTTTGTTTTATCTTTTTTTGACGTACTTTTTGTATTCTTATGAAAATTTCTGGTTGAAAGAACAAAAAAAAACAATTTTTACTGACTTTAGATAAAACATAAATTTTTCCGTGACTTTGAAATCAAGTGTTTTTAAAAAAATACAGATGCATTTTTTTTCACTTTTGACATTTGCTGCATTTTTGTCTACCTGTTGCCTAGTCACATTAATTACATGTTGTATATCCATCCCATGATTGATGTTAAAAGATTGTTATTGATTTAACGGCTTCGGCACTTGTTTTTCGCGATTTTTTTTTCAATTTTTTTGTCTGTTTTTGTCGCTCTTTTTGAAGACCTATGACATATTCTGAATAATTAAAAATCTCAATTGCTTTTTTGGAGCAATAAATGATTACAATTATTAATTTCGGTCAACATAACTCGGAAATTCATTTTTTTCGAAAACAATATTTTTTAAAAGAAATTGCCGTCTTTGTTCGATTTTCTGTCTAGTTATTAGCTAGTCTCATTATTCAGAGGATACATATGACACCATTGGTGTTGAAAAAAGCGCAATTGATTATATCTTATTTCATACGGAACAGATAATAGTTTTAACGGGTTCGACAACTTTTTCTCGCAAATTTTAATCGAATTTTCGTTTTCCGTCTGTATTTGTTGTTTGCTTTTGTAAATCTAAATCCAATTTTGTATAATGACAGCTCTCAATGACTTTATATTGAGTGATGATTGAACACGAACCTATTTAAAGATTTCAGTTGATATCTAATGGTTCTCATTATTCGAATTTATTTATTTTCAAAAATCATAAACGTATTTTTTAACTTTGGCTTTTTTTGTTATTTTTTGTCTACTTGATAGCGAGTCTCAAAATTTTTTTTCTTTTATTAATTGTTTTTTTTATTTTAGCTTTACATTGACTTTTGTTTGAATTTAAGTTTTCTTAAAAAAAGTACATTGAGTTTTGGATGTACATAACTTTTCTTGTTGTTAATTGTTTTTGTTGTTTGTCTTCTCTCGTTGTCTTAGTAAGGGCAGGTATCATCGGCTCTCTAATGCGGCTTTATTTACTTTACACAGTGGATTGAGTTGTAAGCCATTTTTTTCTACATCAATTATTTTTGAACAATATTTGTCTATTTGAAAGCTTTTCTCTCACTCTCTCTCTCTCTCTCTCTCTCTCTCTCTCTTCCTCATTTGGTAGACAATTGAGCCAAAAATGTGGATAAACGGGTTCAGAACATTATGTGCAAACGCACATTACCGAACCTCCTTGTTTTCCTCTAAGTGTCAATTTAAGGGAGAGCCTACATTTACCATTTCATGTTGTTTTTGCCTATCACTACAAATTCGAATGCTTTGGAAAGCTACCGTAATAAAGCAACAGGTAGTGACCAATTAAGGTGACTGAAGTTTTAATTTTATGGCCGTGCAAAATTTGATAAATTTGCGAGAGGGGGTAGGCACTCGAGAAGAAAATCCTTTCTCATCGAAAAACTGCAGCTATTTATTAACTCGAGTAAATCATAGTAAGTATTGTATATAGCCCAAAAAGGGGACTGAACTTATTTCTAGGATCATCCGCTTCTTTCATGAAGTAGACGTTACCGTGCCTGTTTGACATCACAATATTAGTGCTAAATGTCATAGTTCATAGGCGACAACTTGTCTCGAAATATAGCACCTAAGTCAACATTTGTTCAAGTTACACGAGTTTAAGCAACCTCTCATTAGCTCCTGATGCGGTCATAGTCTATAAGACAAAACGCAGCTTGCAATCATCAGGTTCAAAATATCATTTGTTTCATTGTGTCGACTTTGTGCTACCTGAAATAAAACTGATTAGTACATACATGGCTGTATATTGATAGATTGATTGTCAACACTATCTTCAGAGGAGGCCGCGATACTTTAAAGCAGCGACATTCAACTTTAAAGAGCTTTCACAAAAATATGATCATAGCATCTGTGCAAAATTGTTAATTTGTTTAGTCGCTCATTTGAAGTTCGAGATCAAAGCAAGAAGCCCTGAAAAGTCGGTTGTTATCACAATTTTTGTAGTGTAACAACTCGAAATTACAGGGTGCTATGCTTGAGATCAAATCAACATTCACGACTCTAATTCATCATGATTTAGAGCTACTGGGTTGGAGTTAATTAATTGCCCGTGTGAACCATTCTCAAGATAAAAAGTGTGAAATGATATTTACAATTGTGAAGCAGCGATAAACTACAAACATGAATATTTTCACAATAAAGCGTGAAGAGTTTCTAAATGGTTCACGAATGAACAAGAATAAGTTTAACACACGTGAAAATTTCACGTTTCACAGCCTTTCAAATTGGTTTTAAAACTCGAAAATTACGGTCTATAAATTAACAAACTTGAACTCAATTACTCAATAATTTAAAGGTATGACAATGGAAAAATACCTTTGATCCTTTTGTACTACGTGATTATCACAATCTATTTAACAAATACTTGTGGGCGATTTAATGATAAAAGGCGCATAAAATGTCAGCGCCAATATTCACGATGAGAATAAATTAGTTGCTGGTCTCTGAAGTAAAGAAATATGAAATGGCATCCGCAATTGGTAAAACGTCAAAGATATGTTGATGGCTTCGAAATTAAATGGACCGGCGTTAGGTCCAGACCGAGCCCCGCTTCAGAAATAAATGATATGAGAAAAGTAAAGTGATCAAAGGAGCCAAAAGGGTTATTATTCTCTTTTAGTGACACAAAACCAACGCCACGAAAACTGGGTTGGAACAAATAAAAAGTAGCTTGAGAGACAAAATGCCGGACCGGTGAATCAATTTCGCCCCTTATCTGTTTCAGGTGGCCCTATTGCCAGCTTTGTGCTGGGAAAAGTAGTCTACGACACAAAAAGGCCAAAATTTATCCGACATTTTTGAGTAATAATTAAGAGTAGTAATGAAAGATAAATTGTTGGCTAGGTCAGGCTCTTAGTCCAAAAAAGAGGTTGAGATTGCGCGCCGTTCAGATTTTGGAACAAGTTATGCTTCTTGATGCAATGAAATAACAAAACACGATCTTCTTTGTTTGAACGCATACCCTTTAAACCTGGAAAGTGCCAAACTATTAGTCAAGTACAGTTGTACATAAAATATATACAAAATTTAATCCAAGTTTTAATTATCCAATTGTATTTCTTGGAACAGACGGCAACGGAAGGCACCAATCACGACCGTGCTTTTCACGGAAATAACAAAATTAATGCTTACGATTGGGAAGAAATAACATTGCTAAAACTTTGAAGGCGAGAGTGTTACTGACCTTTGATATGCAGATAAGTGCAACTAGAGATCAATATGACAAAAACCAATAAAAAACGTACCGCGGTAGTTGCTAATGTTTATACCTTGAATATCTGAAGAACATGTAATCTGTTTCAAAATTGTGAAAAGAAAAATCAAAATATACAGAGAACTGTTACGAATAACTGACCTGTTCATAAGAGTGAAAGAAAACTTAGTGAAAACTCACAAGGGATAAAAATTTAAAAAAAAACAGGGATAAATGTTTTTATCATACTGTTGAAATGTTAAAAGTTAAAAATGGAAAATGTCTTCTTGGTCAGTCAATTGAACATTAGATTTTAGAAATGCGTTGTTTCGAAATAAATTGAGAAAAGCTATATAGTAACAAAAATAAAACTCGTGTCCATTTGATCCAAAGAAAAAAATTTCTGAATAATAGATTTTGTTCTCGTTATCAATTTTCACATTTCAAAAATACCTCCTTTTAGATTTTTACACAAATTAAGATTTCCAATTAAAGGCTTCCCTAAGGTCGGTTACAAGGGAGAGATCGAAAAAATGCAGGCAAAGATATTAGATATAGGCCTACATGTTTTTCTTGACTAAGCGTTGAATCTTCCTCCATTCCCTTAAACTTCCATTATCACAAGAGCGTACAAATTTTGCAAAGAACATTTTTTCACTCTGACAAAAAAAATGGGGAGATAGTACCCATGAAAAGATCAAGATCGATTAAATAACAGTGATTGTTCAAATGTGGAAAAGTTAGAAAGCGGAAGAGAGGGCGCTGAGAAAGCAAGGAAGATAAATACACTAGACCTGCGATTAACTGCTTTATTTGAAAATAAAATTGGATGTTGTATACGATAATAAGTACATTTTTGTTCGGATTATTTAACTGGCACACAAAATACTTAAAATTGTTTTCCTCCCACAACAGTTTATGCAAAATTACATTGCTTTTACAGATTTGATTATCAAAATGTTGAAAAATGAAGCTGTAAGAAAAAAAACAAGCTTCACCTTTAAAATTAACCTTCACAATTAACCTTCACAATTAAAATTTAAAAAAATCACAGCCCATTATGTATCTGTATCCAAAAACTTTGGTATTAGACCCGGAATATAAAAATTATTTGTTTTGGTTACTAATTATTGACGAGAAGAATATGCACTGGACTGCTGGCCATCAGCTGTGGTAACATCCAGGTTTTAAATTTTGTAGAAAACTAACGCCAATGCCTATGATCCACTGATGACTATAAGGGTAAACAATCCAAAAAAAACCAAAAAAGGAAGCAGGTGGCTTTTCGATTTCTTTGTTGAAAATTTTATTTTCCGAATCAACGAAATCTATTTGAAAAAATCTTAGTATCAATTCCATATTTCAATGCCAAAATTCTTACAAAATTATTTACATACTAATATTAAAAAAAAGATGCCAGCCAAGAACTATAGCCCAAAATGAAGCCGGAAATCGAAGGGAGAAGCAGCAGTTTCTAGCCTATGTCCTAAGGATACTTTGAGTTGTTTCGTGTTTCGTAATGGATTGCTTTCTTTTCACTTTACTTAATGATTCTCGGAAAATGGGACATTTTCTATTATTGTGTTCTTGGAAACAATAAAATGAACCAGAGCAGATAGAGTGTTGCTTTTTACCATTCGGAATGAAAAAATGCAAATCAGAAATAGATGAGGGGCTGTCAATTTCAAAAAAAATCAGACGAGGGACTGTGGTGGTTTTGGGCGTTGAAAAAGGTCGACAGTAATTTGCATAGCATTGAAATATTGCACCTTCACTCTTCTGCAAAAAATTGAGCCAAGTGATTTTTGTTTGAATCAGTTGAAATTGACTAAAATGTTGGGAATGAAAGAACTTATCAGAAAAAAGGGAACATTTAAAGATAATAAATTAAATAGCACTGGTTGCGTACAAAATAGGCCTTAAATGCATAAACCTGAAACATTGAAAATCTGACCAATACTTCGAAATTCCGAATGTTCTTAATTAGAGGCAAAAATCAGAAATGGTATTTGAAATAAAATTACGGAAAAAAGCAGTATTTGTAACAAAAGGAAATTAATTAAAAGGTAAGATCACTAACCAGTCAGAAAATTTAATTTTGTCATGAAATGTTACAGACAAGGCACTCGTGTTAGGTAAAGGAGCCAGAAAGATGAGCGATTTGTTTATTTGTTTTGATTGGGGATTTTGAGGTTTGCTCGCGCTGAAATGGATCGGGGAGTGAACTAATGAGGAAATATTTTGGACTGGGCTGAACGGGGTAGAATAGAGAAGGGACAGGGAGAATATGGGCAAAATGAAGAGCGGGTGCTAATGAGGGGGATTTGTGGCGGATTGGCAGCCTCGATCACTTTCAAAATGTGCAACTGATTCCCAAATCCAGTTATAACCAACTTATAACTAACTAACAAACTAACGGTTAGAGAGTGAAAGTTGATTTAATAAGTATCGAATCGTAATGCTGCACAAAGTTTAGGAGCTCTAGCAGGCGGCGGCAGACTTTAAAGAAATCTAAATGAAAGCCAAAGGGCGTTTTGATCGCACCGGCGGTGAGTGAGAGATATTTCATTTACTATTACACAAAGATAGATTGAAAGCGAGAGAGACAGCAAGAAAGAGAGCCTATAGCTAAACATTATTCTCTATTTCCGAAACCCTACTACTTGCTACCTAAGCCAATTTCACCACCACCACCACCACCACCACTAGCAACACCACCATTACTCCCTCAGCTCATAGCTCCAGCACCATTCTATAAACTGTTAGTAGCTACGTGATCTTGCTAGAGTTACCACGATAGAGAGAAAGTTGCCTTCTCTATCTTTCTACTAGTTCGCTCTCACTCTCTCAATGTCGGTGGTGGTGGTGGTGGTGGTTTTGTTTCAAGTCTAGTCGATTGTTGCTATTGTGAAAAGTTCTAAGAAGTGTAATTGTGACCATAAAACGCCGACAAATCAAGGTGGCAAGCAAGGGACCAACCAACTAGCAGTGCCGGCTGAGCCAAAACTTCTAATTACACTATCTTTATTTTCACCCTCCTAACAATCCCCCAAACATCATAGTGAAAATAAGGCCAAATTTATTTGCTGCTAGACCGCTAAACCTTGACTCACACTCAAGTGTGAACTCAAATCTAAGCCAAACTTGCTAAGTCGACAAGATTTTCCCGGTTTTGCTGAAAAAATTATGCAAAACTGGGAAAAGAGAGAGGGAAATGAGACGGGCTTTTTATTGGTCAGGTAATTTTGATGATTAAGTGAAACAGTACAAAAAGAGGGTACAAAGGGGGTAAACGGGGGAAAGTGGACAAGGTGTTTTAAGTTGATTTTATTTGTTACCATTTTGTAATAACCATAACAGGTACCGGGACTAAATAAGCACGCTTGTTGGGCTTTGTTGGTCGTCAGGGGTTTCAATGTTTTGGAATAGATTGCGGGCCTATCGCTTTGAGTTGACGGGGCAACGATACCCCAAGAAAGAAGAGAGAAAAGTAAAGAGAACAGACTTCTAAGTATCGCTAAGAAGTGGTGTGTGTGTTGTTTGGCTGAGTGGTGTTAGAAGACTAAGTAAGTAGAATTTGAGGTCTCCCTCTCTCTCTCTCTCTCTTGTGAGTGATAGAGCTAGTTAGTAAGTTTGTTAGTGGTCGTCTGTAGGTTAGAAAGTAGAAGTAGCGAACAGTAGTAGTAAAGTAAGAGAAGTAGTAGTAGTAGTAGAAGTAGTAAAGAAAGAGAGAATGAAAGATAAACCTAATTTCAAATAGAGAAAAGCGTTCGATTGAAGACCGAATGACACAGAAAAGCGAGGCTTTGAAGTGTTCCCGAATCACATAAACCGACATGGCTATACAATGCCATAAAAATTTTATTGTGTCCTTTGATTTTCAAAAATTATATATAAGCAACACTTTGATAATTAAACGACACTAGACTGCTAGACTGACAACACGATTACAGACAATAACAAAGTGTGCTCAATTAGACGATTGCCCACCGAACACTTCCTAAATTATACCCCACATTCAAATGTAGGCCGCATGACCTCAATCTGCAAATTCGGCTGAATGGTGCTAAATACGTATCAATAATGAGATCGCGATGCGAATCTAGCTTCAAATCGACTTAGAGACATTTATGACAAGATTGTCGCATCAAAGAACGGCTCTGAATCATTCTGCCAATATCACCCAACTTTGATGTTTCTTTAGCCTAAAGGATTTTCAAGCCGAATCTCGGATGATTTAATACATATTTTGTTTACAATTTTATAAACAAGGCTGTAAATTTTTAATTGCTCAACTCTGTCTTGTTCTCAATATACGCAATTTTTGAAATTATGGCATTTCTGTGCTTTACAGGCAATAGTAGAATAATGAATAAAATGAGAATATAAAGATATGTGCGGTACATGAGCTATTGGATCTGTCGGCGCTTTGAGTTGTGGGAGTAAGAAATTAAGTCACCTATAAATCTGGTATGAAAGCAGAGCTTTTGAAGGCAAGAAATGAAGCAGAGAACAAAAGCTCTTAAGATCCGCTCACCTAACTTAGCAGAGAACTCTAAATTATGCGATCTAAGCTAATCATTAAAGCGAGCGAGCGCTCAAGAACGTCTCATGGTTAAGTTGTTTTCTTTTTACAACTATTTTTCATCTAAGTAAAAATTACCGGCAAAGTTTACTCAAGTTTGAAGAAATGGCACACCGACCAATATGAAAGCAATTAACAAAACACGAACAAACAATTTTACAACGAATTAATTGACTGTTTCTCTTACTTAGGTAGTCCAGATGTTTTGATTAGAAAGCCAGCAGAGAATACATGCTTGTTTAAGTTAAAACTAGTCAAGTGTACCTTCAACTGACCACAAGGCTATCTAAACACAAAGATTTTCGGCTCTTTATTTTTTTCTCTTTTTTCAATTTAAATTGTTGAAGACTTCAAACCGTTAATACACTACTGTTCTGTCTTCAGAAAAAAGATAAAAAATACGCTTCTGATTCGGGATAGTTTGATTTAGAATGTTAATGCAATCTGAGGCTTCATCAATGATGAATCAAAAATGAATACAAAAATTACAAAAACTTCAAGAACAGAAAACCGTTAACTGGAAAATTTTTTTAACCATCATTCATCCTAATTGGCCATAATTCTGCAATGAAATTATCACTCATGCTTAGAAAGTTGGAAATAGAAAAAAAAAATAAAATTGTTTTTTGTATCAAATATTATGAATTTCATTGAAGAAAAAATGTTTGGAAGGTGCCACAAGGTTTTTATAAATTTGGAAAAATTCAACAAGCTGCGATAGAAAACAGCAATTTCATGTTTTACTTCAATATTAAAAGAACAATATCGAACAAAATAAAGAAGTTTGTTTCAAATTTATTAAAGCGGAAGAGAGAGAGAGAGAGAATGAGAGAGAGAGAGAGAGAGAGAGAGAGAGAGAGAGAGAGAGAGAGAGAGAGAGCGAGAGAGCGAGAGAGCGAGAGAGAGAGAGGGAGAGAGAGAGAGAGAGAGAGAGAGAGAGAGAGAGAGAGAGAGAGAGAGAGAGAGAGAGAGAGAGAGAGAGAGAGAGAGAGAGAACAAATCAAGAGATAGAGACAACAAAAAAAACAGACACAACCATAACTTTAATTTATAATTCAATAATTAGTTCTTAAACACAAAAAAAATCAATTATTTTTGTAGGCAACGGCAAACAGGTGCTTTTTATTTATAAGTTTGATGGGTTCTTTTCTAAAAGTTTCTTGCAATGCAATATTCCAAAATAGCACTTAATTGTGGTCGAAGTTGAGATTCAGGCCAATTGATTTTCTACGTTTCAACAGTAAGTTCCAAAAAAAATCTTTAATCATAAAAAAATTCAAATTTTAGTTAATAAATTCTGCCGTTTGGAACTGCGTTTCGAATGTTAAAACAACACAAAAATATGATATATTTCTCCATATTTGACAATACATATTGCAGTTTCATTCAAAGGTGAAACAAAAAAAATGTTTTTTTTAATGATTACGATTATCTTTTTAGTCTCTCATTTGTATTATAATTTTTTTTGCTGGAAGACGTTGTCAAGAATAGCACTTCAAAAGCACTCTTTTAACTTATTTTAAACAAAATATCGTAGCTCCAAGAATTCGTTGAAAATGCTTTAAACAAAAATCAAGTCCAAATTTTTTTCCAGCTTCACCAATATAGCAACGGGATAAATGAGCATCGCAAAGGTTAGAAAGTTTACTTATAACTAAAAAATGATGTCCGCAGCAAAAATCATGGGACTTAAATTCGATTAATTTAGTTTTGAATGCCTTGGTGTTCTAAATTTGGAAATAAAGTAGCTTTGGTTAGTGTAAAAAAGACAATTGTTACAATTGAATTGTGATCTTTTCTTCTGAAAATAATATTTTTTAGGAAAGCATTCATTATCTTGTTATTCTCTTACCACATTTTTCTGTCTATTTCAGAATAAAGAATACCACCTTCATTCGGTGATGCCTGAAGTTTGCAATCTAGATTTTTCCAAATCATTACATTAATTTGTTTTTTGTTTTGAGGTGTTCTCTCGGTCAACGTTTTTTCACTTGGATTATAAAATGGCATTGGATTATAAAATGGCGTTGTTTTGTTTCGAATGCGTCGTCTTAATGACATAAAAGAGTGTAATTTTATATTGAAAATAAAACGTATTTGTAAGGTGATGCAATAGTTTTCGGTAACATGGTAGAAATGAAAAAAAAACATTGTCAAAAACTGCTCTTTAATGTTTCACTTCAATGTTGCAAAAAATAGTCTGCAATTAAATTAAATGTATGTTTCAAGGTCATTTCATTAAAATTAGTAGGACAAATTCACGCAATTAAGTTTTTCTGGTTTCTCTGCAATAATCTCTGCATTAATCGGTCCGGTGCAGCTGTAAATCAGCTGTAACATCAAATTGTTTCAAAATGTACAGAACCGAAATTTATGTATTAGGCACTATCAAAATTTCGTCCGTGCTTTGGCTATTGTGAGAGTGTGATGCATTAAAACTAAGCAAGTTTACCCGTGGAATATATATGCTGGATCTTTATACTTCGATGAACATAAAATTTTAACTGAACTATTGTCAGATATCATATATGGAAAAAATATAGAAAGCGCTTATTCATCCACGAATTCACGAGGAAATATCCCTGAAAATAAAGGTTGTTGTAATTATACCTATATAGTCTTTCAAAAAGAGCAAATTTTAAGAAAGCTCGTCAATATTTTTCAAAGTAATTACGTCGCACTAATTATTTCCAAAAGAAAGCAAACGAAGAGAAACTTTTGACGGAAAACTGATTTAGCTTCTGATTTGAGACAATTTCTTTTCTAAGCGCCTTTGCTTGGCACCATTTAGTCCCAACTATGAAAAAAAATAAAAATTCTGACAATTAAAGTTAAAAATTTGAATTCTTACGATTTGAATGACGAGAAATGTTGAAATTAAGAGGAATGATTGACCTGTTTGAGTCTGTAGGATGTGGTTAATAAATGATATATGTTGTTAAAGCATAAACATATGGCGACAATGTGTGTGTGAAGAAATGATGAAGGAATGGGAATAAGTGAGTGATGTGTTCAGTTATGGATGTGATCAAACAACAATAACAACAATGTGTAGTTTGTTAAAACAAACAAGCCAGAGAGAGCATAAAATACGTGAAAGAAAAGAAACATCACAAGACGTCTGTTCGCTCTCTCTCTTTCTCTCTCATTTCTCTCATATCTGTTCTTACGGATGTTGTTGTTGTTGTCGGTTGGCGGGAGAGAGAAAGAGAATCGTGCGCGTGAACAAAGAGCAACTTCAAAGCCATTGGAAAGGAGATAAGGTGACTTGAAAAGATCAACATCTGAGGAGCGCTATGAAGAGGAGGAAAAGAAAGGAAAAGAGGGGAGACACACACACGGAGACCGAAAGAGACTATCTGGAATCATCTTAAGCTTAAGAAGTCCACACACACACACACACATGCAAACACCACTCTCACACATTCACTTATGCACACGTGCACACACACCCATACAAGCACACACACACAGCACACATTAATAACATCTTGGCATCTTTCTTCTAACAAAGATAGTCCAGTCTTTCAATTGTCATTAACAGAAACCTTTGAGCCGATCAGAATGCTATCTTTAACCAACGAGCGGATCATGTTATCTAAATGAATCTATTTCAGCTCAATTTTTATTTATACAGTGTTTGTTGTTTGATTGTTTAATGGCAGTTTAGTAAAAGGGAGACAGCAGATAGTTCTTAGACAGACATTTCAGAATAGTTGATGGAATGTTATGTCGCTCCTTTGCTTTTCAAAAGCAGCTTTATATTGCTTTGATGCAGCTATGCCGCTGTAAGTTTCTCTGAACAGTTCTGAAAAGATATATGGCCAGACGAAAGTTGGAGACACGCGGTTTTTTCTATTCATTGAACCATTTCTCTTGTAATCTTTAAAAGCAAGAGTTAACTACTGTGCGCAAACATCAAGGAGTTAGTTTTTCCGCTTTTGCTGCATACGCTAAATGAGTTACAATTTTTCATTATTATGCATTTCTAAGCCATCAAATTTTCTGCTGTTAGCTTAAAGCATCAGGAGCAAAACTAGAAAGAAACACGTTCAAGATATCGAACAGTTTTCAAAATAAACTTTTTGAAAAGTATTTAGAAACATAACTAATTGGGAGGGATGCTCTCAGATACTTTTTTTGCCGGGGCTAACATTAAGTTACTGTCCAATTTCTAAGATTCTTGCGTAATATAATAAGTACTGAATGTATGGAAGCCTTAAATAAAACCAAGATGAAAAAAGATAGTTCTCAATGATTTGGAGCCCAGTGTTGTCAGGTTTGTTCAAGTGCGAGTCCGCACTTTTTTTGTTTTTTTGACAAAGTGGTATTTGTTTAAGTCTGGTCAATTTTTGTATAGGTCTTTCTCAATTCAAACACTTACTGCTATGCAATTTTGGCAACATAATGGCAACATTAATGACAAAAACTGATTCAATATTCAGGGGATCAAAAAATTCTATTTGGATTGAAAATTGCTATTAATTTTTTGAGAAAATTTTAACAAGTTTTCTAATCATTTTTTTGTCGAGTGATTTGATTTAGTTTTCATTTTTAAGTTGAATGTTTTCGTTTTTTCTCTAACAAATGCAGCTTCGGAAGCAATGAAAGTAAAAAATTAGAACATTTTAGCGGTAGGCTTTTCCGTTGACAGTTTTTCCGTCCTTTAGCTTTGATTCCTTTCTAAAGACAATTTCGGTGACATTGTTAATGAAATGAAAAGTATATAGGAGAAATCGATACCAAAACTTCAAGAATTTGATATTCATGAATGGGATCACTATTCAACTTTTTCTTTAAAGATTTCTAAAATTTTTTGTGGCTATTGATATTGTTTGCGTTAGAGACCAAACATTTTTCTACAACATGAGGATCAAATTTGTACTAAAATAAGAGTTCTATTTTTGAAAAGCATACAATTCCATACGATGAAGAGAAAAAATTGCACTTATAGAACAAAAGATAATTGAAGTTGGATATGGGACAAATTTCAAAACAAAAATCGAGATTAAATGTGCAAAAATAAACTCCAGTGTCAACCAGTGATAATTTGGTACCTGGGTATAACACAGAACGCAATAATTTAAAAAGTTTTCTAAATAATCCACTGCATATTGTATGCCAAGAAAAAATCCGATAGCTAGTTCAAACTTCTTCATTAAAACTGGTAAACATTCGTTTGGCTTTTTTAAGATCGACTATGAAAAACCGATAACCATACCTCTGGTAGATTTTGGTAAAAACTGCTAAAAACTTCTAAATCATTGAAGAAAAAATAAAAAAGATCGAGAGATATTGTAAATATTTTATCAAGATTGAAATTAATGCTTATTGTTGCTCCTCAAACTACCTGAGAAGAATACAAATGTTCCCTATTTTTAACCAAGTGAATCGAAACTTGATATCTTTTTATAGCACTATTTTCGATATCGATGTCAATTAGCCGATGTTTAGATGTTTCAGTTGGAAAAATTTGAGTAATCCTATTTACTCTCACTTTTTTCTTTTGAGAGGATGTTTTGTTTGCTCTCACAAAGCCAAGGAAAAAGTCAAAAATTCCAGAGTTAAAATAATTTTAGACAGATGGAAAAAAACCTACTGTAAAAAAATTTTACTCAAGGAAAAAATTTTAATTTTCGCAGAATCATAAGAAGACTGTCGTTAAAAATTCTGTTGTAAGATACGCCTCAGTGCTTCATACGCCTCAGATACGTCAAAGTTTTACTTGATAACATGAATTAACAGGCCAAAGAGCAGACGACACAAAGTCATTTTAGATCACAATGCAAAGTGCATGCCTAATTGTTTTAATTAAAAACAGAACATGAGACAGACTTAAAAAAATTTATATGGATTCTCAGCAAACGAACAGCAATTTTGTCAGTTTTTTTGTCATTAGTTGTCATCTGTTTTTGTTCTTTCTATGTCAATTAACATAATTACAGGGCCAGGAGTGTTAAAATTTGCAACTGGATGAAAATTGATCCTCTTATACATCCTTTTCTAATTTTAGATCATAAAGTTGAATCTTGACAGCTCTTTAGGGTGACTAGATATAGAGGGCACAGATAAAAAATTGCTATCAAGATCTAATGAGATGTTTTCAAGAGCTGTCAAGAAATATTCTTGGTTTACCTTTATTAGATCTTACCGTGATCTTTTCACGATTTACCAAGAAATGTTGGTGTTCCAAGTTATTGGCCAGATGTTTCAAATTTTGCAAGAGATGTCAAGATCATGCATGTCTTATACAGGTGTGCAAGTTTCAATTCACCTGAAAAATCAAAGTATTGAAAAAACAGGATTATAGCTCTGTTAAGGGCGGGATATCGGAACAAATCACTCTGCAATTGTAAAATTAAAAATTTGGAAAGGTACTCACGCGAATAAACTTCTTGTTTGTTGATTTTCTATGACTGAAAATTTTGCTTTAATAAACTTATTTGTTTTCTGTTCACTGTTATTTGGCAGCAATTTGAGTAAGACTATAAAATGTTCTGTCACAACTTTATCACAGTAGGGATCTGTCAGGAAATGATTCGATTGAGCGATTTTTGTTGCTTGCTCTCAACTGTTCTAAAAAGAATGGACAGTTGAAAAAAATTGGAACTAGAACAGTTGTATATAAACTATAAAGGAGGTAGCCAAAATATGGCATATGCCGGTTAGATGTGCTTTTTGTACGTAATATATGTTGAGTGATTGTTTGATTGAATAATGATTGATGAGATAAAAGCGATATGATGATGGAAGAATACATGTTATTGTTTGATGTGCATATATCAGTTGAAAGGAGGACAACTGGTACAAAAATAAATAACCAAATTTCCCTGTTCACACAATCAAAGAAGAACAAACATACTGAACTATACTCACTTACATCAAAAAGGAAACTACAAAATTGTTCACAAATTTATTTCTCTCTTTTAAATTGTTCACCAAAAAGGCTGAAAAAGTATACTTTTAAAAAGAATAGTAATCTAGTTTTTCACTCTTTTTCTATTCTTACGTTTGTTTCAATTTTTTCAACTAAGAGAATGTAAAGAAAGTGTGACTTACTTTTTGTGATTTTTGAGCTCCAATTCGGAGCCAGTTAAGAGCATATTATAAATTACAAAAGCGATATTGATGATTTATAATTGAATAAAAAGTAAGTTGAGCGCGAGAGTGAGAACGGGCTAATAATAATGATAATAATAACAAACCACACAGATGCCAAGCAGAGAGAGCAAGAAAAGTGAGTGAAGTAATAATAACAGAACTGTGTGATGAAGAAACATCAAAAAGAGATAAAAGACACGCGAAAAACAACAAAAGAAAACAAAGACTGCTCAAATTGCTTTGCTTTCTTCAGTCGCGTGGATGAATTACACAAATCATAAATTACAATCCAAAAGTGCTACCACCACTAACACCACCACTACCACCATCATCACTACATACACACAAACACCAAACAAACAAACAACCGAGTTGTAATAAACAACAAAAAAGTACTAATTCCGACTGACACGTCAGACAAAAAGTGTCGTTATCTTGTTTAATTTTGCCAAAATTGAAAGAAACGGGGGTGCAATTTCGCAATGAGGTTAGGACTTATGAGCGATTGTCATTCTAAATTTTGGTTGGATTTGTTTTGTATTTTGTGTTGTGCCTCTCATCTTTTTTGCTCTTTGCTCTGTCTCTCTTTATCTTTCTCTCTTTTTATTGTATGTTTTGTTGTTACTTCAAAAGAGCAACATCACACGAATGTAAAAGGGGGCTTTCTTTGAGCTGAGCTAACAAATCACCACGCACTGGTGCTCAGAAGAAGAGAGGAGCTTGCTAGAGCAATAATAACACATGAAGACAACATACTACAACACCAGAACCATTGATGATGCTATAGCTGATTATGATACAACTTTTCTATTTCTTTGTACTCTCTTTTCTCTTCTCCATATTTCTCCCCCTTCCCCTATCGTTCTTTTCTTTTTCATCAGACGCTAAATTATAATTTGTTAGCCTAATTTAGTTTACTCATTTTGTCCTGGGCATTTCTTTTGCAAATTTCACCTGATCGGCAAATTTGTTTTCCTTCATTTAAAATGAAGCAATTCGACCTGGAAAGCGCATTTTTGTAGGCGCGGAGCTGTAACTTTGGTTTCTTATCATTAGCAGTGACAAACTAAGTTCTAGGGCTAGAACTAGAAATGCCTAGCAGCGCATTTTTTCACATGATGAGAAGAGCTAACTTTAGCTCTTCCTGAAGATACAAGCCATTCCGATTTATAGTAGCTTAGCTTCTAGAATAAAATTTCTTTTTAATTAAATCTGCGTGGTCTCCATTATCTAATAATCTTGGTTTATGTTGATCTAAAATTTAAATGTTTGCTGATTATTTCTTTTTGCCAATCTTAAGGTTATCTTAAGAATAAAATATGTAATGACATAAAAAAGGTCACAAAAAGTAATTAGAAGGGGAAATTTTTTGAAGGTCTTCAAATTGTTCAGAAAGATATCATTATTTACATCCGATTATAGTTTTAATTATTTTAGGGGGACAGAATAGATATGACTTTCTTCAAACGTCGGGGATGAAAATGATTTTCATTGTACCTCATTTTCAGTTTGTGCCCCCCCCCCCCCCCCCAGCTTAGTGGGTTCATATTAAGGGGGGAATGCATAACGAACTGTGGTGGGGTGGGGGGGGGGGGATCGAATGGAAAACAACCTGTGCCTCTCTTAAACCACTCCTACAAACTAGAGCGATACAATTTGAACGCTACTTACCCGGGTTGACCCCATAATTCAAAAAGTTATAATATTACAACTTCATATTATGGCGTCTATGAAAAGTTGTAGTCATAGAACTTTCATAAAAAGGAGTTCTATGGAATTGAATTTTTATGAAAATTTTTTTTACATCATGAAAAGGAGGGAAATAGTATGTTTCAAAAAACTAACTTGAAAAAAAATTGAAAAATTGAGTCTTAAGCGAACAGAGAATTATGAAAAAGTTGTAGTCATAGAACTTCATAGAAAAAGAAAAAATTTTGGAGAAAAGTGAAAAACACTTTTGCAAGTTAAAAAACTCCTTGCCCGCCCTTAATTATTCAATGAAAACCCATTGCATCAAATGAGACTGCAAATTACAATCAACAATGAAAAAGTTGTAGTCATAGAACTTCATAGAAAAGTTTTGGTTCAATTTTTTCCGTAAAAGAACTAATTTCTTCCTTACGAAGAAATGTCATCTTGCCATTCAAATTTTTGGCGCAAAACAGACCAGCGTATAGCAAAAAAGTATGGGACAAAGAAAATTCGATAGAACATGGTTCCAGTGTTTTTCCAAAAAAATTTTGGGGTAAATCGGACACCCAAAATTTTGGTTAATGTAGCTAATTCCTTTTTGAAATGACCAATTGATATTGCCAACGAGTTGTTTCGAGAAACCAAACTTTTTGAAGCGCAGTTTGTGTTTTTCAGCTGATATCAAACAAAGTTTTACCTCATCGAGAATTGAACCACCCCATCTCAATAATTTTGCTTACAAAACTCATCCATATAAGATTATTTATTTTTTGTCAATATCAAAAATGCTTTAGTTGTGATCTTCCACTCAGGTTCATCTCCAGGAGTGTACAATTAGCCCATAGCCTAGAAAAAATTATGCGACAATGAAAACTTGATATAATATAGAATAAGTTACCTCCCAATAAGAATTTTTGATGTATATCGGACACCCAAAATTTTAGTTTAATGTAGCTAATTCCTTTTTGAAATGACCAATTGATATTGCCAATGAGTTGTTTCGAGGAATTTAAATTCTTCGATGCACATTTTTGTTTTGCAGCTGTTATCACGCAAAATTGTACCTCATCGAGAATTGAACCACCCCATCTCAATAATTTTGCTTACAAAATTCATCCATATAAGATTATTTATTTTTTGTCACTATCAAAAACGCTTTACTTGCGATCATCCACTCGGGTTCATCTTCAGTAGTGTACAACTAGCCCATATCACAAAAAATTATGGGAAAATGAAAACTCGATAGAATATAGAATAAGTTACCTCCCAATAAGAATTTTTGATGTATATCGGACACCCAAAATTTTGGATAATGTAGCTAATTCCTTTTTGAAATGACCAATTGATATTGCCAATGAGTTGTTTCGAGGAACTTAAATTCTTCGATGCACATTTCTGTTTTGCAGCTGTTATCAAGCAAAATTGTACCTCATCGAGAATTGAACCACCCCATCTCAATAATTTTGCTTACAAAATTCATCCATATAAGATTATTTATTTTTTGTCAATATCAAAAATACTTTAGTTGTGATCTTCCACTCAGGTTCATCTCCAGGAGTGTAAAACTAGCCCATATCACAAAAAAATTATGGGACAATGAAAACTTGATATAATATAGAATAAGTTACCTCCCAATAAGAATTTTTGATGTATATCGGACACCCAAAATTTTGGTTAATGTAGCTAATTCCTTTTTGAAATGACCAATTGATATTGCCAATGAGTTGTTTCGAGAAACTTAAATTCTTCGATGCACATTTCTGTTTTGCAGCTGTTATCAAGCAAAATTGTACCTCATCGAGAATTGAACCACCCCATCTCAATAACTTTGCTTACAAAATTCATCCATATAAGATTATTTATTTTTTGTCACTATCAAAAACGCTTTACTTGCGATCCTCCACTCGGGTTCATCATCAGTAGTGTACAACTAGCCCATATCACAAAAAAATTATGGGAAAATGAAAACTCGATAGAATATAGAATAAGTTTCCACCCAAAAAATTTTTTTTGGGTAAATCCGACACCCAAAATATTGGTTAATGTAGCTACTTCTTTTTTGAAATGACCAATTGATATTGCCAATGAGTTGTTTCGAGGAACTTAAATTGTTCGATGCACATTTTTGTTTTGCAGCTGTTATCAAGCAAAATTGTACCTCATCGAGAATTGAACCACCCCATCTCAATAATTTTGCTTACAAAATTCATCCATATAAGATTTTTTATTTTTTGTCACTATCAAAAACGCTTTACTTGCGATCCTCCACTCGGGTTCATCTTCAGGAGTGTACAACTCTCCCATAGCACAAAAAAATTATGGGAAAATGAAAACTCGATAGAATATAGAGTAAGTTTCCACCCAAAAAAATTTTTGGGGTAAATCAGGCACCCAAAATATTGGTTAATGTAGCTACTTCTTTTTTGAAATGACCAATTGATATTGCCAATGAGTTGTTTCGAGGAACCAAATTTCTTTGACGCACATTTTTGTTTTGCAGCTGTTATCAAGCAAAATTGTACCTCATCGAGAATTGAACCATCCCATCTCAATAATTTTGCTTACAAAATTCATCCATATAAGATTACTTATATTTTGTCACTATCAAAAACGCTTTACTTGCGATCCTACACTCGGGTTCATTTTCAGGAGTGTACAACAAGCCCATAGCACAAAAAATTATGGGAAAATGAAAACTCGATAGAATATAGAATAAGTTTCCACCCAAAAAAATTTTTTGGGGTAAATCGGACACCCAAAATATTGGTTAATGTAGCTAATTACTTCTTGAAATGACCAATTGCTATTGCTAAAAAAATGTCTTGAGGAGCAAGATTTCTTTGAAGCACAATTTGTGTTTTCAGCTGATATCAATTTCGTTCGACTTCACAATTGCAAAAAAATATATATCAGGCAAGTTTTTGTTTTTAATCAACTCAGAGCGTCTCGCGCAAATAAACAACCATCAACGGGGGTGGTACCCCAATCTACAATTTGGATTTTAGTTCAAAAATGGGCTGTTTGATCAATTTTTACCACGAAGAGCTTTGGAACTTCTTATTTGTTTTTTTTTACGTTTGACTTCAAGTGGTCTGACAGTTGTGTCGATGTAAGAAAAGTACCCTAATTTAAATTAAAAACATTGTTAACTGCCTCTCCTCAAATCACATCCAGTAAACATTCAGGAATACATCTGAGGGTTTTTTCGGAATCTATTTCAAATGATTTTGTACGAGAACGGTTCCCCAACAATTGAAAAAAGTAGATCTTTTTTTAATTCTGTAATAATTTTTTCTCTACTACGGATTCAAAGTGGTCGTCATGATCTCCAAGTAAAACGATCTAAGTACACTAGTTTAAGAAAAAAATAGGAAAAACGGATTTTTGTCTCTTAGGCTGAGGAAAAAACTTTATTCAATTTCAAAAAGCAAAAAAAAATGTTTCGTTTCCTTACTTTGGATTTTCATCAATTATTCTCATTATGAAATTCGGAAATTTTATGTAAATTTTTTTCCTTGCAAATAGTTTCTATCCTTCTGTTGATTTTAAAAGTGGCCATCCAATTAAATTTACACGCTGGGGTGTGCAACTCGCCTAACCATTCATCTAATTAACTGTTAAAAACACATGTGAAGATCTTTACAGAAAAATTAATGTCCAAATTTGAAAAAAAAATCAATTATCAATTCGGGGTACGCTTCATGTGTTTTATGATTTCTTCGAAACTACTGTACCAAATTGTACAGGCATTGTTGCGTTTTGCTTACCCTAAACTTTCATTGCTTGCAGTGTTCATTGGTTCCTGAAGTCGCCCTAATCAAAAAGTTATTAGTGTTTAACTTTGAAAAAATTGAAATAAAATTTAATGATTTGAGGGCACGCCTATTGTTTCTGACGATTTTTCCTGAACTACTATGCCAAAGTGGCCAACCATAGTCCCATTTTGTTGATTGTAAGTTTAAATGTCTGCAGTCTTGAATTTGTGTCTAAATTGGCCTGCTCAGAAGGTTATTAAGCTGTAATTCTTAAAAAATTTAAAAAAAAAATTTTTATTTTAAATACGAGTTCTTTTATGTTTGACAATTTCTCTAAAACTACTGTACCAAATTGGACGGGCATTGTTGCATTTGGGTTTATCTTAAAATCTTCTGTTTGCAGTGTTTATAGGTTTCTCACGTCGTCTTAATCAAAAAGTTGGAGGAAAGATCTTGTTTTATCACATTGAGAAAGGAACTTAATCTTTTGTACTTTTCCGATTTTCTCAATTAGTTTTTGACCAAAACGAGTGATCATTGGCATTATCTTTTGCTGTTAAGACGTTCTTCTATGGAATGGCTAGTCACATTCTTGAAAAATTCTTTAGAACAGTTATTCAATGATGAAAGCTGAAAAACAAACTCTTTTCTCAAATTTTATGGCTGAGTGGTGTTTTGCGCTATTGAACAAGTTTTTCGGCGTGCGTTTTGTGTTTTCTAGACATTGTTTAAGTTGCTGAAGCTAATTGTATCAAATAATGGGGTTAATTCAACAATTTTTCTTTTTTCACGATTTCATCAAATTTCTGTGGATGTTGTTTTATGTCAAAACACACAAAACATCATAAGCTTCATGGTGAGGTGGAAAATTTTTTCCCACCTCACAATGAAGGTTTGCCGTGACCTAGAACGTAGAAGTGGACCAGAATTACACCCACAAATACGCCGGGAACGCTGTTTCACGTTGTTTTACGTCGGTTCCGGAGATCTTGGGCTTCGATTTTAGCCCAAAAAATGGGGTACAGAACAGTATTTTGTTAATATCTGCTAAAGTACTGGACCAAATTAAACGGGAGTGGTCGCATTTTGTTGGCACTGAACCCCGCTTGCTTGCAGTATTTGGTTGGTTTCTCAAATCGGTCTTATCAGAAAGTTATTAATGCTTAAAGTTGAAAAAAGTCGAATTTTTGGGCTGTTCTGGATGACCCAATTTTCGGTACAACAAAACAGCTGATTTGCGAAATAAATGTTAGTGTTTTAGAATCTTCAGTTAGTGGGGAGTATCCCCATATATATTTTCCGTAGCGTTTTACGGAATTATGATAGTCAAATTTGGCTCTGAAATCAGGTCACCTCGCTTTTTGGGTCATTTGGTAGGGTACCTTTACTTTGGAATAACTCGTTGTAGAGTGAACCGATTTTGATGATTTTTTTTGTTAGACCCAGCTTGAGCTAAGCTTTGTTTTGATATAGGTCTCGTTCCGTTTCGTTCAGCCGTTTTTGAGAAATTGGCCAGTAAACTTGCCCTCCGTTTTAGCCCCAGAAGCGGATGACACCATCCGGAACCAGTTTTGAAGCTTTGAATTTTGTTACTTCAGGTTACAAATATAGTGTTCTGAATAGCCCGTGTAATGTAGATTCCGAATATGTATACTTTATATAGCGTTTTCTCAGGTTTAAATGTTCAATTTTAGCTCTGAATTCAGGTCATCTCGCTTTTTCGTCATTTGGTAGGGTACCTTATTTTTGCTATAACTTCTTACAGACTGCACCGATTGGGCTCATTTTTTAATATGATGCGTATCTCAAGCCGCGCTACAAACTCTACTAAGGGCGTTTTTTTTTGTTCAGCCGTTTTTGAGAAATTGGCCAGTAAACTTGACCTCGGTTTTAGCACCAGAAGCGGTTGACACCATCCGGTTGACACCATTGACACCTTGAATCTTTGAACTATGTTACAAATGTTAGTGTTTTAGAATCCCCAGTTAGTGGGGAGTCTCCCCATATATATTTTGTATGTAGTTTTCCTTAGTTCGGATGGTCAATTTTAGGGATACGTGACCCGTACTTGTACTCTTTGATCATTTGGTACGGTACCTTATTTTTGCTATAACTCCTTGAAGAGTGCACCGATTGGGCTCATTTTTTAATATAATGCGTATCCCAAGCAGTACTACAGTTGGTATTAAGGGCGTTTGTTTGCGTTCAGCCGTTTTTGAGAAATTGGCCAGGACACATACCCCCATTTTTACCAATTCGTGTCCGGTACATTTCGGGCACCATCCGGCACCACCTTGAAGATCTGTCAGAAATCGATTTAAAGCTTGTTTATTGGTGCTTTAGCTTCCCTATATTATGGCAAAGCTTTCTAGCTATTATTTGTAATTTTTTTGACACATTGTCATGTCAAATTTTAGCTCTGGAGGTGGTGTATCTCTCCTCCATGATAATTTGGTACGGTACCTTCTTTTTGCTATAACTCGTTGAAAAGTGCACCGATTGGGCTCATTTTTTAATATGATGCGTATCTCAAGCAGTGCTACAAACAGTATTAAGGGCGTTTGTTTTTGTTCAGCCGTTTTTGAGAAATTGGCCAGGAAAGTTGACCCCAATTCGACCTCCTGTGGAGCGAAACAACACCTTGAGTACGATATTAAACCTTGTTGTGGGTTCAATCCACGGTGAAATTTAGTGTGTTATATTCCCCCGTTAGTGGGGAGTCTCCCCATATATATTTTACAGGTGGTCATAATGAGTGGTTATATGTTATAGTACAGAAACAGGACCCGAAATGGGTCATTTTGGTCATTTGGTACGGTACCTTGATGTTGGAATATCTCCTCGTAGATTGAACCAATTTTTGATCTGTATTTTGATTTGAACTCAGCTTGAGCCGTACTTGAATCCCTGTAAATAGCGTTTTGTTTCTTTCAGCCGTTTTTGAGAAATTGGCCAAGACACATACGGTCATTTTTACCTGTTAGTGACTGGTACGTTTCACGTTTCTATATGTGAAATGTTGAAATTAACAACTTTGACTGCACGAATAGGCTCAATAATGTTATTTTTTTAGGTCTTAACAAGGTCCCAGCCACACGGGTCGAGGTGGCGCCTAAGGGCTATAAATTAGGTAGGTTAGGAGAAAAAATCGTCAAAAGAAGTGTGGTATTTTTGTATATCTGTTGCTTGTTTTGTAAACCATCTAGCATAAGGGAGTTAGAAAGTCGTCGCAATATGCTTTGATGCAATGATCCAGTCGTGTGTACCATAAGTACGCTAGCTAAAAAGAGCTCAAGTTAATAGTCTTGTTTTCCAGATAACGATGTCAAAAGTACTAATAATTGGGGACTCGCACCTCAAAAGAGTTGCCGACGTTTTCCAGTTCCCTGATAACTTTACGATCGAGGCACAAGGAGGTGCACACGTAAATTACTGGATGCAAAAGAAGGAGCTTATCAAGAAACACGATATTTGTATGTTGATGTTAGGAGGTAACAATCTTCTGGCAAAACCTAGTGACCCAATACAATACAAGGAGGAAATGAGAAGTGTTATTGGACAATTCACTCAGATCAGGAACTTTTGCAATAACTATGGTGTTCTATTGATAGTTTGGCAGATAATTAATCGCTTGTCATCTGTAAATGCAGTTTTCGACATCATCAGAGCCCTCAACAACCGACTTGCCGATAATAAACTTAAATATCATTTTCGCACCTTTTCTTTTGATGAAGATTTTCTACCCGATACAGTACACATGAAAGACTGGTGGTATAAACAAGCAGGATGTGATCTTGTTCGGGAGTTTGATAGTGCTCCTGATGCTAGGCCTGATCTGGTTGATTTATCTTTGCCCAATGTAAATTAAATTATTGTTGCAATTGGACAAGTTTATATTAACTTTGAGCCCTGTTTCGCAAGTCTGAGAAAAAAAGCTTGTTATTTTCTGGTTTTCTTCTTAATAACCGTGTCTGAATATAACCACTGCGAGAGCGTTTCTAATGTTTAAATCTTTGCGGTTGAGGGATGATAGTTGGGGGATGATTCTGAAAAAAAATACCTACTGAAATTCATAATCTTTAATTTAATCTGGTTCCACCCGATAGTTGGGGGATACTTCAATCTTTATTCAGTCTCACCCGAAAGCTGGGGAGATCATAAACTCACATAATTAAAAAGGCTTGTTTTGATGTAACTGGTTCACTCGTCCACCCGATAGTTGGGGGATGATTCTGAAAAAATACCTAAAATTCATAATCTTTAATCTGGTTCCACCCGATAGTTGGGGGATACTTCAATCTTTATTCAGTCTCACCTGAAAGCTGGGGAGTTCATAAACTCACAGCATTAAAAAGGCTTGTTTTGATTTCACTGGTTCACTCGTCCACCCGATAGTTGGGGGATGATTCTGAAAAAATACCTAAAATTCATAATCTTTAATTTAATCTGGTTCCACCCGATAGTTGGGGGATACTTCGATCTTTATTCAGTCTCACCCGAAAGCTGGGGAGATCATAAACTCACATAATTAAAAGGCTTGTTTTGATGTAACTGGTTCACTCGTCCACCCGATAGTTGGGGGATGATTCTGAAAAAAAATACCTAAAATTCAAAATCTTTAATTTAATCTGGTTCCACCCGATAGTTGGGGGATACTTCAATCTTTATTCAGTCTCACCTGAAAGCTGGGGAGTTCATAAACTCACAGCATTAAAAAGGCTTGTTTTGATTTCACTGGTTCACTCGTCCACCCGATAGTTGGGGGATGATTCTGAAAAAATACCTAAAATTCATAATCTTTAATTTAATCTGGTTCCACCCGATAGTTGGGGGATACTTCGATCTTTATTCAGTCTCACCCGAAAGCTGGGGAGTTCATAAACTCACATAATTAAAAGGCTTGTTTTGATGTAACTGGTTCACTCGTCCACCCGATAGTTGGGGGATGATTCTGAAAAAATACCTAAAATTCATAATCTTTAATTTAATCTGGTTCCACCCGATAGTTGGGGGATACTTCAATCTTTATTCAGTCTCACCTGAAAGCTGGGGAGTTCATAAACTCACAGCGTTAAAAAGGCTTGTTTTGATTTCACTGGTTCACTCGTCCACCCGATAGTTGGGGGATGATTCTGAAAAAATACCTAAAATTCATAATCTTTAATTTAATCTGGTTCCACCCGATAGTTGGGGGATACTTCGATCTTTATTCAGTCTCACCCGAAAGCTGGGGAGTTCGTAAACTCACATCATTAAAAAGGCTTGTTTTGATGTCACTGGTTCACTCGTCCACCCGATAGCTGGGGGATGATTCTGAAAAAATACCTAAAATTCATAATCTTTAATTTAATATGGTTCCACCCAATAGCTGGTGGATACTTCAGTCTTTATTCAGTCTCACCCAAAAGCTTCCGATGTTCCTAATCTTAAATTATCATAAATTCAAGGATATATTGTCTGAGATACAATCTTTTCGAAACTGAAATTTGTTCTAAACAGTTGTTGGCAATTTCGACTCGATTTCTCGGAATCTATCTGATTGTCCTCCAATTTGTTTTCAACAACTTTCATCTTAACATTTATGGCTTTGCGAATGTTGATTTTGTCGGCTTTAGGTTTAAGTTTTCTTACAACCAAAACGTTTTTAGGGGAGCTTAGCTTTGTATCGTTTTTTTGCCGTACAGATAAAACGTGTCAGACTTTGTTACTTTTTGTTCTATTTTTACTCCAACGGTGCAAACAATTGGTCCAAAAATTTTAGAAGAACTATGTCGATTGCGGATAAAGCCAATGACTTAATCTTAACTGGTCCAAGGTCCACCAAAGGCAATTTTCCAACTAAAAGCTCTCTGTACAACTCACCAGGGGATGAGAAAAGAGCAAAAGGGCTTCGGTGGGTCTTCTATAAGAAATACGATTGCCATCCTTTTGTGCTGACTCACAACAGTCCGTTTTGGCCTGACATTTCGCTGGCTGACAAATTGTCCATGGTCAGAGGCCGAAAGCTGTACTTCAAAGCAACGTCATCAGGTAGATTCAAGGCATCATTTGTCAAAATGATGTCAGTCAAAGAAGTTGACAGTTTCGTCCGTGATGTGTCAACGAAGGTTGCTAACGCAAACAAAAGTCTGTCGGATATAAGTTCCATAGCGTTAGTACACACTTTTCGAGTTAATATCACTTTCCTACAATTTCCAGTTTCTTAGAAGTCTAA
Organism: Convolutriloba macropyga; assembly: GCF_964194025.1. Taxonomy (NCBI): domain Eukaryota; kingdom Metazoa; phylum Xenacoelomorpha; order Acoela; family Convolutidae; genus Convolutriloba; species Convolutriloba macropyga. Next base: position 34,494,558 of record NC_134468.1, on the reverse strand, counting down.
CTTTGAAAATCTAGGTAATTAAATTTTTATAAATTTATTCAATCGAGGCTCAAATTTTATGCCTTTTTGCTTGGATTCCTGCTTGCCTAAGTAATTGCTTCGCTTTTATTGAAGACTTTTCATGTTTTGCCCCTGTTTACATTAATTGCTATTCAAAACTCTTGCATTAGAAAATTTTTCCTTTTGTACTTCAGTGAAACGAGCCTTCAAAACTGCACCATTAATGAAGCTCAGCCTTTACAAGCAGCAGCAGAAGAATTCGAGTAAGTTACGTCGTTCTGTTGGGCTTGTTTGGTGTTCTCGTTTGTAATCTTCCTAAACCTCGACTTTTGCTTCTGTCATGCATCCAGCGATATAGGCTTCGTTGTTATAAATCTTTTCTGTTTGAAAACATAAGGTACAGAGTAACTATAGTAACGGAGGGTTTTTATTGCTGCCTAGAGACAAAGAGAATGAGGAACCTAAAGAGAGTAAAGAAAAGAAGCGAAAGTCAATTCAAAATCCGGTTAAGAGGAGCATTCATTTTTCCAAGGACGTCTTGTTGGCCGAAAAGGATTATGAGAGTCCCTATATCAATCTGGCAAAATCAAGTTGCTCAACGCCATGCAATGATGCTCCAAATTCTAATGCGGACACAGCTCAAGGAGAATACTCAATGAAAGATGTAATGGATTTCGTGACAAGCAAGTTTAATGAGGTGCTGGACGCTCAGGAGGAGCACACTAGAAAACTAATGAAAGAAAATGCTATTCTTAGAAAGAAGCTTCTCGAAGTTTTGGGAGATGGTGACAAACCTGATAGCTTGAAAAGGTTGAAAAATGCGATCAAAGCCAATCGTGTCAGCGCCGATCCTTTGATGTTTAACGGAAAGGACTTGATGAGGTTCAAACCAACTGAAGATGGGCCGTCTGTGTTTGGCAGAACAATTGCTGCCGAAATTTTTGGGAGTGAGAAGAACTGTATGCTCGCTAAAGAGCGTATTAGTGTAAAAGTCAACAGGCGAAATAGCCGTGGACCTTGCGATGCAGCTCTTGAAGAGCTTTTTGTTGAGTGTGTGACTAGAAATTATTCAGACGATACTGACGAAGCCGTAAGCCGTGCTGTTGCAGGTGCCAATCAATATGGGGCCGAAATGAAACAAAAGCACTCTCTATGATGGTCATCACCAAAACATATCGCCAACTTTATAGCAAGCTACATTTTTCTAATTTGCGTTCCGTTTTTCGGCAAAAGCATATTTGGTGCTATTCGGTGTTTAGTTTTGCCTCTGAACTTTGATGTTTGTATGGATTGTTGTAACTGTTGTTGATGTCTATCATTTCTTCATGCGTTTCATCCGTGAGCTGTGTTGACAAAATTCAGTTCAACCTTTCGCTCGATTGATTTTTTAATAAAATTAGATGAGAACCAGTAAAGAACAAACATGTTTGTTTGAACTTTTTTACAAAAAGCAGTGTTTGACAGTCTAAATGCACTTAGGTAACTTTAAAAAATTTGGTTTGTTTTCATGTTAGAAATGTCTAGCTGTGAAAGTTCATCGGAGGAAGATCAAATAGTATTGAAGAAACGTACCAAAATTGTTTCAAATGTTCTATCTGAGAGTGAAGCTGAAGACCAAATGGAATCAAGTGATGACGAAACTGAAACCAGTAATGATTTGCAAAGTACAATTTTGAATAAACAAGATCAAGATAATGTTAAAAATGAAGATTTTAAAGCCTTCAAACGTAATCTCTCTAGAATGGTTGATGAGCACAAAATGAGCTAGAAAAAATTACGGCAAGAGGAAAGGGCCAATGATGAAGAATTTTTCGCTCTCGTGACTTATCAAAAGACAGGTGAGCTACCGTCTGCCGACAATACGACTGTTTATCTGCCAGTCATGCACGAGGGGATTAACTTAATGCAAGTTCCAGCCGGTAGCAGTGCTGCCAAGTTTGGGCGTCACCTGGGATGCGCAATGTATGGTAAGGGCGAGCTATGCAAGCTGTAATCACTCATCATTGGGGCTCATCGGCGTCGCAAAGACATTCGAACTCCGGTGCCTGAAGATGAACGTGCAAAGTTTGAACTTGTTGTGCGAAGAAAATATCCCAAATTCCCGGAAGCAGCATACAAAGACGCTCGCCATGCAGCTAATCAAATGGGCTTGGATATTAAACTCAAACTTCAGCGAGGTTCAACTTTTTGTTAATGTACTTCCTGTTCAACGGTAATAGCTGCTATATAATGATTTTGCGCTTGTTCTATTCTCTTTGCGTTTTGTAGTTCGGTGTTGAAATCTGATGATAGTAAATACAAACTACTAATGCTGTGCTGTTTTTGATAGGCATGTGAAAAATTTTGGTTTTTTCATGCGCCAGTTATCACTCGGGAATTTTGAACTAGTGTAATTGTTTTTCGTATATGGTGAGCTGCGCTTTTTTAGATAGAATAATGGATATCATTATCTTTTGTTAAAGAAATGTTGAAGTGCTTTAGCCTTGCGCAGGCTGATGCGCATGTCACTAAAGAAATTATTGAGGTTAATAACCATCCGGTTGAACCTTTGGTACAGATACTTTCGGCAGATGAATACAGAGAAGCATTGGGTAGAAATTTTGCACTTTTCGAGTTCGATGGTTTGTTACGTGACGCCTATCAGACTGCACTGGCAAACAATTTTTCTTTCAAACGGGACCGGTTTGGTGGATATGGTTTGTTTTACGTAGGTGAGAAAAGCTTTCAAACTAGGAAGTCAAGACCGTTACAAATTCTGCCATCAATAGTTGGATTTATTGAAAAAATTCCAAGTGAGTCATTGGCGAGCTTCAAAGACATATCAATTTTCAGAAAGACGGACGCCTGTAAGTTTGATCGAGTCATGTGAGGCCCTACTCGCTTTGCCAACCACTCTTGTAAACCTAACTGTCGTTTCGATCTGAAAGAAGTCAATTCCCGACGATGTATCCAGTTGGAGATACTTTGCCCTATTGAAAAAAATGACGAAATAACAGTTAGTTATGGTAATGATTTCTTCGGAGAAGGGAATCAAGACTGTCTCTGTGTTCATGTCAATAGACATCAGACTAAAGTGTCTTTGGCTGAGAGGCAACGCGACTCCAGGCCTAGACTTATTCTGCTCAGTTCTCGTATCCGGCGAAGACGACAATCAGTTCTCCGGTCGAAACGTCGCAAGAAATCACCCAGACCAAAATTGGAAATGCGCAACTTTGCGGAGAGCAGTAGTTCATCAGATTTTGATCTATCACAGGATGATACCTCTTCTGGTGAAACAAGTTCTTCGTTGGCTGATTTTCAACAAATAAACAATTTTGCGTCCTCGCCTAACAACAGTGTAGAAAATATGGCTCCCAGTTTCACGTTGAGCGCAATCAATGATCATGTCTCAGATTCGTCCTCAGAAGATGCTCGTGATTCTGCTAATGAACGAAGCTGCACATTTTCGCAGCAGAACTTTGCGATCTGCGTGAATGAAATTATTGCCCGCCATGGTACTTCAGACGCTGAAGCTTCCGATTGGATAAAACTAATGCGGACTGCATTTCCCGAAAGCTACGTTCCCTCGCTAAAGTCAATGAAACGAAAAGCTGATGAGACCGTGAAATTGGCCTTGAAGACTACTCTATCATGTGGTGAAGGCGAGTTAATTACATTAGATTTTAAATCAGACATTTTACTTGTTCTTAAGAGGAATCTCAATTCAATATATGAGTACAATTCTTCCCGGTGCCCTCTGAAAGATGTAAATATCCCGCCGTTTTTTGATTCGAGCAATAAAATAACAGTTTTGTTGTCAATGAATTCTGATGGTGTTAGGATTATCAATTGAAAAAAGCGATCATTGTTGCCCCTATGGCTTGGTATTCTTAGTTTACCTCCGGTTTTACGATGCAAGTTTGCAAACATTATTCTTGCAAAATTATGGCTCGGTCGAGGTAAACCTGACTGGAATGTTTTTTTTAGCCAAATTAAAGAAACTCTGCAAAGTGAGTCGTCAATTGAATGGAACGGTACTCTTTGGGAAGTCAATTTTGTAATCAAATTATTAGTGGCGGATTTGCCCGCGAAAGCATCCATACTTAATATTCAACAATTCAATGCCTATTTTGGCTGTACGCTCTGTTTGATAAAAAGCAAACCGATAGGAGAAGGCAAGAAAGGTTTATATTATCCTAACCAGAGGAACAAGATGCGAACGGCGGCACAACATGAAGCCTATATACGCTTAATACAGGAGCAAGCTATGGATTCTTTTAGAGGTGTCAAAGGGCCTTCAGCGGTGTCCACATTAATCGAAAATCTACCTCTCACTGCTCCTGTTGACTACATGCATCAGGTGCTGCTGGGTGTTACACGTGCTCTTCTGTTTCTTATTAGAGATAAATCGACAAAATCTGATCCCAACAAAATTCGCGAAAACAGTGCCACTCTTCAATTGACTTCTGATTTCAAGAGATTGGTCCGAAGTCTTGATGAATTGGAGTTTTTCAAAGCAAACGAGTTGAAAGTTTGGCTTTTATATGTGGGACCAGCAGTTTTCAGGAGTTTCGTCAACGAAAGTTTGTACGAGAGGTTACATTTGTTGAGCTATTCCACCCGTTTGCTTTTATTTTCTTCTGAGCACTGCCGCGTGGCTGAAAATCTTATTGAACGGTTTCACCTTCTAACTGCGGAAGCCCACTCAGACAAAGTATTTTCTGCGAATATTCATTCTCTCAATCATTTAGCGTGGCAGGTTAGGTGCTTTGGACCTTTATGGTGCACCTCTGCCATCATGTTTGAATCGGCAAATTACCTCCTACGTTGCAAGTTCACTGGGACAGTGTGTCATCTGAAAGTTTTGGTGGACCGATACTTAAGGAATAAAAATTCTTGCTGCGAAAATCCTCGAAAAGACACGCTATACGACTTGTGTCTGTCTCTTAGGGAGAGAAAATCTTTCAAACAACGGGCTGTTTGCTTGCATGAAATCCCCTCTGATCTCAAAGATCTTTCTGCTCAATTTTATTCCACGCAAAAGTTTGAGAATTTTACCCTTGATTCCATTTCTCATTCGTCGTGCAGAAACTCGTTCGTTTCTTTTGTCCGTGACGGCGAGAAAAAATTGTGTCAAATTCGATTGTTCTTTACAATCGACAAACAAGATTTTGCTTCTGTTGTGCTCTACCAAATAGAAAAAAAGCACAGACCTTCTCAATCAACGGCTGACGTTTACAGTTTTTATGAAGTCAGAAAATTGGAAAATGTACAGACTATTAGTCAGGATGCTATTATTGAAAAGCTCTTGCCATTAACTGTAAATGAAAAACTTGTTTTGGTACCTTTGGTGAATATCTTTGAACATGATTGAGTCTTAGTAGAAAATTTTGAACTCATAGTTTGAAGAAATTGAAAAAGTTGTTGCTTTTATGTTTGACTTTTCAGTGTTTCTTTTTTTTGGTAAAATCTCATTTCTTTTTTTTGTTTCTTCAGTGTCAAATGCCTCAAAAATACATTCGAAAAACAACTGAGAAATATTCCAATTCTGATTTAAACGCCGCTGTTAAAGATGTAAGAACTAAAGGGATTCCGTTGCTGAAGGCCGCAAAGAAACATTGTGTTCCAAGATCGACATTAAGACGCCACGTGTCAAAAGTTGACTTACAGCAAGGAAGGCCCTGCGTACTTCCGCGTAGTGTGATTAACAAGTTGCTGATCGACGTAGTCCTCTACGCAAAGTCTGCGCAAGATGTTAAAGAAGCAGCGTATAAGATGGGTCTGAGGTCAGGGGTCTCGATGCCTCCGAGTTGGACAAAAAACGAAAGAGCTGGAAATGATTGGTGGCAGAAGTTTGCGGAGAAGTACCTCTTTGTTCGACACTTTCTGGCTGCGAATTCCAATAATCCAAGGCCAGCTATAGCGATTATTTGTGGAAGTTGTTCAGATCGGTTTTTGCATGACATGGGTTTCTCATTTTGCGCTCAATGCTGTGATGTGATCTGCGATGACTGTGCTGTAAAAGATTCAAAAGTTTGTTGCCCGAACTGTGGAAAAATGGATGAGTCAGTCTTTTGACTTCAAATGTGACTTTAAACTATAACATTTTTGTCGATTTGTATAATATGTGTTGATTGAATAACTTTTGGTACATTTTTTTTAAAAGTTCAATCACAATTTTCCCTTTGCTAAATCCAAATTTTTGTTGAACTTTTTGTTTTCTTGTTGCTTGTATTGCGCTTTTTTGCCCAGAGTTACTACTGTTCTTCAAAAGCAACTCAAAAATTCTAATTGCTACTAAACAGGAATGATTTCTTTTCTTCAGACGTTTGAATTGTCAATCCATTGATTGCCAGAATGTCTTCAAGTAACCCCATCTGCCCCTTCTGTTTGGAGGATGTGGGAGATAATGTTTTTGTTTTGCACAAAAGCTATCTAATTGAGCATGTTGGATGCAAGAGTTGTATTAAAGAGTGGCTCGAAAGTTTCTCAAGTCAGTTCTTGTGCAATGAGAGACCGACATGCCCTATTTGCCGTGAGGATGTTGACGAAATTTTATCCAACAACAATTTTGCATTATGCTCTGTCTGTCGAAGTTATGTCCCCAGGTTCTTTGTTGATGCTGAAAAGTCAATCTGTGGGGACTGCGAACAAGTGGTAGAAGTTTTGAGCGATTGAATACAATTTTGAGACTCGAAAATAACTCAATTTTTTTTCAGTTGAAAAGTTTTTGCAAAAATTGAATTGTCTTCTTTTTAACAAGCTTTTGTTTTAACCAGAATGTTAGGTCTGTGCTAATTGAGGCAATATAATAAGCTAATTGTGTCTTTCAGTAGACCTTGATATAGGCTCCTTTCTATATGGAATGTAATAACTTGGAAAGTTTTGATTCGAGGTCAAGACTTCAAAAAGTAGTACATTAGAAATGTGAAGATCGGAAACGCATAATTTTTGTCTGTTTCAAATTTTCTTCTTAGTTCTTGACTTTTTGTTCTAGCCAGTTCAAAGAGGTAAAACAAATGTTCGTTAGGCTATCATTGGCTATGATGTGAAGAATTTTGCAAATTGTGATATCTAAAGTTGAGTTTTCCAATTTCGTCAAATGTTTCTCAAAACTCGTCTTTTTTTAATTATGATGACCCTGTGGGCCAAGGAGTTGTTGAATGTTGCTCATACTCTTTTTATTCTTTTTGTGGTGTCTCACATTCATATGGTTTGTATTAATTCAAAAACTTTTGCTATTGGTTCAATATTTGAAAAATTGGTACATAGAAAGTTGAAGTTCGGAAACGCGAAAATTTCGTATGTTTTTTATGTTAATTGCCTTCTTATTTCTAGACTATTGGGCTTAGGCAACTAAAAGTGATAAGAGAAACGTGTGTTAGGCTAATGGTGGCTTTGATGTTAAAAAATGGAAATTCAAGATTAGTGTTATATAAAGTCAAGTTTTGCAATTTCGTCAATTGTTTCTCTAAAGTCGTCTCGTTTTTCAAAATTTTGATGTAGCCCCATGGGTCAAGGAGTTGTTGAATGTTGCTCATACTATTTTTGTATTATGCCCTATCCATATGGATTGCATCAAACCAAAAGTTTTTGCTTAGGTTTCAATGCTTGAAAAAATGCTGCATTACAAATGTAAAGTTTGGAAACGCAAAAATATCGTCTGTTTTCTGTTTAAAATGCCTTCTTTTTTCTCGACTACTAAGTCTAGGCTGCTCCAAGCGATACAACAAGCGTGCGTTTGACTAAGGTTGGCTATGAATCAAGAAAAATTCCTATAAGTGATATATAACATCAAGTTTTGCGATTTCGTCAATTGTTTCTCAAATCGTCAATCGTATTTGAAAAGTTTAATAGGACCTTCTGGCTCTAGGAGTTGTTTAATGTTACCCATACTGTTTTGGCAGTGCCTCCTAACCATAAGGATTTTATAACAATCCGATATTTTTCTTTTGGGCCATTGCTTAAGAAATGGTTACACAAAACCGGTGTAGGTCGGAAACGCTAATTTTTCGATCGTTTTTCATGTAAAAATTAGTCTCATTTCTTTACTACTGAGTCGAGGGTGCTCAAAGCGATATAACAAGCGTTCAATAGGCTAACGTTGGCCATGAGTTGAGAAAATTCTCAAGAAGTCATATATAACATCAAGTTTTGCGATTTCGTCAATTGTTTCTCAAAAAGTCTATCGTATTTAATAAATTTGATAGGACCTTCTGGCTCAAGGAGTTCTTCAATGTTACCCATACTTTTTTGACAGTGCCTCCTATCCATAAGGATGTTATAGCAACCCGATTTTTTTGTTTTGGGCCAATGCTTAAAAAGTTGTTACACAAAACAGGTGTAGGTCGGAAACGCTAATTTTTCGATCGTTTTTTATGTGAAAATTAGTCTCATTTCTTTACTTCTGAATCTAGGCTATTCAAATTGAGATAACAAGCGTGCTTTAGGCTAGCATTGGCCATGAATCAAGAAAATTTTGCATAATTTATATATAAAGTCAAGTTTTGCGATTTCGTCAAATGTTTCCCAAAAAGCCAATCGTATTTAAAAAATGTAATAGGAGCTGCTGAGTCAATTAGTTGTTCTATGTTTCCCATACTGTTTTGGTAGTGTCTCCTATCCATACAGATGTTATAACTACCCGAGATTTTTCGTTTGGGTCAATACTTCAAAAATTCTTACATAAAACATGTGAAGGTCGGAAACGCTAATTTTTCTAACGTTTTTTATGTAAAAAGTAGTCTCATTTCTTTACTACTGAGTCTAGGCTATTCAAATTGATTTAACAAGCGTGCGTTAGGCTAACGTTGGCCATGAATCAAGAAAATTTGCCAGAAGTGGTATATAACATCAAGTTTTGCGATTTCGTCAAATGTTTCTCAAAAAGTCAATCTTATTTAAAAAATATAATAGGACCTTTCGGCCCAATGAGCTGTTCAATACTACGCATACTATTTTGGCGGTGCCTCCTATCCATAAGGATGGTAAAACACCCAGAGATTTTTCTATTCAGTCAATGCTTAAAAAATTGTTACGTAAAACAGGTTTAGGTCGGAAACGCTAATTTTTAGATCGTTTTTTATGTAAAAATTTGACTCATTTCTCTACTACTAATTCTAGGCTGCTCAAAAAAAAATAACAAGCATGCGTTAGGCTATTATTGGCCATGAATCCAGAAAATTTGCCAGAAGTGGTATATAACATCAAGTTTTGCGATTTCGCCAAATGTTTCTCAAAAAGTCAATCTTATTTAAAAAATATAATAGGACCTTTTGGCTCAATGAGCTGTTCAATACTACGCATACTGTTTTGGCGGTGCCTCCTATCCATAAGGATGGTAAAACACCCAGAGTTTTTTCTTTTCAGTCAATGCTTAAAAAATTGTTACGTAAAACAGGTTTAGGTCGGAAACGCTAATTTTTAGATCGTTTTTTATGTAAAAATTTGACTCATTTCTCTACTACTAGTTCTAGGCTGCCCAAAAAAAAATAACAAGCATGCGTTAGGCTATTATTGGCCATGAATCAAGAAAATTTGCCAGAAGTGGTATATAACATCAAGTTTTGCGATTTCGCCAAATGTTTCTCAAAAAGTCAATCTTATTTAAAAAATATAATAGGACCTTTTGTCTCAATGAGCTGTTCAATACTACCCATACTATTTTGGCGAAACCTCCTGTCCATAAGGATGGTAAAACACCCAGAGATTTTCCTTCTGGGTCAAAGCTTAATTTTTGATACATAAAAAATGTGTAGTTCGGAAACGCAGATTTTTCAACCGTTTTTTATGTAAAAATTGTTCTCATTTCTTTACTACTGGGCTTTGGTTGCTCAAATTGACATGACAATCGTGTGTTAGGCTAACGTTGGCTATGGAATAAGAAAATTTCCCATAATTGATGTATAAGTTCAAGTTCTGCAATTTCGTCAAGAGTTTCTCAAAAAGTCAATTTTATTTAAAAAATATAATAGGACCTTTTGTCTCAATGAGCTGTTCAATACTACCCATACTATTTTGGCGATGCCTCCTATCCATAAGGATGGTAAAACACCCAGAGATTTTTCTTCTGGGTCAAAGCTTAAAATTTGATAGATAAAAAAGTGTGTAGTTCGGAAACGCAGATTTTTCGACCGTTTTTTATGTAAAAATTGTTCTCATTTCTTTACTACTGGGCTTTGGTTGCTCAAATTGACATGACAATCGTGTATTAGGCTAACGTTGGCTATGGAATAAGAAAATTTCCCATAATTGATGTATAAGTTCAAGTTCTGCAATTTCGTCAAGAGTTTCTCAAAAAGTCAATTTTATTTAAAAAATATAATGGGACCTTCTGGGTCAATTAGTTATTCAATGTTACCCATACTGTTTTGGCAGTGCCTTCTATCCATAAGGATTGTAAGGCACCGGCTTTTTTTGTTTGGCGTCTTCGTTAAAGTTTTGGGGGCTAAAATTTTTTTTAAAAAAAAAAACCGATTTTTTGTTAAATGTCCATCCCTTTGTGCCCTTACAGGCACCTTCTCCCATGTGCTGTATTTTAATTGTGCGTTGTTTCTTTCTTCTATGATGTTCTATAATGTTCCTGGCTTATCCGGGATTTTAGATTTTAGCTATATATCATGTCTTGGAAAAAAAAGAGCCTCCATTTTTGCTTATTCTGCAAGAAAAACAGTCAAAACTGTTTTCCCTTGTAGTTTAAGAAGCTCATGAGGACTCACGAAAAAACCAAGACTCTTTAAATGCCTCCTTTCTGTTGTTATGGAGAAGTAGTATTCATAAAACTTCCATATTATGGAGAAGTTGTAGTCATGAAACTTCCATTTATGGAAAAGTTTTAGTCATAGAACTTTCATTTATGGGAAAGTTATAGTCTTACCAATCTTTTAAAACTTTTTTGATTTATGAAGTCAATGGTCCATAATATGAAAGTTCTATGATTAAAACTTTTTGTCAACCCGGGTACAGCTTCCTCTGACCCCTTTTGTTGAGTTGACGCTACTTGATCACGCGACAATCTGCACACTTTGTGAAGCCATCAATAACAAATCAAAAACCCTGTTGTACTCTGTTACTACTACTATACACACAACTAAGCCCGAAAAAAAAAACACTATAATTTTAAGTTTGTGCTCTGTCGAATGTTGTGAACACCTGTATTCAACATGAGCAGTTGCCATGTCAAAGATGGGTGCAGCTGCAGTGGTCTTGTGTCTCGGCTGGGACAAAGTTTGATGATGGAAAGTGTTCAGTATCACCCCGGAGGACGTTTTCCAGTTTGGGAGAAGTATTGGAAAAAGGAAAACCGTTTAGGGGGTTATGAAAACACTGGTGATCAGAAACAGGATGGAGCCCCCATCATAGAGCCACCGGATAAATCATAAAACGCGGAGGGAGGGGGGGGGGTTTCTGAAACAGGATAGAGCAGTTCGGGTAACTCAACATTGGGTGATGCTGATTCTGATATTTTTCTGTAACTGGATGGCGATTCTGTTCACAAAGCAGAGATCTTCGTTCATGAACACAATCACTGAATTGATTAAACTCTTCTCCCACCCGTTGACGATGTTATAAATAGGCTGACGGGGGTATGATGTCAGGTTTTTTGGTAGATCTGTTCACAGTTTAGAGTTTTCACAGTTTAGAGTTTTTGATAAATATATGTTCACAGTTTAGAGTTTTCCTTTTTTGTCCACTTTTTTCATATTTTTGGCTGATTGCTTGCTTCAAAAAACGCTCATGGCTTTTAAAAGCTTGCAAATTTTTTCTTATCTTGTTATTTTGAGCCTTCTTGTTTGTATTATTAATCGAATGATAATTTTGGCAGCATTAATTTTTTCTCAATTTTTAAGCTATTTTAGTACTTTGAATCAATTGAGTTTTTAAACAGTTTCTTACATTATTCAATGGTAATCAAATTGATCGTTGGATCAGGTACAAAATGTAGTTGAATATTTTTCAACAATTTTTGCTACTCTGATTGAATTCAATTTCGCCTACTTGAATTTTGCCTACTTCAATTTCGCCTACACCATAGATGTTTTTTGCTTATTTATTATAAAAAGAAGTTAGCGAGAAATTTGTTAGCATGCATGCAAACTATGAGCAATAATCTAACACTTGTTATGGTTATAATTATCGGCAAATACAGCGTAAATTAAACTCAAAATTGGATAAAATTCCAGAATTCAAAAAATTTTATGAAAACTCGTGGTATCAAAAGCACGAAACCAATAATTAAAAGCTCTAAGCACTAGAAATAATCATTTTCATTCTCTAAGAAAAAATGCAATCTGTGTTTACGAGGATTCATTTAAAAGCAAAAAGAATTAAGAATTAAGTGGCAGAGCTCAAAATTCACTAAGATTTCTTCTAGTGATCTTTATTCAAAGTCAAGAGAACCACTACGTGCCCAATGAAAGCATGATATAGGATCACTTATACCATTTGGGATCAATTTTACTTAAATAGGACCTTTGATAGTACTGTAATAGGTCTGTAATGCACTGCAATGTTGATAGGTCTGTAATAAGTACTGAAAGAGAAAAAAGAAAAATTTACCAAAATTTTTTGATTTTTTTTGAAAAAAAAAGTTTTTGATTCTCAAAAGAAAAACGTTGAGATCGGAACTAGCCCTGATATTGATGAGAATTCATTCATAACAAGAAAATGTTTCAAGTGTCATCGAATTCAAAAATTTGCAACAAAAATCCCAGTGTATCAAAAGTAATTGTTGTATTTTGGAGAATGATTGTTTTAAGTTTACAAAGAACTGGTGAAATTCTTCAACAAAAACGACGGATTTATTGAAGGACAGCAAATTCAAACTAAGTCTTGCATTAGATATGTAGATTTTCGTACCCAATCTATATTTGATTCTAATATGCCTATAGCGCACAAAATATCCTCAGATGCAGAAATGAAAAAAGCTTTTGCTAACACAATCTCCAAAAGAATACCCTTATTAAAGGACTACTGTAAAAGTAGGAACTGTGATATAGGTGACATAATAACTTTCAGAGCAGATAATAACCTAGTTTATAATCTCATCACTAAGGCTACTCTTTATGGGAAGCCAACAACTGATAAAATCAAAACAACGCTACTTGCTATGAGAGATCACGCACTAGGACTAAGTTTACGCTTTATAGCGATGCCAAAAACAGCTTGTGGTTTAGACGGAATGGATTGGAGAGAGATATCTTCTCTAATTGAACAAACATTTAAGAACTCAGGAATAACTATCTATGTGTATACAAGCAAAGATGATATTGATAAACTACAAAACGTAGAAACCAATACACTAGAACAGAGAGAGGTGCTCGAAGTTATTGAAAGTGAGTTAATAGAAAAATGCAAAGAAGATGAGAGAGAATTAGCCACAGACTTCTCTACCGAGGCCAAAGAAATATGTAGACCTAGAGTCAATGACCAGTTTCATAAATTTAGAGATAAACTACAAAGCAACCGATTCATAAAAAAGCGGTTAGTGATTTTGTAATTCAACAAAATAGACATATAGTCCAAGACATAGAATATCTAGAAAAGTTCTTAGATAATTTTGATTTCACACAAAGTGCTCTGACTGATGATGAATTGCTTGAGTTGATAGAAATAATACTTCAGTATAATGATGTCTATTCACATCATAAGTAAAATATTGGCAGAACTACACATAAGTTTCATTTACCCCTAAAGAAAGACGCTACCTTTAAAAAGCAACAACCTAGCAAAATACCCATTCATCTCAGAGATAAATTAGAAAAAATTAATGGATGAATTAATTCAAGCGGGAATAATCAGAGAGCTCAATGAGAACGATGATATGAATAGTTGGTTTGTCAATCCCGTTATCATATTACCTAAGAAGGATTATGTAAACCTAGTCATTGATGCTAGATACCTAAACTCTATAACTGATATAAGTAATTCTATTTGGCCACTTGAACCACTAAACGTTCTAATGACAAGAATAACCGGAACGATTTTTACAAGTAGTGATTTATCATCAACTTATAATCAAGTACCACTAACAGAAGATACACAGAAGGTTACAAGTTTTATTGTAGGAGGCAGACTGTACACTTATCAATTAGGATTTTATGGTCTTTAGCCATTACCCAGTTTCTTCAGCAAACTTATGCGTTATGCATTTGGACCACTTATAAAACGTAAACAAGCCATAACATACATAGACGATACATTATTACAAGCTAAAGATAAAAAGAAAAGTTCACAATAGTAAAAGAGTATCACTCTTTGCTTCGAAAGGCAAACCTTAAAGCAGCCCCGACAAAACAGTGATTTTCTTACGAAAAGTGAGATTTCTAGGACACCTTATATCTAAAGACGGACTATCGCCTATTGCTTCGCGCATAGAGGGTATTAGAAACCTAAAAACGCCAGAATCAAAAACCGAAATTTCAAGAGTTTTAAGAATGATGGGTTTCTATCACACCAATATTTTGAACTTTCACATAGATGCAAAACCTCTATATGACTTAACTAAAGATACAACATTATTCAAGTGGTTACCTGAACACGAAAAGGTATTCACACACCTTAAACAAAGATTCTGTCACGACATTTCTAACGCATTTCCCTCTAATGACTATCCCTTTCTTATACATGCTGATTCATCTAACTTAGGAACAGGTTGTGTTCTTATACAAGATTTTCCTGATAGCAAACGTATGATTTCAGCAAACTCGATGGTATTTGTTGAGGCTGAACAAAAGATGTCCCCTCAACATAGAGAGCTATGCGGAATAATATCTGCATTACAATCATATGAATTTTATGTTATTGTATCCCCTTTTCCAATTTATCTATATTGTGATCACAGAAGAATTCTATTTCTTTGGTCACGACGAGGACAAATGTCAAATCGTTTCTTTAAGTATCAAGTTGTAATAACTATGTTCCAAAACTTGCAAATTATATACACTGACATTCTTAGCCGAAACGTTACTTTAGCAGATGCTAAACTTTACCAGCTAGAGCACAAAGAAATACCTAAAGATATAAGGTTTCAAATTAACGGAAAAGAAATTAACTATTCTGTATTGCATCAAGACGACAAGGACGCAACAGCTAACGACTGTTATCCAATTATTGCTCAGGACAAAGACGAAAGAAAGAAATTAATTAATATTAACGATGAAGGTGACTTTAGTGAATATGATTCACCAGACTACATAGATGAGCATTGTAATGCTATACACAGTTTTTCTGATTGTTTTCGCTACGGCACACAAATAATTCAAATAAAGAAATTAACTTCAGAACTAACTAGTGAGTATGACAATCACTACTAATCCGAGATAGAAGAAAAAGCTGAAATAAGCGGTGGTCGAGAAGGTTACGACGATCAAGATTGGTTAGACTTAGTAGAAGGTAGTATTGAAAACTCACTTATTGAACAATTAGAATCTGCTAAAGCCGACTATTATAGACGTACATAATTTAAGAAACTTATTTTACTGGAAGCTTATCAAAACATCTCAGAAAAAGATGTCCACACAGATACATTAGATTTAATAGCTAAAGTTACAGATTTTGCGAAAAACGCTAATCTTGACACTGATAATATTCTTGAAGAACAAATAAACGACTCCGTGATAGATAAAGTTAGAGATTGGTTAAAAGTAGGCAAAGATCCAGAAAAGGACTACATTATTAAACAATCTGAAGCATTACAAACTTATAGAAATAAATCCAACTTGTTGTTTCTAGAGAGTCAATATGATTTACTCTGTTATTCCGAACCTTGCGAAGACGGCTCTTTTGACGTTAGGATATGTGCAGCGCTTTTATTATTTATAAAGATATTCGAAGTCGCACATACGCATGAACTTAGTGGTCACAGAGCAGAAAGCACAACTTATAATAGAGTTAAGCGATATTTCTATTGGTCCAGTATGTTTAAATGGACTGAAATGTTAATTTTAGATTGCTTAAGTTGCCAAACTAATAAGTCAGCATGCAAAGATTTGAACGAAGCACCCTTAGAACCATGGGGACAATTAGAAGCTATACCCTACATACACCTCATATTGATCAAAAAGGTCCACAACGACCACTTAGTAAATGAAATAGAATTTGCCCGGTAATATTAGATGCTTTCACTAGATTTATACAAGTATACCCTAGCAAGAATGCTGAAGCTCTCGAAACAGTAAATCAACTAGAGAAATTTATAACTATATTTGGTATACCGCAACAAATAGTACATGTAACGGCAAAGCTTTTATTAGTAATGATTTTGTTCACTATACAAACGAAATAGGAATTACACTATGCCCCCGAACGGCATATTCACCATGGACTAACGGCAAAGTAGAAGTACAAAATAAACATTTAACTAATTACCTAAGACATTTTATTAGTAAAAGTCATCTAACTGTCCGAGAACTCTAGTAAATTTGCATTTTTACACAGTACCGCAGTAAACTACAGTTTAGGATATACCCCTTATGAAATACTATTCGGAACGAAACCGCAAATACCCTTATCACTAAAGCTAGGACTAATACAAGATAATCAAAAGAAATGCACATCAGAGTATTGTAGTAATCTACCACCACACTCGCATAGTGAAGAAACTTGTAATAACAAAAAGATAGAGAAATTACTACAAAACAGATTATCTAACGAAATGTTGAAGCGAGAGAATACGTTTAAAACCATATATTCGAATACCTACACTAAATGTAGACAAACTACGAATAAAGCACACAAGAATAGAAATAGATTTAAACTAGGAAAGCCTACACCTGAAGGTAGCAAAGTATTATTAGAAAATCACCCTAAAGGACTACTAAAGTCTAAAAAGCTACAAGAGCTACGCTCAGGCCCTTAAACAGTGGAACGAATGCTAACTAACAGTACGTATGAAATACAACATGATAAAACAAATGAGAAGAAAACCGTGCATAGAAATCATATAGTACCTTATTACCCGAAAGAAGAGAAAATACAAGAGTTAGTTTTGAACTATATAGTTCCAGACGACACTTATGATTATTATACTCAATATAATAAGCGTAATATAGCCAGATCTAAAGCTCAAAGAAGCGCACAACATATTGCTATTTCGCAGTGGCCCTTAGTAGAAACACAACATACTGTTAATCCTAGTAATACACTACAGCCAACATTTAACGTTGAGGCTACCCCAACAAAAGATTCAGGCTTAGAATCGCTACAAACACGAGTAGATAACACTACACATATTCAAGGCACAAGCTCTTCTAATTTTCTACCCACGCATTTCAACCCCTACCCTATGCAAAATATGTATTCACCTAATAGCCCACAGCAAGAAAAATTTTCTACCCCATCTGATAACACTAGCAAATTTAAAGCTACACGCAAATTATTCCCCCAAGCAACGCATAGTAGCCCCACATGATTATCTTATAGTTCTACACCTACAGCTTCACCTAATATATCTATTTTACCATACGCAAACGAAGTATTGAGCAGACCTCAGCGTAATAGAAAAGCACCTACATTCTTTGGTGAACTTACTCCTTTTGACCTGCTACATAAACTCAAAAAGAAATAGAGACAAAAATCTCTTTCAAATAATACCTTTTATATTAAAAAGCGCCACCGCGCTCAAGAAAACAATAAAAATAGTAAAGTTGAAATATACAAAAAGATATATAAACGCACAAACCAATAGAAATTTTGCTCAGCAGCTCAGAAAATTTTTTCCGAAAGTCCCCTAATCACACGGCACATTAGAGTCTCCTCTTCGAATGCTAAACATTTAGCATATTTCCACCCTTTCAATTGCAAATAGCAGTCCTGCAATATCGGCCCCACTTGCAGATCCCACCAGGCCCTTTGCAACGCCCACGAGCGTGTTTCGAACAGCACTTGCCTGTCCCACCACTCGTCGACCCCCTCATTCCTTCGCCTTGCGTACAAATTTGTGAAGAACTAAAACCAACAAATGCCCCTTAAATTTACCCACTCAAACTCATTCTTACGCACTATATCCTATAACATTATATTTCTTTTATCGGACGAAAGCCTCAAATAACCAAATAAAAATTGTCATTTAGAGTTTATAACACAGAAATTAAAAATTACAAAAAAATAATAAAGTAAACTCACATCATCCCCCAGAAAGAATTTGATCATCTCATGCGTGTCTTCTGACACGCATTGGGTGAATCTCCTCTCCCAAAGCGAAAAACTCACTCTCGCCCGGAGTATCCCATCAATTTCATCATCAGTTAACACCAATGATGAAACCCTGTGGCTCTCGGAAAAGAAGAACAGGAAATCCTCTGCGCCTAGTCCTTCAACATCGGAATAGAGGAAGTTTAGATAATGCTCCCTCCGAGCTCCCTCAAGCGCTTCACTCAAAATTCTAACCCCCGCACAGCAACGCTCCATCGGGCAGAATTCAGAGCATCCACATTTTCCTCATTTGCCCGCAGATAATTAACGGTGTACCAATTCATGATTGTAAAATCAGAAAGATTAAGGAATTACAGAAAGAAAGTTAAGAAGATACAAATAGACGAAAAAAATTAAGGAACTAAGATTATGAAAGAAACTAAAAGAAAAAAATACAAGTTAAAAGAAATAAAGAGTGAAAATGGAATTAATGGTCAAGAACGAAATAAAGCTTAGAATTTACTATGTAAGAGAAATCAACTATAGTCAACAAGAGTTAAAGGCAAAAAGCAAATAGCCACAAATCTTACACAAAGTACGCGATTAATCACCATTGCAAGCTGTTACACACACATAACTTCTATACATGTACAACCCTTGAAAACACATGTTACCCAAAGCAAAGCTAAAGGAAAAACACATTAAGGCAGCCCAAATAGATAAGAGCTAACCTTACTAGCTTAGGGACCCAAGCAATGTTTAAAGTACTTATGAACAATTAACTAACCGCAAATTCCCCACGTAGGAATCATATCACCTAAGCGCAAACCTTACACAACTGTCAGAAAGAGCTATAACTTGATGAATATATCCACTCAGACCACATAGTCGCTCAAATGCATGCTTATTCTAATAGTTCACAAAAGTTTACAACACACAAATTAGAAATACTGTAGTATAAATCCCAAAAAAGTTTAAGTTATTGATTTTATTTCTGTTCGCGCTTGTGATTAGCAATTACAATTTTGTTCAAACTTTCAGATTTCGAAAGTAAAATCTGTGATTAGTAGATAAACCCTGAAATACAAACTGACTTTTGAAAAGAAAGAGAGTTCGCAAAAGTTTTATAGAAAAAAATGAAACTTTTCTTTATCGTTACCTTAAAATCTTTAAAGTGTTCCCATTTAGATGTTTTACGCGATAGATAAAAGAAATTTCGTTGTAGAACATACAAAGTAAAAGTAGTTAATGTGTTCAGAGTAGAATTTTCATTTTCGTCCAAAAAGTTGTCACAATTTTATAACAAGGACTTGAAAAATGGTGAAATTATCATTTTTGCTTAGAAAAACCAAGATAAAATTAGTTAAACTCAAAACAAATTGTTTTCCACTGTCTCATACACATAATACTTGACCATACAATGTTCAGTTTAGCGATTATTAAATCTGAAGCTTTAGCTTTAGAACAGCAACAATTTTTAACTTTCCACCATGTATTAAGATTGGGTATAGAATAGAAAAAGGTAGCCCTAGAAAGTCTCAAAATAAACGTCTGTTTTTGACGCTTATTCTTGTTTCAAACAAGGTGTCTAGACAACTTCTATTGCACTGTCAAGTTTGCTGAAATTTGAAACTTTTGTCACAAAGTACTGACCAAATCAAATTTTCCCCCGTGTATTAAGATTGGCTATAGACAAAAAAAGCCCTAGAAAGATGTCAAAGTTTTCGCAGATTCTTTCATTACCAAACAGTTTATTGATGCACAAACAACATTCAACCCAAAAAATATCATTTTTGCTATCTTAGTTGTAGAGAAATTCAATTTTCACCTTTCACCCATGTATTAAGATTAGTTATAGGTTGAATTCGTAACTTCATGAAGTAAAAGACAAAATAAGATATATTCAATTTGATGTTATGCCACCTTTTGACTTAGCTACTATCGACAGACAACACTTGATACACTGTTCATTTTCATTTTGCAAGAATGGTCGAAAAACACATAATTTTTGCCCAAATTCTATTAAGAAACGCAATTTTGATGACAGAAATAGAGAACTTAGCGCAACATCTTAGCCATATCACAAGTTTAGTACCATGCTAAATGGCTTGAGCCAATGCTAGTTATTAGCGAATCATATTTGAGCACACAGAGTTTGGTAACTAAACCCTGAGAACCACTATTTAAGAGCCTTACCCAATATCAAAATCACTTTTCTCAGTTACTTTCTGAAATCAATTACTTCTTCCGCTCTCAAATTCAGCTCTAACTTAACTCTCTCTCTCTCTCTCTCTCTCTCTCTCTCTCTCTCTCTCCCTTTCTCTGTCCCAAATTCTATCTTTCACATTTTGCCCCTTTCCACTAATAAACTTAGAAAACTTAACAAAGTTTTCAAGCATTTCAATTTTGTGACCAGCAAATACTTGTCACAACAGATCTCCAAAACACATATATCAGGTATCTCAGTTCAATATTAATTAAGGTATCTCAATATTAATCAGGTATCTCAATTCAATTCTCAGTCAGTGACTATAGAAGGAGTTCATAACCATTCAGATTGAACATAGTACAGGACTGACAATTCAGGAAGTTTCTAACAAACACTACTCATATTTAACACCTTCATCACCAGTTAACCCCCTTAAAGCTAATCAATCCTAATTTATGACCAAGGTCTCATTCGACCAAAACGGTTTTCTTATTTTTCTCTTTATCAACCCTGATACACTTGTGAAAATTTCGATTAAAACAAATCAGAAGTTAAAATTCAATAGTGAACTAAACACCCTAACTGGCTGTCAAATTTCTAACGAAGTAAGAATTACAGTGTTCTTTGCTACCAATTCTAACTCTAACGAAGATCCTATTGCTGTCTTCTGGGGAAAATATAACCCTCAACAACTTAACAGCTTATTAATCCAAATTCATTCTTCAAGTTTAGTTGACTTAGACATTTTAGATGTCCCTTGTTTAGTTTTCAAACAACCAACCGATCAATGAATATTCCGCTAAACGATTATTGGATTATAGCTTCAAGAACAATTTTCTCAACTTCATACAGCCCTTATAACATCCCGCATGAAACTTTAAAGTATAACAACAAGTCAGCCACAATTTATCGATCGTATATTTCATATAAAGAAAACATTGTTATTTTCTTCGTTAAAGACCAATTTGTAAACTTAGAAATTTATTTTTTGTTGGACCCCTAATAAACCAGAACATATTGAACGCTTTCATTTTCAATTGAACAATAGAGACGAAATAAAGCTTGATATCATTGAAGCTCCCTTTACTGTAGACCCTTAATCTATGTTACCATTTTCCCTTGAAACACAAGTTCTTACTGCCCTTGCATACGATCCGCTATCTTATACTAAAATCTTCCTCCTACAGAAAATATTGAAATTCGGAAATAAAACTGTAACATTTGACAAGTGTTTTGTTTCTAATCAACAGAGAATAGTTGCATTCTTTGTTCTTTGTAACATCAGAAAAAAACGCAAAGTTTGTCGTCTTTTGGGTACCATATAATCCAACTCACGTTTATGCGCTAAAATATCAGATTACTTTTACTGATAATATTAATTTGATTTTCTAGACGCACCTTATACTGTATTCGTTTAATAAATGGAAGACGGAGAAATCAAAAAGTCACCAACAATAGACGAAGTAATAAACGTAAGTTACAAAATGTTTCTTTTTATGTTACTTTGCTTAACCATGTTCTCGCCTGTTGCAACTGATAATGAATCCGAAATTAGAATAGAGATACTCCTTGAATATACCGATTCTCACCCACACTTCATAGAATGTGTCAAAAATAGAAACAATTGTTTACCTGAAGAAATTCCGTATCTTAAATCGTTAGAGCCTCCTGACAAGCCATCAATTTCGGAAATATGGTCCAGAATTATCAACCATTCACCGCTATCACTGAATATAGACCAGTTCTTTAAAGAAAAAATTACTGATAAGAAACCTCTTTTTTCAAAAGTAGAATATTTTATAACCTACATAGAAAACCAAATTCGTTCTGTCCTGTTTCTTAAACTAATTGCTATAATACCTCTTGCCCTTCTCTGTGTTATAACTGCTTGCTATGCAAAGTATTTCATCTTTATTATAATTCTTGTATTACTACTCTTAACGTCTCTCGTTGACGCCAGACCAATTGAAAAGATGAGTATCTATGAAAATACAGCTCCAAAACTTCATATTAACTACTTTGATTGCTCAAAAATGATCTCAAATCAGATGTATTCTCTCAACAAAGTAGCACCCTGCGAAATTTGCCCTAATAAAATTAGCACTAATCAAGCACGAGTCACTCTCTACTAAAGAATTTATAAAGTTAAGCTAGAAGCAACTATGTGTAAAGCAACCCAACAGCAATTACGTTGGTTTTGCGGCTCTTTTGACTCAAGCGGCATAGATACCAGACATAATACTATTACTAATTCAGTTAAGTTTGATGCTCAGAAATGCAAAATTGCAAAAGAAATAAAAAAGATAAAGCTTTCCCCTTCTTCTAGTTCAGTAGAATTTGATTTCGACAAATCTTTGTTCTCAAACTTTAAATCAGGCGATGTTGGAACTGGAAACAATGAATGTAACTCCCGAGGTTGGATTACACACAACACTTATGAAACATATATGCAAAATGTTAGCCTGAATGTAAACCTTAGATTTGGAACAGTTAATAACTGGCAAAATATACCTCTACTTTTTCCTTTATCAGCCGGAGGCTGCGATTCTACATCTACTGATCCATTTGCATATACTTGGGATGAACCCAATAATTGTCTTTTCACTATGATTCGCACTTTCGACACTCAAATGATTAAAGCTAATGACGAATACTACATAGTAAAGGATCCTAAGCTTACTTCAGCTCAGTCAGATTTCGACATACAAAGCTTTATGTTCCAAGTTCATAATAAACCACAGTCTTTATGCAGTCATCCACGAATAGTATATCCTACGCCATAAGATTCTCTATATATTGGTTTTCGTGACGGTTTCGATATGAACACTGGAGAACCCATTCACAAATATAACTCTGATACCGGTGCTATCACGCTTAAAAGTAAATATTATTCCAGTGACAACAAAACAGTTGATACAAAGCATTTTCAAATTTATGAGAATATTGATTTCGAAGCCCATCTTAGAACAAAAACTGACTATTTGCACTTTAATAATCTTCGGCAGCTTCAAACCGCTACTCTAGAGCTTTTAAGAAATGACTGTGAATTAGAACGCTCAACTATTCTCAATTCTTTAATAATCTCTCATGAAAATCCGCGTTTAGCAGGATATACCTTAACAAGAAACCGATCTATGTTTATCAAAACCAACGGCAATGTTGCCTGGCTATATAATTGTCCTGAATTTCATTCACCTTTGCAAATTCTTAGTAAGTGCTATAAGCGAATACCAATTCTCTATGAAGATGAAATACATTTCGTTGATCCGATTTCTAGACAAACCTTCACTGAAGCCGAAGAACAATTGTGCTCTGATAAACATTCAAACTTATTTCAACTAGATGTTGATGATGAAAATTCATGGGTTGAACTAGCCCCACAAATAACAAAAATAAGAGGACCTGCACTCATTAAACCACACATAGTCATTCAGCAAATTTTAAATATAATTACTGCAAGCATTCAGGCTTCTATCTACACATATAAAGAAATGATGGCCTTCTGGAATTCAATAAATTTCAACTACAATATGAAAGGAGTTCTCAAACACTTTACTAAGTCACTCTTAGGTAGCAGAGAATCATTTCCAAATATTTCAGGCACGAATTACTATAACTCTAGAACTATTTATCTAGATTCATTCATTTCACCGGACTTCTTTAATAATGAATTTGTTGAGACCTTTGGTAAAATACAATATATAATGGAGCGATGCGGATTATTCTTTGCTGCTTTCTTATTCATTAAGCTACTCATCGACATAGTCTTATGCTTAATACGAGCAATGCAAATTAACAAAATTACTGATGCATCTATTCACTTTGGCAAAGCACTTTTTGCTGCTATGTTTGATCTAATGTCAGTTCCAATTCTGACTTCTGTCTATCAAGCAACTAATTGAGATAATAATAACACTGATGAAAATAGAGAACGAACAATGCAAGTTCCAAAATCTGATAATGCTACTGCTAGAGAACGAGTTATTCAACTTCCACCATACGCAGAGAACACAGGCTTACAAGCCATAAGATTTTAGAATAAAATTGGTTATCCAAACTTAATTGATGAAAATAATCGAGACGAAAATAGAAACGATCATAACGTTCCTACGTCTCCAGTATAGGATTAATTCCTCTATCACTCTAATATCATCGAACTATATGATGATCATATAATACAGACTGACTTCTTATTTACTACTGATTTACTTCAAAGAGAATACAAAAAAATAATAAAAAGGGAATACTTGCTAAATAACTTCAAAAAGTATATTTTTTAGAAGAGAATAAGAGTGGAGAATACTCGATTTTTCAGAAAATTTCTTCAATCCCTAACGAATTGATACCAGTCTTTCAGAAGGAACCTTCGAGTGGTTGGCCCGAATACAATACACAATCAACTTTTAAACCCCAATCTGGAGTTAAGCAACTTGACCGACTATTACAACCCACAACTAACATTACCCCATCTACAACTTTTCTTTCAACTATCAAGGTTTCAGCAGTACAAACTCAAACAACAAGTTCAAATTCATCAACGACAGTTACATCATCCAAAAGGAGAACCAAAACCGCAGATACAATTGCAAAGAAACAACCACGTAAACAGTTCATTAGAGAGACATTCAGCCCAGCGATATCGCTAGAAGTAAATATACAAAGACAAACATTACAGTACCCAACGTCTTAGCAAATACTACGACTACTCAATCATCACAACCAAACTCTCTTAATCTTCATCATTACACAACAACCCCTCTGCACGACCGCCTACAAAAACAACATCAAGCTGATATACAAGCTAAAACCCCGGTTTTAGTGGACACCCAAACTACGACTCCAATTTAATCTACCAGTTAAAACCCAACATCAATAGATTTAATATCATTGGTTACTTGTCGCACAAGAAATATTATCTACTAACTAATCACACTCTACAAGGACAAACGATACAAATCCCGTTTGAGAATATTACAGCAAATCTCACTCCTCAGCTTGATACCTTTACTTATCAGGAACAGCAAAACTTTCTTACAGAAAGGCAACGCTCTCAACAGCTCGAACAATGGATTACTGAGCTCCAACTGGAGATCACAAATCTGAAGCATCAACTCCACATCCTCCTCTCATCACGTTGAGCACTCACGGAATGGAATAGATAAATTTGTGGCATTACTTCTTCTTCTTTCTCCGTCGGTGAGGAAAATTATTTGTTTAATACATCCGTTTTAACGCTTAATTATTAGAGTCAATTTGATCAATTCTTCGATCAAGCTCTTACTC
Source organism: Convolutriloba macropyga (assembly GCF_964194025.1). Classification (NCBI taxonomy): domain Eukaryota; kingdom Metazoa; phylum Xenacoelomorpha; order Acoela; family Convolutidae; genus Convolutriloba; species Convolutriloba macropyga. Next base: position 34,468,955 of record NC_134468.1, on the reverse strand, counting down.
GCAATTTATGGTGAACAAGGAGTCCGTTCTTATCTTTAGATTGCAGATCTGATTTGTTCTCCCTTCTCTAATAAAATCTCTTTTATCTCTACCGATTTACCTTCCTTATAATTTAGTTAACAGAGAAGTTCATTATCACCATTCAATTGTTCCCTCGAATTCCATAATTTAATGTCTTGCATTCTTTCAGTAGGTGTTAAGTACTTCAAAACATATTGTGACCTCGCTGAATTTATTCAATCGCAGGTTATTAAAACTTCGAGAACGTTCTTAGTTGGAAATAAATTCTATACCCCATTGTCAGTTCATTGGACATTTGAGTTACAAGAGATTATCTTATTCTTGCATCAAATTCCTGAGTACGATTTATTTGAAACTCTAAAGGTTATTCATTCAGAAGAAATTCTTAACTTTCGACCGCTCACTTATTTCAATTAATATCTTAGTTTTGGTGATGACCGAATTACGGATCTGTAACTTTTCACATACAACGTTACAACATTTCGTTAACAGATTTTCTTGATCGCCATCCGCCATTTATAGTTTAAGTACCTTTTGAACCTTCCCGTCAATTCCCTTCAAGGATTAAATTGTCTTCATTCTCACCATTGCTATTGACACAAAAGGTGAATTAATGCAACATTCAAAATAAACACATATTTTGAAGGAGGCGTTAATATCGAATGATTTAGAGATTATTGCCAATTTTCTGAACATGTTGAATCTGCATGGATTAACTTTTCTAAACAGATTATTTTTAACGATAAACTTCGACAAAAGACAAACATCTCTGATTTATATTACTCCGAATTCCAAGCCGAAGTTATTCTATTTCTTGAAGACTTTGAAGACTTAAAAGGATATTGTTATTTATTTTGAATTAATGACAAAAAGCAAATTTAATTACTTCATGAAGATAATTCAAAATGATCAACCAAGTTTAAACATTAATTCTTCAAATTTTAACTTCAATGCTTACTTCGACTAATTTATTTTTCAACAAAACTCAAATAATGATGAATTGCGAAAGTGAATTCTTTATTTGGGGAGTTATTTCAGCAACACTAGCCCTTATGGTGTTGTGCGCAGTCATTTTAATCTCCTTATTCGTTTACCTTGTCATTACAGACCATTAACTTGACCAGTATATTCTTCAATTTATATTATCTTATTATTCAACTTCAGATGTATTAACAGCACAACTTTTATAGAAAAACTACAAAAGGTCTACTTCAACGGCCAACCAAAAAAATTGGACATATTATTTTGTACAGCTTAGTATCTCAGGACATCGTCAACCCTTCTTCAAGAGAGGAACTCAGAAACAAGAAGCTACGATGAACTTTAGAACATTAACCAAGTTATCTACCTCATAAACTTTATATGAACTTTAAATAATGATGAATTGCGAAAGTGAATTCTTTATTTGGGGAGTTATTTCAGCAACACTAGCCCTTATGGTGTTGTGCGCAGTCATTTTAATCTCCTTATTCGTTTACCTTGTCATTACAGACCATTAACTTGACCAGTATATTCTTCAATTTATATTATCTTATTATTCAACTTCAGATGTATTAACAGCACAACTTTTATAGAAAAACTACAAAAGGTCTACTTCAACGGCCAACCAAAAAAATTGGACATATTATTTTGTACAGCTTAGTATCTCAGGACATCGTCAACCCTTCTTCAAGAGAGGAACTCAGAAACAAGAAGCTACGATAAACTTTAGAACTTTAACCAAGTTATCTACCTCATAAACTTTAAATGCTTAATTATTATAAAGTTAAGCTAAATAAGTTATCCATTTATGTAAAATTTAATGTTTTGATTTAATACCTGTGGACCGGGATGGGATGTACTGAAGTGTGCGATAATCTTAGTACTAATTTGAGAATTTACGTTATAGTGCGCGAAGCACAGACTGGAATTGGACCAAGTCCAATTTAACGTGTGAACAATTTACTAAGTAGTTTTGATTAAACTACTATTTTAAGATTACCAACTTAAACTGAGAATACTATGACGTGATATTGCCACGCCACATAGAGAACACCAACTTAGCCTTGGTTACTCTGTCGACACTTCTATCTCTGTCCAATAGGATACTAGAGAACCACGTGTCCGCAAGTATAAATGGAGCTCGCACGCTCAACCACCAGCACAATTTGGTCCCTGATAACTTCTGATTTAAATCATACTCCCGTATTGCTCCTTTGCATAACTCTCAGCTTACTTGAGATAAATTCCAACTTAGAATATTTTGTGACAAGTTCTTAATTAAGAACTTTCTAAGTCAGAAAGTATTAACTGAGCATAATTTTGGAAATCACGTAAGTTGAGCTCAACTTCTCTAAGTTATAAATTAACATCTCTTAAATTCTATCTAAGTTAGAAGTTAACTTAGAATATTTCAACCAGTGCTAGCTAGTGCTATCTGAATCTTAATAACTTTAACTATTCTATCCTTTAATGCTCGGTTCATATTTGATGCTGTTTAACATAACTTATTAATTCATATTTGCATTTAATTTTCTTTAATTTTTAGCTATATACCAAGAGTAGAACTAGGGGTTGAACTCTCAAGTTATACATGTGGTCCCGCGATTAACGCCGTCGTTTAAGTATCTAGTGTACGGACCAGCAGTATACAGTTCAAGCAGTAACCAGAGTTTAACTTACTGTAGAAGCATAAACTGAGTTGTGCAGTATAATTTTTGAAAATCATGCTCAGCGGTTGTTTCCAGAAAGGACTCCAACTTTGAATCCTGACGTTGGTGATTCAAGTATACATATCCAAGCTTGGAAATGGAAGAAATAGGGGTTTTGATGATTCTTAAGCCAAGAGAATTTTAACCCTTCAGATAACTTTAGACAAGTCGGTGAAGATAGAATTCTTGAAGCATTAAGAACTTCGCTAGCGAAATCATGACTATTAGACGGCATGAAACAAGAAAAACAAGAATAATTGTCTCCCAAAGACCGATGCAGTTTAGAAATTCGTCATTGGCTTTTTTGACACTGAAAAATCTCGTGCAGGTGACAGCACAAGCTGTGTAAAAATCAACAACTCGGAATTAACCCAAAGTAAAATTCAGCACGGAATCAGTAAATTTTCATTATGATTTTTTCTATTCAACAGTTCTGGACTGGGAATTCTGGGCGAAATTTTTTCATAATTTTTCTAAGAACATCATGAGAATCAAAAGCAAAAATGTACAGTCTACTTTTAGAAAAAAAAGTATCTATGCGAATAGACTGCACATAATGAGGTAGCAACTTACTCTTAGGATACACTGATACAGTATTGGACCGACGATTTACACTTGAAATACAATATTTCAGTACTGATATGCTATGAGACCAAGATACGGGAAAGATGCCTACAGAGACCAGAAGCAATGTGCTATAAATATGAGCAATCAGTGTTTAAGATGCTGATTCTAGCTGCTTTTTCCCCACAACTAATAAAACAACACCTTAAATAAATTGGACAATTCTTCAAATTCTGGATCTTTCCTGCTAGCCCCTCCCGCTAGCCCCCAGCCCACTTCCATTAACCCCCACCCCAGCCCCTAGTACTATATCGCCAAAATAAAGATGCAGTGGTCAAGCTTAAGTTTATAACTAACGCAGGGCGCAAGTGGAAAAGATCCAATCGAGCAGGAAGATTTCAAAAAAATTGATGAAGCAGCAAAGTTACCAGACTAACAACATCTATAGCATTGAAAGTGGGAAAGTTTTATACTAAAAACAAATTTTCAACATGACAGAAAAATCTAGGTTAAAAACAATTAATTAAATGCAAAATAAAGTTACAGGTTGACGCCAGTGCAAACAGCTTAGTGACATTATCAAAGTATTTTTTGTTATAACCTCAGTTATATGGTAATGTAGGCTCTATCGAACTGTACGAATGCCACGGAAAATGTACGGACTTTTTTGGATCAACAAATTGTATTTGCCTAAGTATAGAGAAATTAAGAGCAGAGAAACAATATGCGAGCAACGTTACATCAAAATCAGGACCTGCTCTTTGTGAATTGCGACAGAGTAATAAGCTCACTTGAAAAATAAACGCATGCCACACCTAATTTCTGTAAAGCCGTCAAAGTGAATTTACTTTTTTCAATTCAGTTTACTAAAATATCACCCAGATCGCAGTAAAAGAGAAAAATGAGAGAATTGAGGATTTGGAGGGACATTAAAGTGCTTTTTTAAACGAAAAAAAATGGACGTGAGTATACCCCGTACCAAAATTTGGATTGGTGTCTCACCAGCTCCACTGGGTACCACAACTGAACAGAACGAAGTTGTAAGTCTCATCTAAAATTATTGACAAAGCAAAAATATACTTGCAAAAATAGCATCCAACTGTTGACTCAAGGTCACATCTGTTGTCGAACAATTTCTGAGAGAACTGATGTCCGCTCTCGTCACGACGGTACTCAAATCTGATAACAAACAAGTTATCGTGAAAAAAGTTTACCGCCGTAATTTATTGACATCAACAATTGATCGGCACAAAATTAATGCAGGAAGCGAAACCTTTTTTCGGTACAAAAATTCCAAATTTTTTGTAATACAGAAAATATCAACCACACAAAAAATCTCATATGGCTGATAAAACTAATATGAAAAACAAACACAAGTTTTACTGAAGTGGAAAAGTACCATTTGTTTGACATCTACATTCTAAATGTATAGCAAAAATAAATTGGGGCCCGATGGCCTCGAACCCGCGACCTAGAGGTAAAATGTCTTGTGTTCCAACAATTAGGCTATATACCATTTTGAACAATATGTACTCCTTTCATCTACTCTCACGCATTTTCGTGAGCAACATCCTCAGGCCTCAAAAGTGAAGATTAAAAAACGTGTTTTATTTTAAAAATGGGACGGGTCAAAAAGCAGGATACCGTTTCGACTGTACGACTGTTCGATATTGTAGACTCAATAAGCGAGCAAGAGGATGATAGCTTCTTGATCTATTGCTATCGATTATCCAATCTAAATTACCAGTTTTCATTGTTTCGCTGGGTGGAGGTTTCAACTGTCTAACGTACTCTTTTAAGCACCACTTCCAGTTTGCATTAGCGGACGGCTGCGTTTTAGCTAACCACTTTTGGCGATCGGACTCATGGACAGGTACCGGTGAAAGTTCGCAACTACTGCCATTAACCTAAAGAAAATAATAAATCGTTTGCATCATAACTCACAGTAGTCAATGGACCGTTGTCTAGCAATTTTTCAATTAAACAGAGATTATTAAAAAAAATAGTCTGTGAGCCGACGTTTGCCAATGATTGCACACAGAGATTGATTAAACTGCGCCGTTGTGGTTTCCAATTCTTTTTGTGGTGTGACGAGCAATCTGCGACGAGCAATAAAGACTTCGATAGTCATTGCGCAAGAACTTGTATCCATTGAGTGAGCATTCTAAACATGAACTGCGCTGTTTCTGAGACATGTCAGTTGGAAAAATCTTTAGCAAAGGAACGGATCGTGGTGTAAGGCAGACCGAAGTAGTCGAGACAAGAATTTTTTAAGGATGGATCTTTAAAGGAAAAACGTTAAAGGACAGAGGATAGGACCACATATTTTGTAAAAACTCAGTGCTTCATTTTGAACTGAGCAAAGCATCAAAACAGAAAAATTCTATTGAATCTGAAGATAATCGACCCCTTTGTGGTGTTCTATTAGATGCATGTGATTTAAGAAAACTACACTAATGTACGGCGAACATCAAGAATTGTGGCTTGAATAAAGTCGAACTCAACTTCATTAAAAGACTGAATGCAGCCATTTAAACGGTATAAATGGGGTACGAAAAACACCAATTACACGGCAACAAATTGTTTGCTAATTTTCTTTCATTGATGTAGGTGCATACGTTAGATTGACAGAGAGTCTGCTTGTGTAAGTAGCTGCAAATTTTTGTACTGAGATAGTTTTCACTGGCTCTACCATATTTGTCCCTTCATGACAATAGGTGAAGTAAGGCAGGATTTTATGTAGGACATAAGCAACGATTCGGATGCGAATTGTATTGTATTTGCGAACAGGAAGGCCAAAATCATATTTAAAACAGTTTGTATGTTGGGCTAAACAGATCTTTAAAGAGTTTCTTTCAGTTGCATGAGGCTTTAATTTGAGTCCAATACCACTTCTTTGCGTAGACAGAACCCAATATCTGATTTCCGTAGTGACTCGTGACCACGCAGCCAAGTGATGTTCTGAAACGCCCTAAATGACATGCCCTCGTCCCGGCGTCTGCGGTTTTTTATTGATATTGAAGTTATTGGTCAACTATTGATTTAGGCTGCTTTTTTGCTAGCGTATAAGACCACAGAAGAAATTGGACTTTATCTATCCACACAAACCTGCGCTTAATCTGAACAATGAGCGCCTTGCTTACTTTTTGTCTGATAAAAAGCGCCAACACAAACGTTTGCAACTGAAGTCTTAGGGATGGGGGCGTTCTCATTGTAGCTGCTCGTGCTTTTGCCAATGACAGAGGCTATCTTGATGTTTTTTCCGTTGATTGAGGATTTCACGCAATCGCACAACATTAAAAATGCGCTGAACACTCCCTGTGAACTGCCACAGATGTCACGCAACACCAAGTGTTCAAACAAACCAAGAAAATAGCGACTAGGTGTTGTCACTAGCCCACGCTTTAGAATTTCGGAGCTTTGCGGGGCGAAATGTTCAATTGTTTTACGAGAAAGTACTTTATCTCAACTCTGACAATGAAAAAGGCATAATTGACATATTTGAGTGAGAAAAATTAATTGATTAGTGCATTAAAAATTAGTGCATTTATTAGTGCTCTAATTAAAAAATTAGTGCATTTTTTTCATCAGCCCACAAACATGAGATACTAACACTTCCATCTTTTTCAAGCAGTTTGTCCTCCAGATCCACAAGCAGGCTACGTTAAATACTCTTGAAGTTAGTCAGCTTGAAACTCCCCTGTTGAGATCTTTAAATTATCCTGAGAAAAATAACTTCAAAAACATGAAGCTAACTAACAAAAAATTAGTCTATATGTTAAGCATAACGTTTGAAATTGTTTAATAGAGAAAAAGCTACGAAGAAAACGCTATGAGATATTGTTTAAAAAAGGTATCTGTGAAAAAATTTTTAAAGCAACCAAAGATATCTCCTACATGGAATGGTACCATTTTTTCCTGGCATCTCCATATATAGCAAAAGTAGTAAAGCTTTATGAAACTCTTTGTTGCTTAAGAAACAGATTGGGTTCTCTGAGTTTTTCTTGAATCCCTTAATTTAATAATATATATCTAATGCGGGCTTATAAAATCTTGAAAGAATTCCTTCTGCAAATCAGATTTGAATACGAAAAGAAAATTTGCCAGTATGGTAGCAATTTATGGAGAAGATTTTTGGGAAGGATAGGAAGGATTAAAACTCAGGACCACATGATCCAATATGTTTTTTTTGCTGCGAGTAAGAAACGCACGATATTATACAGCTCGCTGCAGATAACTATTTTGTGGTCTTTTCAATACATGATGAGATATGGAAACTTATGTTAGTAAAAGAAGATAAATAGATCCCACAAAAATTAGCTAGAAGTTTTTAAGCTAATGGAGAAAAATACAATGAAGTCTGGAATTGAAAAAAAATGTTTCCCTTTTCATCCTAATTTCCCTTGTTTTAAAAATTGTTTAAGCGTACTGACATAAACGAATACTTTCTAACTGCTGACAAACTCCAATGCAATTTGAGAATAGAGAAATTTTAGCAAGGACACATAAAAATATTTAGAGCGTTTGAGATATCAGATTTTAGTTTTACAGTTTTTTTCTGGGACCTATCATGAGATTTTGCTCCACTATATGGTTATGTTAGATATGTTTGCTATGAGTGACAGTTAATTAATCACACTGCTTTTTGTGACACCAGAAGTGACATTTGGAACTCCTATTGATTTTTATATAAAAATAGAAGAGATTTATGTTTGTAAATTCTCAAAGCCTTGCATTTGTTTCTACAACTTCTGAAATTTTAAAAAACATTCAGAAACAAACAGACCACTAGTTATAAAAGATGGAATTTTTATTTACATTTATTGAAGGTAATGTAGATTTATTTATTTGGAAGATTAGAAGACGTCCGTGTGTCTGCGAAAATGAATTGAGGCCAAAATAGATTCCCAGATAAAAACTCTTTTTTCGCTGTCTGGCTCTCACTTTAGTTTCAATTATTTTTTTAAATCTATCAAAATGCACTGAAATGAAGGCATCATAATTACTTGCTAACATCTTTACTAGCAGCGCAATTAGGCTGCATCACACCAATTGTGCTCTTCAGAACAAATCTTGTCAAAGGATGTAGGCATTTTCATTGTTGCTACTCGTGCTTTTGCCAATGACAGAGGCTATCTTGATATTTTTTCCGTTGATTGAGGATTTCACGCAAACGCACAACATTAAAAATGCGCTGAACACTCGCTGTGAACTGCCACAGATGTCATACAACACCAAGTGTTCGAACAAACCAAGAAAACATCGACTAGGTGTTGTCACTAGCCCACGCTTTAGAATTTCCGAGCTCTCCGGGGCGAAATGCTCAATTGTTTTACGAGAAAGTACTTTATCTCAACTCTGACAATGAAAAAGCCAGACATATTTGAGTGAGAAAAAATATTTGACACTAAACTCAAAAACAACCTCTGCGTTATTTTATAGTTTTTCGGGTACCACAAATCTCTTCAACCCTGGCAGCTAGTGCATATTTTTTCATCAGCCCACTAACATGAGATACTAACACCTCCATCTTTTTCAAGCAATTTGTCCTCCAGAACCACAGGCAGGCTAGGTAGTTTACTTTTGAACTTAGTCAGCTTGAGACTCCCCTGTTGAGTTTTTTGATCAAATTGCGCTATCTTTGTGTGCCAGGATGGTTGATCCACTTAGTTTAGCGAACCATCAGTATAAAGTTTTTCACTGACGGGCTTCGCTGCGACGCAAAAACTCGACTTACTTTTTCTCGTGTTGGATCAAATTGGTGAAAAATTTGTACCAAATGTGTCTTAGGTGAAATGATGTACCTTACTATTCACTGAGAGATTTGTCCGTCACAGAAATCGTAAAAGTGTATCGTCCATTCGCGAGACAGTTACTTCTAAAAAAACTCTCAACGTCAGCTGAAACAGCAAACTGACGTTGAAGAAAGCGTATCAGTGTGGATTTGTCTTTGCGACAGGTTTAGAACGGTTAGCAATTAATTGTCGCTGCTTCTTCAGGTTTGCTACCGCGTGTCGATATAGAAACCACTCACTTGCAGTAAAATGCTTGTTATTCTTCTTTTAAAAGCATAGTTTTTTTTCCAGATCCTCCTGAATTGGCTGTGTTTAATGTTTGCACAAATCGGGATCCTTACCTAAGATTTTTTCTTTTAGCTTGAAATTCATTTTACTGGAATACAAATGTCGAGGAGTCTTATTTCGCATAAAAATCAAAGAATGGCTACATGATATCGGCTCTCATTGTGTACAATGGGTTGTTGGAAGACCTCGATTGCTCGTCAATCAAAGGCTGAACGGCGATCAACTTGCTTAAGAGCTTCATTTGACTCGATGTCATATCAAATCTTGTTATCTGTACGTATGCGTAGTTCTGTATTACAATCAAGGGGGATACATTTTTTTGAATGGAGGTGTTACCCATAAGGTCGGAAGCCCATCGTAAAATTTATTTTATGTAAGGGCTTGTATCGACTGGAGAAAAGGTGTTTATGTCTAACAGTGCTCAGTAACGTGCACTGAATCCCCAGTGATAGTCCACCGAGAGGAAAAACAGGAATTGGAAACAACTAGCCGTTTGAAGGGTCCATTTCCTAATTCAAAACAGTGAGAGACGCATTTTTGTTCTCGAATGATCAATAAGATTTTCAAGAAAAGTTTTTAATTTTAGTATCCAAACTTAAGCATATTTAGATTCTTGCTCAATTTTTTGAACAAAATAGGGGAATTTCGTGCTTGCCACACCACTTTGACGGCGCTGCAGAATAACTATTGCACTTTAAAAAAATGTCATTGAGCGAATTTTGGCTGAATATTCAGCTCAATTTAGCTGAAACACTGGCAATGTTTTTCAAAACTGTTTATGACTTTTCTCTTTCGAGCAAAGTTACTGCAATTACGGGGGCGTGGCAGATCAATTTCTATGCTACTTTTCTAACGCTTTTTGGGCATTTTTTGTTGTATATTAATAACTGCGTAATTGTTAACAAAAAAGTGTTTTTAACAAGAAAGCTGAAGCTATTTTCAGTCATTTGTCAATTTTTCTTGCTAATTATGCATATTTTGCGAAATTAAAAAAAAACTATAACAAAAAATTTCCAGAACTGTCTCTATATTGTTAACTGTTCAAGAATTTTTCCGTAAGTTTGCCAAACATGCCGATGATCCACATTAAACTTTTAAAGATGAAAAAGGTTGTATTTTGGACTTAACTTGAGTCACAGTCAATGCTGATCTGCCCTGATGATTAGCTGTTGGCTTTTAATTAGAATCATATTTTTGCAACCTCAACAGTTACATAAAGATTGGCTAGAAAAACTGTTAATCAGAATCTTTACTCAATTTTTTGTCTTTTAATCAATGGAATGCTGCTTTTTTCTTAGAGAAGACAATTATGTGAAAGTCACACCACTAACCAATTTGGCCAATGTTGTTCTATTTCTAAGCAATGCAAGTAGAGTTTACTTAAACTTGTTTGCACAGTTCAGTTTGTTGAAGTCATTTTTTAGCTGTCAAAAACCTGCTGCTGCAACCGTACGAAAACGAAGGAAGAAAATTAAAACAGTGAAAAAAAGTGATTAAAAGTAAAACCGTTGTTATAATTATTGAATAACTAGAACATAAATATTTTTGTTACCCATAAGGTCGGAAGCCCATCGTAAGTTTTATTTTATGTAAGGGCTTCTATCGAATGGCGAAAAGGTGTTTTTGTCTAACAGTGCTCAGTAAAGTGCACGAAAACAGGAATTCGAAACAAATAGCCGTTTGAAGGGTCCATTTCCTAATTCGAAACAGTGAGAGATGCATTTTTGTTCTCCAATGATCAATAAAATTTTTCACGAAAAATTTTTAATTTTAGTATCCAACCTTAAGCATATTTAGATTCTTGCTCAATTTTTCGAACAAAATAGGGGAATTTCGTGCTTGCCACACCTCTTTGAGGGCGCTGCAGAATAATTATTGCACTTTGAAAAAATGTCATTGAGCAGGTTTTGGCTGAACATTCAGCTCAATTTAGCTGAAACACTGGCAATGTTTTTCAAAAACTGTTTAAAACTTTCTAACGCTTTTTGGGCATTGTTTCGTTGTATATTAATAACTGCGTAAATGTTAACAAAAAAGTGTTTTTAACAAGAAAGCTGAAGCTATTTTCAGTCATTTGTCAATTTTTCTTGCTAATTATGCATATTTTGCGAAATTAAAAAAAAACTATAACAAAAAATTTCCAGAACTGTCTCTATATCGTTAACTGTTCAAGAATTTTTCCGTAAGTTTGCCAAACATGCCGATGGTCCACATTAAACTTTAAAGATGAAAAAGGTTGTGTTTTGGACTTAACTTGAGTCACAGTCAATGCTGATCTGCCCTGATGATTAGCTGTTGGCTTTTAATTAGAATCATATTTTTGCAACCTCAACAGTTACATGATGATTGGCTAGAAAAACTGTTGATTAGAATCTTTACTCAATTTTTTTTGTCTTTTAATCAATGGAATGCTGCTTTTTTCTTAGAGAAGACAATTATGTGAAAGTCACACCACTAACCAATTTGGCCAATGTTGTTCTATTTCTAAGCAATGCAAGTAGAGTTTACTTAAACTTGTTTGCACAGTTCAGTTTGTTGAAGTCATTTTTTAGCTGTCAAAAACCTGCTGCTGCAACCGTACGAAAACGAAGGAAGAAAATTAAAACAGTGAAAAAAAGTGATTAAAAGTAAAACCGTTGTTATAATTATTGAATAACTAGAACATAAATATTTTTGTTACCCATAAGGTCGGAAGCCCATCGTAAGTTTTATTTTATGTAAGGGCTTCTATCGAATGGCGAAAAGGTGTTTTTGTCTAACAGTGCTCAGTAAAGTGCACGAAAACAGGAATTCGAAACAAATAGCCGTTTGAAGGGTCCATTTCCTAATTCGAAACAGTGAGAGATGCATTTTTGTTCTCCAATGATCAATAAAATTTTTCATGAAAAATTTTTAATTTTAGTATCCAACCTTAAGCATATTTAGATTCTTGCTCAATTTTTCGAACAAAATAGGGGAATTTCGTGCTTGCCACACCTCTTTGAGGGCGCTGCAGAATAATTATTGCACTTTGAAAAAATGTCATTGAGCAAGTTTTGGCTGAACATTCAGCTCAATTTAGCTGAAACACTGGCAATGTTTTTCAAAAACTGTTTAAAACTTTCTAACGCTTTTTGGGCATTGTTTCGTTGTATATTAATAACTGCGTAAATGTTAACAAAAAAGTGTTTTTAACAAGAAAGCTGAAGCTATTTTCAGTCATTTGTCAATTTTTCTTGCTAATTATGCATATTTTGCGAAATTAAAAAAAAACTATAACAAAAAATTTCCAGAACTGTCTCTATATCGTTAACTGTTCAAGAATTTTTCCGTAAGTTTGCCAAACATGCCGATGGTCCACATTAAACTTTAAAGATGAAAAAGGTTGTGTTTTGGACTTAACTTGAGTCACAGTCAATGCTGATCTGCCCTGATGATTAGCTGTTGGCTTTTAATTAGAATCATATTTTTGCAACCTCAACAGTTACATGATGATTGGCTAGAAAAACTGTTAATTAGAATCTTTACTCAATTTTTTTTGTCTTTTAATCAATGGAATGCTGCTTTTCTCTTAGAGAAGACAATTATGTGAAAGTCACACCACTAAACAATTTGGCTAATGTTGTTCTATTTCTAAGCAATCCAAGTAGTGTTTATTTAAACGTGTTCACACAGTTTGGTTTGTTATTGTCCGTTTTTAGCTGTCAAAAACTGCAGATGCAACGGTACGAAAACGAAAGAAGAAAGTTAAAACACTAAAAAAGTGTTGAAAATTAGAACCGTTGTTATAATTATTGAACAAATAGAACATAAATAATTTTGTATATTTCCAAAGCTCTGCGCTTTATTCTTCAATTTCTGAAGTTTTGAAAATAATACAGAAACAAACAGAGAAATTATTTTAAAAGATGTAAGTTTAAAAAGAAATAAGATTTTTTTTCGATGTCTAGCTTTCATTTTAATCTCAATCTTCATATAATACATTCAGCAAAATACATTCAAATGAAAGCATCATCATTACTAGCTGACACTTCTACTAGCGGAGCAGTTAGGCCGCATTACTTCAAATGTGCTCTTCGAAACAAAATTTGTCGAATGTATGACAAAAGTATTTTAGAGTTTTGAATGTACAGTTTTGAACATCAGGGAACATAACAGAAAATCTTTCGAAAGTGTTTGAGTGAAGTTTTTTAGCCTAAAATTCTTGCATAAATTTTCAAATTCTCACCCACACAAGCTTTTTGTAAAGCGTTTCTCTGATTTCGTTGTCTAACATGAATGAATAAAGGTTTGTGAAGAAAAAAATATTTTAAATTATGTTTAGGTTTAAAAAATATAGGTAAAATGTTGAATTTGACGAAAAAAATTGATATTGGTTTTTGAAAACAAAACCCACGGCAGCAACATAAAGGATTTTTTTATGATTTAATATATATATATATATATATATATATATATATATATATATATATATATATTTATATATATATATATATATATATATATTTATAATTTGCAAAATAGTGACAGTTTTTTTGAAAGTAGTTTAAAAACATGTTTTAATGACGCAAAAGTGGCCATAAAAACCAAAAAAGAGCAATGCTGCTCATAAAATGATCAGTCTGAAATGTGAGGAGTATTAAGAAACAGGGCAGCTGAGGACATGCTGAAGCTAATACTGTTCCGCTGCAATTACGCAGAAACCAAAATTTTTTTTATTAAATTATCCTGAGAAAAATAGCTTCAAAAACTTGAAGTCAACTAAAAAACTAGTCTATATGTTAAGCATAACGTTTGAAATTATTTAACAGAGAAAAAGCTACGAAGAAAACACTATGAGAAAATGTTTAAAAAACGTATCTGTGAAAAAATTTTTAAAGCAACCAAAGATATCTCCTACATGGAATGGTACCAATCTTTTTTGGCATCTCCATATATAGCAAAAGTGGTAAAGTTTTACGAAACTCTTTGTTGCTTAAGAAACAGATTGGGTTCTCTGAGTTTTTCTTGAATCCCTTAATTTAATAATATATATCTAATGCGGGCTTATAAAAGCTTGAAAGAATTCCTTCTGCAAATCAGATTTGAATACGAAAAAAAATTTTGCCAGTATGGTAGCAATTTATGGAGAAGATTTCTGGGAACGATAGGAAGGATAAAAACTCAGGACCACATGATCAAATAAGTTTTTTTGCTGCGACTAAAAAACGCACGATACTATACATCTCGTTGTAGATAACTATTTTGTAGTCTTTTCAATACATGATGAGATATGGAAACTTATGTTAGTAAAAGAAGATAAATAGGTCCCACAGAAACTGGCTAGAATTTTTTAAGCTAATGAAGAAAAATACAATGAAGTCTGGAAATGAAAAAAAAATATTTCCCTTTTCATCCTAATTTTCCCTTGTTTTAAAAATTTTTTAAGAGTACTGACATGAGCGAATACTTTCTAACTGCTGACAAATTCCTATGCAATTTGAGAATAAAGAATTTTTAGCAAGGACATATAAATATAGTTAGAGCGTTTGAGATCTCAGATTTTAGTTTTACAGTTTTTTTCTGGGAATTATCATGAGATTTTGCACCACTAGATGGTTATGTTAGATATGTTTGCTATGACTGACAGTTAATTAATCACACTGCTTTTTGTGACACCAGAAGTGACATTTGGAACTCCTATTGATTTTTATATAAAAATAGAAGAGATTTATGTTTGTAAATTCTCAAAGCCTTGCATTTGTTTCTACAACTTCTGAAATTTTAAAAAACATTCAGAAACAAACAGACCACTAGTTATAAAAGATGGAATTTTTATTTACATTTATTGAAGGTAATTTAGATTTATTTATTTGGAAGATTAGAAGACGTCCGTGTGTCTGCGAAAATGAATTGAGGCCAAAATAGATTCCCAGATAAAAACTCTTTTTTCGCTGTCTGGCTCTCACTTTAGTTTCAATCATTTTTTTAAATCTATCAAAATGCACTGAAATGAAGGCATCATAATTACTTGCTAACATCTTTACTAGCAGCGCAATTAGGCCGCATCACACAAATTGTGTTCTTCAGAACAAATCTTGCCTAAAGATGTAGGCATTTTCATTGTAGCTACTCGTGCTTTTGCCAATGACAGAGGCTATCTTGATAGTTTTTCCGTTGATTGAGGATTTCACGCAAACGCACAACACTGAAAATGCGCTGAACACTCCCTGTGAACTGCCACAGATGTCACGCAACACCAAGTGTTCGAACAAACCAAGAAAAAAGCGACTAGGTGTTGTCACTAGCCCACGCTTTAGAATTTCGGAGCTATCCGGGGCGAAATGCTCAATTGTTTTCCGAGAAAGTGCCTTATCTCAACTCTGACAATGAAAAAGCCATATTTGACATATTTGAGTTAGAAAAATTAATTGACACAAACTCAAAACCAACTTCTGCGTTATTCTATAGCTTTTCAGGTATCACATATCTCTCCAACCCTGGCAGCTAGTGCATTTTTTTTCATCAGCCCACAAACATGAGATACTAACACTTCCATCTTTTGTCGCAGTTTGTCCTCCAGATCCACAAGCAGGCTACGTTCGTTACTTTTGAAGTTAGTCAGCCTGAAACTCCCCTGTTGAGATCTTTAAATTATCCTGCGAAAAATAGCTTCAAAAACATGAAGCTAACTAAAAAAAGTTAGTTTATATGTTAAGCATAACGTTTGAAATTGTTTAACAGAGAAAAAGCTACGAAGGAAACACTATGAGATATTGTTTAAAAAAGGTATCTGTGAAAAAGTTTTTAAAGCAACCAAAGATATCTCCTACATGGAATGGTACCATTCTTTTTTGGCATCTCCATATATAGCAAAAGTGGTAAAATTTTACGAAACTCTTTGTTGCTTAAGAAACAGATTGGGTTCTCTGAGTTTTTCTTGAATCCCTTAAATTAATAATATATATCTAATGCGGGCTTATAAAATCTTGAAGGAATTCCTTCTGCAAATCAGATTTGAATACGAAAAAGAAATTTGCCAGTATGGTAGCAATTTATGGAGAAGATTTTTGGGAAGGATAGAAAGGATTAAAACTCAGGACCACATGATGCAATAAGTTTTTTTTGCTGCGAGTAAAAAACGCACGATATTATACAGCTCGTTGCAGATAACTATTTTGTAGTCTCTTCAATACATGATGAGATATGGAAACTTATGTTAGTAAAAGAAGATAAAAAGATCCCACAAAAATTAGCTAGAATTTCTTAAGCTAATGGAGAAAAATACAATTGAGTCTGAAATTGAAAAAATGTTTCCATTTTCATCCTAATTTTCCCTTGTTTTAAAAATTGTTTAGGCATACTGACATAAACGAATACTTTCTAACTGCTGACAAACTCCAATGCAATTTGAGAATGAAGAAATTTTAGCAAGGACATATAAAAATACTTGGAGCGGATGAGATCTCAGATTTTAGTTTTACAGTTATTTCTGGGAACTCTCATGAGATTTTGCACCACTAGATGGTTATGTTAGATATGTTTGCTATGAGTGACAGTTAATTAATCACACTGCCTTTTGTGACACCAGAAGTGACAATTTTTTCCAAAATTTCTGAAATTTTAAGAAAGATACAGAAACAAACAGACCACTAGTTATAAAAAATGGAAGTTTTATTTACATTTATTGAAAAAAATTTAGATTTATTTATTTGGAAGATTAGAAGACGTCCGTGTGTCTGCGAAAAAGAATTGAGGCCAAAATAGATTTCAAGATAAAAACACTTTTTTTGCTGTCTGGCTCTCACTTTAGTTTCAGTCTTTATTTAATTCTATCAAAATGCGTTGAAATGAAGGCGTCATAATTACTAGCTAACATCTTTACTAGCAGCGCAATTAGGCCGCATTACTCCAATTGCGCTCTTCACAACAAATCTTGTCAAAGGATGTAGGCATTTTCATTGTAGCTAATTGTGATTTTGCCAATGACAGAGGCTATCTTGATATTTTATCCGTTGATTGAGGATTTCACGGAAACGCACAACATTAAAAATGCGTTGAACACTGCCTGTGAACTGCCACAGATGTCACGCAACACCAAGTGTTCGAACAAACCAAGAAAACAGCGATTAGGTGTTGTCAGTAGCCCAGGCTTTAGAAATTCTGAGCTCTGCGGGGCGAAATGCTCAATTGTTTTACGAGAAAGTACCTTATCTCAACTCTGACAATGAAAAAGCCAGACATATTTGTGTGAGAAAAAATATTTGACACAAAACTCAAAAACAACCTCTGCGTTTTTTTATAGTTTTTCGGGTGCCACAAATCTCTTCAACCCTGGAAGCTAGTGCATTCTTTTTTATCAGCCCACAAACATGAGATACTAACACTTCCATCTTTTTCAAGCAGTTTGTCTTCCAGATCCCCAAGCAGATTACGTTCATTACTTTTGAAGTTAGTCAGCTCGAAAACTCCCCTGTTGTGATCTTTGACAAAATTGGGCTATCTTTGTGTGCCAGGATGGTTGATCCACTTAGTTTAGCGAACCATCAGTATAAAGTTTTTCATTGACGGCCTTAGATGCGACGCAAAAACTCAAATTTTTGTTTCTCGTGTTGGATCAAATTGGTGAAAATCTCGTACTAAATGTGTCTTTGGTGAAATGATGTACCTTATTATTCACCTAGAGATCTCTCCGTCACAGAAAATTTACTAATGTCTTGTCCAATGGCGAGACACTTTTTCGAAAAAGACTCTCCCAGTCAGCGGAAACAGTTAACTGACGTTGATGAAAGCGTATCAGCGTGTGGATTGGTCTTTGCGACGGGTTTGGAACGGCTAGCAATTCCTTGGTGCTGCGTCTTCAGGTTTGCTACCGCGTGTTGATATAGATAACCATCACTTGCAGTGCAATGCTCGTTCTTGATCTTTTACTAAAATAGTTTTTTTTTGAGATCGTCTTGAATTGGCTGTGCTAAACGTTTGCACAAATCGGGATCCTTACCTAACGTTTTTCCTTTAGCTTGAACTTCAAATTTACTGAAATATAAATGTCGAGGAGTTTTATTTCGCATAAAAATCAAGGAATGGCTACATGATATCGGCTCTCATTGTGTACAATGGGTTTTTGGAAGACCTCCATTGCTCGACAATCAAAGGCTGAACGGCGATCAACTTGCTTAAGAGCTTCATTTGACTCGATGTCATATCAATTCTTGTCTTCTGTACGTTTGCTTACTTCTGTATTACAATCAAGGGGGGGATAAACTTGTTTGAATGGAGGTGTTTCCCATAAAGTCGGAAGCCAGTCGTAAAATTTCTTTTATATAAGGGCTTATATCGAATGGAGAAAAGGTGTTTTTGTCTAATGATGCTCAGTAACGTGCACGGATTCCCCGGTGATAGTCTACGGGGTACGGAGAGAACAAAAGAGGAACTCAACAAAACAACTAGCCGTTTGAAGGGTCCGTTTCTTACTTCAAAACAGTGAGAGACGTATTTTTCGTCTCCAATTCTCAAAAAGGTTTTCAAGAATAGTTTTCAATTTTAGTATCCAAACTAAAGCATATTTAGATTAATGCTCAATTTTTCGAACAAAATAGGAGAATTTCGTGCTTGCAATACCTCTTTGATTGCACTGGAAAAAAAATTATAAAAATTATTGTATTTTAGAAAAATGTAATTGAGCAAAATTTGGCTGAACATTCACCTCAATTTGGCTGAAAACACTTGCAATGTTTTTCAAGAACTGTTCGTGACTTTTTTCGAGCAAAGTTACTGCAATTACGGGGGCGTGGCATATCAATTTCTATGCTACTTTTCTAACCCTTTTTGTGCATTTTTTCTTTGTATATTAATAACTGCGTAATTGAGAACAAAAAATTGTTTCGAACAAAAAGCTGAAACTAATTTTCAGTCATTTGTCATTTTTTTGCTAATTATGCATATTTTGCAAAATTATATAATTCTAAAACAAAAAACTAGAACTGTCTCTACATTGTTAAATTTTCAAGAATTTTTGAGTAAATTTGCAAAACATGCAGATGATCTACATTAAACTTTCAAAAATGAAAATTGATGTGTTTTAGACTTAACTTGAGTCACAGTCATTTCTGATCTGCCCTGACAATTAGCTGTTGGCTTCTAATTAGGCTCATATTTTGCAACACCGACAGTTACATAAAGATTGGCTAGAAACACTGTTAATTAAAATCCTAACTCAACATTTGTATCTTTTAATCAACCATTGGACTGTTGCTTTTTTCTTAGAGAAGACAATTATGTGATAGTCACACCACTAACCATTTTGGCTAATGTTGTTCTATTTCTAAGCAATGCAAGTGGTGTTTACTTAAACTTGTTGGCACAGTTCAGTTTGTTGATGTCAATTTTTAGCTGTCAAAAACCTGCTGATGCAACGGTACGAAAACGAAAGAAGAAAGTTAAAACACTGAAAACAAGTGTTTAAATTTAAAAACCGTTGTTATAATTATTGAATAACTAGAACATAATTATTTTTGTACGTTTCTCAAAGCTCTGCGCATTTTTTCTACAATTTCCAAAATTTTGAAAAGAATACACAAACAGAGAAATTGCTATAAAAGATGGAAGTATAACTCTTTATCGCTGTCTAGCTCTCAAATTAATTTTAATCTCTATTTAATTTTAGCAAAATACGTTCAAATGAACGCATCATCTTTAGTAGCTAACATTTCTACTAGCAGTGCGATTAGGCCGCAAATGTTCAGATGTGATTTTCAGAACAAATCTGGTCGAAGGACAAAACTTCGAAGGTATGATGAAAGTATTTTAGATTTTAATTGTACAGTTTTGAAAATCACGGAAGGTAACTTAAAATCTTTACAATAAGTGTGTAATATATATATATATATATATATATATATATATATATGTATATATATATATATATATATATATATATATATATACATATATATATATATATACATATATGTATTTATTTATATATATATATATATATATATATATATATTTATATATATATATATATATATATATATATATATATATATATATAATTTGCAAAATAGTGACTGCAAATTTTAATGACGCAAAAGTGGCCATAAACACCAAAAACCCAACGCTGCTCAAAAAAAGAACAGTCTAAAATGTAAGGAGTAATAAGAAAAAGGGCAGCTGAGAACAGTTTGAAGTCGACTAAGGCTGTTGAGCTGCAATTACGCAGGAACCCGAATTATTATTAATAAATTGTCCTGAGAAAATGAGTAAATATAGCTTCAAAAACATGAATTTAATTCAAACAAACTATTGTTGATGTTAAGCATAACGTTTAAAAATTAATTAAGCAATTAATTGTTGCTGCTTCTTCAGGTTTGCTAATGCGTGTTGATATAGAAACCACTCACATGCAGTGCAATGCTTGTTATTCTTCTTTTAAAAGCATAGTTTTTTTCGAGATCGTCTTGAATTGGCTGCGCTTAAGGTTTGCACAAATCGGGATCCTTACCTAACATTTTTTCCTTTAGCTTGAACTTCATTTTTACTGAAATATAAATGTCAAGGAGTTTTATTTCGCATAAAAATCAAGGAATGGCTACATGATATCGGATAATTTTTATTTTTAGAATCCAACTTAAAGCATATTTAGATTCATGCTCAATTTTTTTTGACAAAATAGGGGAATTTCATGCTTGCCACACTTCTTTGAGGGCGCTGCAGAATAGTTATTGCATTTTAGAAAAATGTAATTAAGCAAATGTTTGTGAGTTTTATCTTTCGAGCAAAGTTACTGCAATTACGGGGGCGTGGCATATCAATTTCTATGCTACTTTTCTAACGCTTTTTGTGCAATTTTTCTTTGTATATTAATAATTGCGTAATTGTTAACAAAAAATTGCTTTTAACAAAAAAGCTGAAACTAATTTTCAGTCATTTGTCATTTTTTTTTGCTAATTCTGCATATTTCGCAAAATTATGTAATTCTAAAAAAAACTAGAACTGTCTCTACATTGTTAAATGTTCAAGAATTTTTGAGTTAATTTGCAAAACATGCAGATGATCTACATTTAACTTTCAAAAATGAAAATTGATGTGTTTTAGACTTAACTTGAATCACAGTCATTTCTGATCTGCCCTGACAATTAGCTGTTGGCTGCTAATTAGGCTCATCTTTTTGCAACACCGACAGTTACATAAAGATTGGCTAGAAAAACTTTTAATTAAAATCCTAACTCAATATTTGTATCTTTTAATCAACCATTGGACTGTTGCTTTTTTCTTAGAGAAGACATTTATGTGATAGTCACACCACTAACCATTTTGGCTAATGTTGTTCTATTTCTAAGCAATGCAAGTGGTGTTTACTTAAATTTGTTTGCGCAGTTCAGTTTGTTGATGTCAGTTTTTAGCTGTCAAAAACCTGCTGATGCAACGGTACGAAAACGAATACGAAAACATTTTTTCTACAATTTCCAAAATTTTGAAAAGAATACACAAACAGAGAAATTGCTATAAAAGATGGAAGTATAACTCTTTATCGCTGTCTAGCTCTCAAATTAATTTTAATCTCTATTTAATTCTAGCAAAATACGTTCAAATGAACGCATCATCTTTACTAGCTAACATTTCTATTAGCAGTGCGATTAGGCCGCAAATGTTCGGATGTGCTTTTCAGAACAAATCTTGTCGAAGGACAAAACTTCGAAGGTTTGATGAAAGTATTTTAGATTTTAATTGTACAGTTTTGAAAATCACGGAA